>NW_027526385.1:66600097-67090097 GCF_048455015.1 Haemaphysalis longicornis
AGGCAAGCAAGCGATGTAAAAAAATCCGCTTGGAGTTGAGAACCAAACTCTTTGGTGGATGCTTGTTGACGTTCTGATGATCACTTATCAGTCAGAACTTTCATTTGTGGTTTATTATCATGTTCTGACTCACTATGGTAGCCCTGCTTGCTTGAATAAGGTACGATGCGTTAGAATCATGCCCAGCAAGCTTTCACCAAGCCGATGTCGGGCTGTGAAGCGAGTTCAGCACTACAAGCCTACTACATTGCAGCGCCACCTAACAATTTTGAAAAGAAACAAATACAAGGCTGTTGGAGACTTCGTCAGAATAGACAGTGCTACTAAGAAGCGACACTACACGGCGACACTAAGAAGCGACACTAGACCGAGCGGCTTGGTCAGTTTCAGGCAAATCCGTCATGCTTTCCCCAACTCCCATGTCCTTTGAAGCTACGGACCCCTCAGCAAAATGTTCCTTCATGAGACCCGTGATCGGTATGGGCGCTTTGTTGAAGAAAAACAGTTTGTCCTTTTGAGGCCCCGTGAATGTTTGGGTCAGACCAACTGCTCATGCGTAGCTCGCACACTTCCTCGAAAAGTGGTACTGTCATCGCAAGCATAGACAAGTAGCACCATCCAGCGGAAGCCACGAAAGGCAATGCCCACGCCAGACAATTTAACCACTTTAGGTGAAAGTTGCACAGTGTAGCCATTGGCAGCACCACCTGTCTTTACGTTTTCGTTATTTTCTACCTTACTTTTAAAAACAGCTACGCTTATTAAGAGGTATATTCATGCTCTCGGTGAGCTCACCTATCGATCTAGAGCAACTTGTATTTTGACATCAGTGCCCCTTTAAACGGCCACGAAGACGACATTCAAGTCTACTTTATTAAAAGGACACCTTTTTCCCAATAACAATGGTACCAATTTCATCGCAAGCTTCGAAAACATAACCTGGCTATTGGTGAAGTAGTGACGACTCGCTGGCCACTTTCTGGCGATTTCTCTACTACGTCACACAATACTGTTTGTAAGACTGGCCAACCACCGCCAAGAAACATGACCGGGCAAGAGTGGCCTGGGACTTCTAGTTTCATTTAATCATGCAGAGAAAACACTAGTTTGGTTCATTCGAAAGATTGCCTCGTTAGAATTATACTGACACCATTTTTAATGCACATTCCGCTCAAATAAGCTACTATATACTTAGGAAAAAAAGGGAATGGCCATGCGACCCCCTAGCTCATTTCCTGCAACAGAACCTATGATGTCATATGTGCCAGCTCTGCAATTGGCTGAGGCTGACAAAAGAAAACGCAAATTAGGCACAGCTTACAAGCTTGCCGAACGAGTTATTTGCGCTTAAATGCAATGCATGTTCATTTTACAGCAGTAAGAATGGTGGGGTAAACAGTGAAGTTATGAAAGTACACGTAAGCATAGAAGTACCAACGCGCACTGCTGTTGGTACTGGGCGCACTATGCTTGTTTTAGCTGCACAGCGGTCCGACGCTTTGGGGTTGTCTTACATGACACTGGCCGATTGGCGTAAGCTACGTCTTACGTGACCCTGTTTGTCGAGCATACCCCATGTTTCACAATACAATTACTTTCTACCATAACAAAAACAACCCAGGTGCAAATACGAGGGGCATTTTTTTCACCTGAACTGGTGCAGATTAGTGCAGTGTCGTGCAGACCAGTGCAGAGTGCTACCGGGGATATCAATTAGTAAAAAAAATGAACATATGCTGCACTGCTTGCACCAGTGCAGCCAGTTCAGGTAAAAAAAATGCCTCTACGGTCAAAAACAAAGCAATGGCGGACAGCGGTCCGCAGCTGAGTATGGTAGCGCCATCTGGGAGGAGTGATGACAAGCAAAGCTGCAGCGCCTAATGACACACTGGAAGTTCGTTTGAATACCCGCCCTCGTGACCTTTTTTTCTTTTTGACCTATACAATTTTTTTTACACGCATAATTTTTTTATTAGCATTCTCACTTTCTTACGTACAGCAAACTAAAGGAACAGGAACAAAGGGTGCCAAACTGCACCTGTCTGGGTTCCTGACTCCATGCATTCTGCATAACAGGGAAACAAACAAGCTCAACTACAATAGAAACACAGAAAAAGTACACACGGTATGTAAAGGCACTAGGGATTATATAAAAAAACTGATATTGTATACAAAACCGCGGTTACATTGGAAAACAAAATCGTAAGCAGACAGCATCACACAGCAAATACAAACGACGTCAATGATTTCTTGAAGCAAATAAGAGACGGGCACTGATCAATTATGTCCATTAAGTCCTTGTTTTTATTCAAGAGGCTAAAAATTAGGTGGTGTGAACATTGAAAGCCATAATTGGTTCAGATCTTTGGCGTACTTACTAGTTCTAAATTCGAAAAACTGATTTCTGGTTAGATATGCATGTTCTTCATGGCAGCATCAGGAAAACACACGATTTGGCGGGAGAATGAAAATTTTAACCTAAATTGATTGATTTTTCAGTGAATACGGCATCGTTTGCCGCCTGACAAGCTGCTGGGGGCACTGTAAAACACAAAAGCTGTTGAATAAAACAAACTTGCATTTTGTCTACATGGCCCCTTTAATCCTTTAACTGCCACTACCAAGATAACGCATGAAACCTCCCACGAGCACCCCCTGCAACTCCCGAGTGTACTCGTGTTGCTTTCTAAACTCGCTCCCTGCCACTCCCGAGGCAACTCGTGCGAAAAAAAAAACAATTGCATTCATGTCCCTCCCGTCATCTATGGAGAGGTGTCACCTGAACACACAGAACTTGGTAAATTAAATTTTAGACAACAGATGGAGCTCACGTTTCTACACCCGCGAACCAACTTCCACTGAACCAACATCAAAAAAACACCCCGCGGAAGGGGGTGAGGAGCAGTAAAAAAAAAAAACCCGGCAGTGAAAGGGTTAAACATTATCATGCAATTGATACACTGATAACTGCGTTTCCACTGCTGGCCCATATTACGTCACTCTTGCCCAAGATATGACGCCGTAGCGCGAAATTTGAATTTTTTTCAATATTTGTCTCATTTTTTGCGGTTAAAAACTTTTTTTTCTGTTGTTGTGGCTGGAGTAGAGCCGAGTGAGTTATGAGCCACCAACGGCCAATTCTATCAAACTGAGCAAAGTTGTATTTCGTCTTCACGGTCCCTTCAAGTCCGCTTGCGTGCTTTGAAGGCGATAGCATCACGGCTTCCCTTGGCAATAGTACTTGTCAAAGACCTCTGCACGACTACATTGTGGTTGAGTTTCTTTCTTCGCTTTAATGTCGTCGTCTTTCGGCGCAAAGTACTTTGACAGGCTGACTGGCGACGCTTCACTCGAATCAGAGTTCTCTGCACTGCACTTACTCTCGAGATCAGGTGTCAATTGCCATACAAACTCAAACATGTTTTTAATTCCGTCTTTACAGTGGCAGCCTGTTTCTCTGTACTGAACAACAATTCCTAAATACCTAAGTAAGGTGAATACCCGAGATTGTTGTTTGACATTCATAATACTGTTTGCAGCTCGAAAACAAGACTCGAAACGACGCAGGTAGTACAGTCCTCCACAGGGTTAGCTGGAACGTCAAATCCTACATTAGCGTGCTAAGCTCGAACATTCTGACGTCAAACGATTCAAACCAGTGTGGAGGACTTGAGTGCCACTTTAAACTTCACTGAAGAGCAGCGCAAAAGTTGTGACTAAATTACCTTACACAAAGAAAGGAGAAGACGGCAAGTGCAAAAGCGGTGCTCCAGCTAAGACGGTGGACGACTGTACGAATATTGCCTCCATCTTTGTTCCTTAGTCCCTCTCATTTGTGTATTGTAAGCAAGTACAACAAACTGACAGCAATCATAACCCAAGGTGACAAAGAACCACCCAGAATGGCATTTTAGGCTGAGCAAGGCAGGTTTGTGGGGATGGGGGGAGGGGGGATGAAAAGGAAAAGAGAGAGATCGCAACCTTGCAGGGTAGGCGGCAGACGTTCCAGCAGCAGAGGCCAGACGGGGGCCAGACCAGTCAGGGCAACCTGCTTCGACCGGCTTCCCGCACCTTCTAGCACTGCTACGAGGGCACACAGCAGCTTCAGGCTGCGAGCCACCACTTCCACCGTGTCACCTGCAGGTGGCACACAGGTAGCTTGTTGACGAACGCTCAAGCAGCTTTACACTTCAAGACTACAGGAACAGTGGCAGTCAAACTTTGCTGTGCCTACCGTATTTTGGTGTGTATAACCCGCCCATTGTACATACCAGTTGTACTGCTGCGCATACATCGGTCTCGTATTGTGTATTGGTATTAGCCTTGGTATGTCTACATTGTTACGTAACAGCAGGACAAACGAGACGAATGATGATTGGTTGGGATGAATTGAAATCTATTTAGACGATGTCGGCCATCACAGCTCTGAGCCAGGCCACGCCAAGCTACCGGGCCAAGCACTGAGCCAAGCACCGAGCCATGCCTCTTCGTCTTCTCCTCACTGTGACAATATTTTTGGGGTATGTGCATGTATTTTGTAGGCCTAGGCCTTCAGATTTTTTACTTTATTGTCTTTTGCCTCTCGATGTACTTGTAGTTTTGTTTTGTTACCCCCCACTTCACACCTGTTTTCTCACCTTTATTTTTGTTGTAATCTGTATTACCTTCCCCATGTTTTTTTTTTAATATTGACTGCCCCTTTCTTATGACTCAATGCTCTTGCAGAGCCTGTAAGATATCATAAAAAATAAATAATACAAATGACTGAACCAATAAAAGAATAAATAAATAAACAAACAAATAAATAAATAAAATACATACATAAACAAACCAATCAAACCACAAAGAAACAAACAAACAAAAAAATAAATATATTATATTTAATGCATTATACGGTCCTTACAGGTCTGGAGGCATTACATAAAGGTCAGACAGCAATGTTTACAGGAATACAATTGAACTGAAATATTACATATATAAAAAAACATAACAGCAGCAAAGTATAACAAAAAACTGACTTGAATGAGAAAAGCACAAAAATGTTACACATTTTTCCCCACAAAAGTAACAATGGGTTCACACAGCATATACCGAACAAAATAAATGAATAAATAAATAAATAAATAAATAAATTTCCGACAAACATGCTGTGATGTCTCATCATTCTTTACACTCTTTCGAATTCAGCGTTCTTCTAGTGTACTGCAGTCAGACCTTGTAAATCCGAACTCACTTAATTTGAACTTGTGGTTTATTTGAACTGACGCCGCGGTCCCGGCAAAGTTATGTGCATCAAAATAGCTTCCGTTAATTCAACTTCTTTTCATTCGAACTAATTTTCGGGCCCCTTTTAGTTCGAATTATCAAGGTTCAACTGCATAACCTTACCAAATGCACTTGTACCATTTTTTTATAACTTCAAAGTGTTGCCCTCTCAGAAGTGTATTTTTGTGCTTGTTCGTTATCCCGTTTTTTTTTCTTTTTTGTGCCACTCACACCTGCTCAAAACCTGGCATCCAGGATAGCAGCAGCATCTAAATAAATGAAAAAAACAAGCAAGCAAACAAACAAACAAACACGCAAATAAATAAAACAAGGCTCTTACTGCAGTGGCCGCATGTGTCCCACTTGTTTGTCCCTATAAGTTATAGTTCCCTATAAGTTCCTATAGTTCCCTATAAGTTATAGTCCCAACCAAGCCTGCTTGCATACAGAGCCAGAGTGGATCTCTCACCTGGCTGGGGCCTGAGCAGCGGCCGTCCGAGGGACTCCACCAGCCGCGCCTGCAGGGCTGCCCTCTGGTCCCAGCTCTGTGCCGCACTGGCCACCCCGGACCAGGGCAGGCACAGGGCGCCGTGCACACTCTGCGCCACGAACTGCTCGCACTGGGGGAGGGGGAGAGAGGGGGCAGGGAAGAGAACCGCCACACTCTCACCAAGACACCACCAATCACAGGGTACACAACAGCACGTTTAGCAAAGGTGTGTGTGAGAGAGAGAGAGAGAGAGAGAGAGAGAGAGAGAGCCCATTTCAACCCATTAATACTCTCACCGAGGCAGCACAAGGTGCATGCAACAAGACAAGGAGGAAGAGATGGAGTTTGTGAGGGAGAGAGAAAAAGCGCTTCGACCCATTACTCTCACAAAGACATCACAAGGCGTGCAACAAGATGTTTAACAAATGCGAGAGAGAGAAAGGGAGGGGAGTGGAAGAGAAGGAAGAGAAAGGGGGGACGATAGGGGGAGAGAGTGCGCTTCAATCCACCACTCTTACCCTGACATCGCAAGGTGCACAACAAGACGCTTAACAAGGTTGAGAGGGGGAAAGATGAAGTTAGTGAGGGAGAGAGGTAGAGCATGTTTCACCCTTCACTTTCACCCAGACATCACATGGTGTGCAACAAGATGTTCTAACAAAAGTGAGAGAGACGGAGGGGAGAGAAAGTGGTACAAGGGGAGTTTGAAGAAAGAGTGAGAGCGAGAGAATTGGGAGAGAGGTAAAGAGTGAGAGAGAACCCACCTCAACCCATCACCACTCTCACCGAGACATCACTAGGTGCACGCAACAAGGCGTTCAAACCGCCCCCCCACCTGAAGCCCCAGAGGGCGCAGGGTCCTCTGGCAGAGCTGCTCGCACAACTGCTGCATCGGAGTCAGTGTCAGCAGCGCCGCCGGCCGCACCTCGCAGCTCAGCGACAGGAGCAGTGCACAGGCTGCCAGGCACACGTCACCCGGGCTCTGAAAAGGATCATCACCAACAACATTATCCTAACAACTCCTCGATAATCTCCCACCATCAGTACAAACTGCACACCATCATCATCATCACACCACAACAACCTCCCTCCCATCATCATCCGTCAAGTCAACCATGTCCGCCAACCATCAGTACGAAGCGGATATCATAATAATCACCATGACAATCATCATCGTCCTCATCATCATCATCCCTCATGTGCTTCCCACCATCAGCACAAACTGCACACCATCATGGTACACATTACAACAACAATCACCGCCATCCTTCAAGCTTTACCCACTATTCATACTTTCACGTAGCCGAGGACAACGCAGGTTTCTTCAAGGAACAAAGTTCAGCGGAGAAAACTTGTGCAGTCAACAACATGACGTGCACAGGCGAACGTCGGCGAATCGAATACAGCAGCGTGTGCCCGGCAATCATTTGCCTTTCCTAGAAATCATTTCTGGGACAGCTGAAGTAGATTGAGAACATTTACAATTATTCCAGTCTAGTGAGGACACGGTGGAGTACTCTTCCTATCAAAATGAGATAGCCTGCGTGGCATACCAAAAAAAGCTCAGCACACACGTGCTTTGCTTCGAAAACAGATAAGACGGCCTTGCGCAGCCAGGTGCTGTCGACAAAACACAAAAATAAACAAAGCAAAAGGTGTGGTTTGCACTAATACCAACTGCACACCATAATCCCCACCATCCATCAAGCACCTCCCGCCGTCAGTACTAACTGTGCACCACAAGATCATTGCCACCTGTTGCATGGTCTCCACATAAGAATGCCGGCTGGTACACAGGGAACCAGAGAATCAGTAAGGGCTCTGCCTTGATACCCACCGGCTCGCTGGACCGTCAGGCTTCCATGATTCCGTGCCAGATTCAAAAGGAACCAGATTTGCAAACTACACCTACTTTGGATCATGTGGGAGGTTAAATGTGTGCAGTAAATTCTGCACTGCTTATTCGGAATTCAAAGCTGTGACCCAGGAATCAAGAAGACACAGTCGACGCTCATTAATTCAACATAGGTTAATTCAATTTTATGACTCAAAAACGTGTAACGTTTGTAGAAAGGTATAACGGTATGAACTTCGATTTTAGTTTCCCGCTTGGTTCGACCGAGTTGCAGCCGACTCCCATTAATACGAAGTCCACAATGACCGCAAAGAACTTTAACTTTCAATTAAGCGAAAAAGCGCAAAAACAGCATTGTCATTAGTCCCCTCCTTGATTTCGTTCTCCCTTTTTAATTTCGTTCAGAATCTTGACTTTCGTCGCCAAGTCGACCTTACGGAACGGGTTGCCATGACAGTCGAGACTTGTCGCCCAACAAAGAAGGTTGAGGGCCTCAAAAGAAAGAGATGCTAATGGTGGCGTGAGTCTCAAATGGCCTGCTGCGTTATCGAATGTGTGCTGCCTCAACTGCAACGGCACTGACATAGTACAGAGAAGAGCGCTGTTTTGGTGCCTAAAAATTTTGAATTGTATCCAGAAATGTTGTGTCGATGCTTTTTATTTGGAAGAAAATTCCAATTAACTGATAAAACGGGTTATAGCTTCGAATTATTTAGCAATTTCTTCCAACAAATTGCAGGTAAAGTTGCTGTTATCAGGTCATCACTGCCAATTAACCAAAAATTGCAATTACGCAACTTCAAATTATCGAGAGTTGACTGTGTGGGGTTCTAACAGAATGAAATTAATGAAAGCCGAAGGTACTGTAACCTCCCCTCCCACCCCCCCTCTATTTTCGTAATGCTCACATAGATATTACTTTAGTGTCACCAGCATGAAGGACACTATCACCTACAGTACTCACCTTAATACCACCTGGTAATAAGCACCAACCACATCAAACATTACTAAAGCTACACTGACTTAGAAAGTGAGTGGACCCCATGGGACAGCCAAGCCCATGAAACTGGTTATTTATACGTATACGAGAAAAAAGAATGACCATACACAATGCGTATACTAAAAGCCTTGGAGTCCCCTCCCCCCCCCTCACCCCTTCCGGGAAGAGTTTAACACCTTCCTGCCCACGTCTATGCAAATCAATAGTATAGTATCGACGCTTTCAAGTTCAAATTTCGACATTTGCTCAATGAAATTCGGCGCTTTCCGAGTGCGCTCTGAGAGCTAGCACCATCTACTGAGCAATAAAGCTACTTACATCCTCTTTCATTTTTTCTTTTTTCTGTGCGCTGCGACTTTTTAAAGCACTGCCGGTGTCATATGACGGTCGCTTGGATGATATGGAGATAGTGTCGATATAAAGCGCGATGGTGCTGCGGAAACGCCGCAATTTAGCAATTTGGAGAATTTTACATGCAACTTTTGGATGATATTAGCAGCACTGACTCTGAGCACAACACTTCGTCATCGGATTTCAGCACTGAAAGTAACAGTGCGCCAAACCGTCCCAGAACATGATAGCCCTTTTCAACACAAGCCCCAGAAAATGCAAGAGTATAGAAATTGTGAAATGTGCTACAAACAAAAAACAGTGGAGCAGAAAACCAACGTTTTCTGCAATGCATGTGTGCCCAACCTTAGCTTCGAGGAACTGCTTCGCATAGTGACACAAAACTCACTAGTGCTAAAATATTTTTTTGTAAGTCAAAAAATTTTAGAGTTAGGCATCTGATATTTGCAGGATAGTAAAGCACTGATAGTATACGTACAAAATGTATATCTAGCTTTTTTCTGTTTTCTTTTTCACATAAAAATTTCTGTGTGAAACAATCACCACTGCAAAAGAATTTTACTCTTTTAGAAGTTGATACCCTACACTTATATGTTGCATATTGTTTTGCAACTGGGAAAAACTTGTAAGCTAGACTACACAAAATCCCTGCTTTTCCTGTGGGCAGGAAGGTGCTATAGGTTATGTCTAAATAAAGCCACTAGGTAGGCTTTAAAATGCGCTTATTTAAAACACTTGGTCTGAACTCTAGGCCAGCAAGGCTTGGGTGACTTCGGACAACCTCTGCTTCCCGTCCTCTCCGTTTCACGCTTTTTCTCACGGCATGCTATAACGGCTTGACGTTTGATACCTAAGAGACTACTCTGTACGAACAGACCCAAAATGACAAAGGTTACGTAGATGGACAAAATGAACTCATTTTGTCTCACAAAAATTTAGACATATCTAGATAGACGTGCACACATTTTTCTACAAACCATCGGTTTTTCGCTTCTCTACTATCCGGGCAACCTCATGCAATTGCCACTAACAGAGTCTACGCTACAATTTGAACCTGGCAACAAACATGTTTACGCAAGGGAACTTACATTTTACATCGAAACACAGGTTGGAACCATACACAAATTTTATCACCCCAAAAATATTGCTGCTCCCCAGTGCCAAGCTTCTATTCAAAATCAAGACTGGGGACTTCTTTGACAGCGGCTAAAGTTGGCTTTCTGTCTTTTTTTTTTTTTTCACCCGCCTTATTCAAAATGTTGGATACACAAAACGTGATAACCGAGGTGGGAGATAATAAGTGCAGAAGGACCAAGGGGCAATCTTAAGTTAACAAGCCCTGGGAAGAAGAGAAAAGCTTTTTCAAAACCTCACATTTGCCGGCAAGTCGCGTTGGGACCACAACAGGTGTTTTGGCAGAACCTGAATACCAGCGGCATTATTCCTCTTTTTTGCAGCGAAGCTGTCTTGTGCTAGGTTGCGGCCAAAATTGCGTGCGCCTATTGGGTCGGGTCGCCGAAGAATTGCACCCGCTCGCTCCAGAGATAGCATAAAATGCTCTGCAGCAATCAATCTAATGTAGGTATCTGAAAAAAAATCCCACTGAAATTGGCCATTAAGACGACTCTATCGTTATGACAAGTTTCATTTGTTTGTAATTAGTTAGTTCCCAGTGAAGTCGTAAATGTTACGGAATTCCTGGGAGCTGCCGAAAGTGTAGTTACCGAAAACAGCTGCAACCCCTGTTTCATCGAAACTACCCTCAAAACAAATTATACGAGAATTGATTTAGAATTAATTCCAAGGAAGTTGTGCGTACGTGCCTTTATTTGCCCAGTTTATTCACCATACGTAACCCAGTATGGTTATCGAACAATACAGGTTTGCAGGTCTTTACAACGATAGAAGGGCCCCAAACTTATTTCACGTCTATCGCGGCATTTCACGGGAGATGAACAAGATACGTTGTTAATTTTGACAACAATCTTAGCAGCGCACATTTACTCCACAAGACCATTGATTATGGGAGAAAACACAACACCAAACTTGGGCGCGCCGATGGCCAGAGCTGCTACGTTCTCTTCTCGCAAGATCGAAAGCCTCTGCCGAACTTGGCACAAGCAAGACAGACTCAAAGTTGGGCTCACCGGTTGAAGAATGAACGGCAAAGCGAGCTCAACCAAGAGCTCCGTCGGGGGCGGCGATCCGCGTAAGTAGCCGCACAGCGACCGTACGGCTGCCATAAGCTGCACCTGCCTGCACAGCACATGCACCAGAGAACCCCGCCTGTATCTCGCCTATATCACTACAACATCAACCTCAGATAACAAAAACACAGCTCTGGGCACTTCAGCGTGGCATGACGACCAAATACAAGTTGGTTCGATTTGAAAGAAATAGCCTTTGGTAACTCACTGATCAGGTACATTCCATCCATGAAAGACGTTTGGGACCAAAAAATTGTCCAAAAAAGCATTTTTTTTTAGGTATCACTTTTCTCTTGATTTGCAGTTTTTCCTCCCAAAATTCCGTACTTGGAACGGTACCAGGTACTTATAGAAGCCATAGAGGCCCGATTTCCACAAAAATATAATTTTTTCATAATTCCACACTTCACCACGAGTGGTATTAAAGTGATAGTAAATTCTTGAGAGGTACATCCCAGCATGTAGATCATTTCTTTTGCCCTGTGAACCTGAATGTTTCAACCATCCAAAAAGGGAAGCAGATTTTGCTTTTTGTGTTTAAGTAGTTATTTAATTAGCATTTTTTTTTAGTGGTTAGGAGGAGTAGTTCAAACCTAGAAGTTAGGATTGATGTAAACTTATATGCGATTGAAAAAAAAAAAAGAAACTGTTCGCCACATTTTATTCTCCAAAACTTCTGGTATCTATTCATGCCTTGCTGGTAATGTCTTGTTGAATAGGTAGTTTTTTACCTATTGCTCTCGAGAACAATCAAGGAATATTTTTAATCAAACCAGAAACTAATTATCTCACATTAAAACTAATTGGATATTTGAAATCAGCCAAAAAAGCTAAATAAGCCCATGAAGTTTCATCAACAAAGTTTCTAAGACCAGTGTGCCCCCATTAAGCCTTTTCATTAAACCTTGTTGGCACCAGTGGCAAGGAACCATTCTGAATGCCCATTTCAAACACCAAAGTTTAATGAGCTGTAAAATTAGTTCTAAGCGGTGCCTCAAAACACAAATTCTCTTATTGTGCTCACCCGGGCTCATAGTATTGGAAAATATACAGATTACAGTTTTATGGATAACACTGTTTCGTCTATTGTTCTTCCAAAAGTGGCTAATTATCTCTAATTATCTTGGTAAGTAATTGAACGACTCAAAAAATAATGGCACATTTGAAATCAGTGGGAAATAAGCAGCAAGACTGACAAGTTTTACAGAGTTTACTTAACAATTAAAGTAAGCGGTTTTAAGAGCAGTGTCCCCCCTTAAACACAGACCCAAGGATGCCCCCTACACCACCACGCTCAAGAGAGAGGTCAAAGAAAGCACCTCCAGCAGAGCCCGCAGCGGCAGTGCTGGCATACAAACCACTAGCTCTCTCTCAGAAACTTGACGTATAACACAGGCAGGTCTGTTTGTGCAAAATGGACTACTTTTTTCCCGTACGAAGCAGAAGCCAAACTTACACATCCACTGCCTCAGCTGCTAAGGCCTTGTCCGCACATGAAAGCAGCTCCTTCCCTGAAAGGGCCACCTGGCAGAGCCTGCACATACAGTGAAACCTCGGTGTAAAAAACTCCAACTTAAGGGGGGGGAAGGGGGGGGGGGGGACATGGCTCTTAAAGCAATTTCTTTTAATTTTTAAGTGAACTCTGTGAAACTTGCCAGTCTTGCTGCTCTTTTCCCACTGATTTCAAATGTGATATTATTTTTTCAGTTGGTCGAACCTTGGTGGCACCAGTGGCAAAGAACCATTTTAAATGCCCATTTCGAACACCGAAGTTTAATGAGCTGTAAAATTAGCTCCAAGCGGTGCATCAAAAAACTGCTTCGATTATTGCGTTCACCGGGGTTCGTAGTATTGGAAAATATAAAGATTACAGTTTTATGACCACCACTGTTTTGTCTATTGTTTGACTAAAAATGGCTAATTATCTCTAATTATCTTGGGAACTAATTGACCAACTGAAACAATAACAGCAAATTTGAAATCAGTGGGAAAAAACTGCAAGACTGACAAGTTTCACAAAGTTTACCGTAATTACCCGATTCTAACGCGCACTTTTTTTCCGGAAAAATAGGTCGAAAAATCGCATGCGCGTTAGAATCGGATACGAAACCGAAACTGCCGAAACAACGGAAATTTCGTCCCGCCCATCGCCATAGCCATCTCTAGATGGCGCCAAAGCTTTTAGCAACGATTTTTCGGACGCAGGAAGCATAGGCGCCTAGGCTTTTCTATCGGCGTTCACACAAACCGTCAAATCGTTCCACTTGCGCGCTCGATAACCGCAGTGGGAGCAGCGGCTCTCACGCGTTCAAAACCAGTATAGTTGGTCGTGTTCAAAACGAGCGGTCGGCTGAAGCGTGCGCCTCTGGAGAAGATCGCAGGATGGGCGTGCGAGGCGTGGGCCACGATCCCATCGACCATGGTTGAACGTCCGTTATGAAGTGTGGCATCGCGAACGCGCTTGACGCCACCAAGGACTAGATGTTGTGGTCAGCGGAGAGCGACGAGGAGTGAGATGAGTGACATTACTTCGAGAAATAAAATCCCCCGTTTGTCTCGCATTCGTTTTTCGTGCTCGCAAAGTTCCGTGCGCGTTACAATCGGAGGTGCAAGTTTTTTCGGTTTTTTTGCCGGGGAAATCGGATGCGCGTTAGAATCGGGGGCGCGTTAGAATCGGGTAATTACGGTACTTGAAAATTTAAAGAAATTGTTTTAAATTAAGACCAGTGTCCCCCCTTAATTAACAACCCCTGAAGTTTTAAGAACCCCTTAAGCCACAGACTAAAGAAGTAAACTCCGATTTTTACCAACTTTGTTACATTGAAGTTTTGCTGTAATAAATTGCGCCTACTGCGACCCCGCTACAACTGAGGTCGAGGTTTTGTAGTTACGGCCATTCGTGGTCTGAGCTACTTTCAGACAGTGGGAAGGCGAGAAGCTTCACGTTGAAAACAAATGCCTCTTACTAAGCGTCGGCTCAGATTTTCACCCACTTGAATTCCCGAGACTTCCAAGCTAAGCCGAATCATGACATTTTGACAGAGTTTGTGCAATACAACCTTCATTACATAAACAAAAATGTTTAACGAAGGTGCCATTACCAAATATACGGTCTTCATAACCGCTGAACCTCTGCGAAGTCTCTTTTTGTTCCCACCGCTTCCTTTGGAAGACAGATCAAAGCAACGTGTGCTTACATATTCATTTTTCTCTAAACCGGCCCTCTAATGCTCTTTGAGCAGGTTCATTTTTAGTAATAGACCCGCTGCGGTGGCTCAGTGGCTAAGGTGTTGTGCTGCTGAGCACGAGGTCGCGGGTTCGATTCCCGGCCGCGGAGGTCGCTTTTCTGATGGAGGCGAAAAGCAAGAACGCCCGTGTGTACGAGATTTCGGCACAAATTAAAGATCCCCAGGAGGTCAAAATTAATCCGGAACCCTCCACTACGGCGCGCCTCATCGCCTGCATTGCGTTAGCGCGTTAAACCCTACAATCAATCGATCAATTTTTAGTAACAGAGGTGCAGTCATAACTCTAGCGTAATGCATTCCCTTAACGCCTTAACGCGCTTACCTGGTGATAACTTCTTTCACTAGGTGCGGCTCCAAGAGGGAAGATAGCCTTTGCAAAGCCTGGAGGAGGACACACAGGTAGCCGAGTCGACCAGCGGTTGCCGTGCCCATCTTGTACATGCCAAGCTCTGGTTCCAACTGCGTCAGCTTCACAAAGTGCACACACAAGGCAAAAACATCATGAACAGATTACCCACACCTCAACCCCCCTTTGATTAATTAACTAACTCAGGATGTGAACTTCGCATGAAATAGAGAAAAAAAATTACAGCCATTCCACTCAATGTGAAAGCTGTTGGCAGTGCAGAGCAGTGATTCGCCATAATGGGCTGTGGCGCCATTATCCGCTCACTGCTACCACCCAGTGCAATTCAAATTTCCCACCTCCACAGGGCTCGCGCGCCCCCTGCCTCAAACCGTGCTAGCGGGAGTTCTATTCTTTTTGTGCTTACTTTTCCTCCCCACGGACCACCGTTGCACTGCCACTTTTTTTCATTTACTATTGTAAAAACCAACCCAACGAGCGCTCCCAACTAAATGAACGCGGGCACTGGCAGTTAATTGCGTATATTTTGCCTCAAATGTACCTGCAGTTTTCTTTACGCTAAACAACGGGGAGATGTATGACAAGCGCCAGCAGTTCGCGAGTTTCGAACGCTTATGACTACATAAACCACTTGGCATTCGAAGCCTCTGGGTTACACCGCGACGACGGAACGTCATGTAGCTCTACTTGGGTCCAGCGAGCAAGCTACAACAAGGTGAGCCCTTAAAGTGCTCTGCACTTAAAATGTGTGCAAATGAGCCAAAACAACCGGCAACACGGCCTGCATGTTATGGGCCTTAACACGGCTTGGCACAAATTTGGCAGTCTTTATAACTCACTTCGGTGTCCCTTCACAAAGGTCCAGTGACTGCCCAGACAATCTGAAACTGGATAGAGACAGGACGAGGGAAGGAATGTCCTCACCACCAGCGAGCAGACATCCTTGGGCCGCACTTCGGCCGCTTTGGAGACGAGCGACAGCTGGCGATCGCACAGCTGGTGGCCGCGCCTTTGGAAGCACCGGACCAGCAACTGCGGTACCAGCGCCTGCACCAGCTCCCCGTATGCCTCCCCTGTCTGGGTAACCAGCATCCAGCTCAACACGATGCCCCACGCCTCCAAGCACACCTGGTACCTCTCCAAGCTCGTCTGCGTGGTAACAACGCGCGGCACCGAGCGATTTCAAAGAAACACACCACCAATTTTTTTGTGGAGTATACACTCTCTATACCAAATGAAAAGGCATCACTTGAAACACTTCGAACAAAAACGGTTTTCCTGGTAGGGCCGTAGAGCATTGCAAAGTGGAATCTTGCGACCTATCAGCCTCAGGTATGCTGCCAAAAGCAGTGCTTCGCAAATATGACAGTGAGCCACATGGTAACATACTTTTAACCGTATGTGAGATGAAAAGCGGTACGTGCTGTATTTAAAAACCTGTTCCCAGCTAAAACACTAATGCAATGCAGTCTTTTCTATTATTTCATGTGGTTTTCCGCCTTCTTGAATTTGATAATGTGCACAGTGATGACAGTAGCTAAGCAAACATGCGAGACAACACTACGAGTGCATTTTGTGCCTCAAGCACGAGTAATACATGAACGTTCAATGCGCAAACTTGCAACTAACTTTATTAGGAAGAAACGCTTTTTTACACACACCAAAATAATCACGTCGTCCCCTTACACAGTCTTCCACACGACACTGCTGGGGAACGTGTTCAGACTGTCCGGTCATTACAAGGCATCACCTTGGCTTAAAAAGTACTTCTTTCTCGGTGAGCGTGAGGGAAGGAATACTCACACAATTATCACCGGCACGTGTGATCTCATGTAAGAGCAGCATTACGTAGAGCACCGAGTTGACGGACTCGGGAGATTATTGAGGCACATGAGATCACACGTGCCGGTGATAATTGTGCGAGTATGCCTTCCCTCACGCTCACCGAGAAAGAAGTGTACTTTTTAAGCAAGGTGATGCCAGAGTCCTTCAATGCCTTTCTGGTCATGAAACTTCGCAGTCACGCTATGGGAGAGCTTCGCACGCTGCCCAGGGAGGCCGCGCCACGGCGCTGGTGTTGATCGGAGGGCAGCTGGGGGCGTGGTCAGAGCGCGTTTGGCAGGAAACGGACCACGAAGTAAGATAAAACAGACGCTCACCGCCTTATCAGCAGTGCACTTTCACTTTACGTGTCATGGGCCGCTCAAATGGACTTGTCCTTTTGTGAGTGGCAAAAAAAATTGGTGCGAACAGGCATGCTGCTACTGCGTTCCTGCCTGCCGGTTTGGCTACAGAGCAGCAGCGGCCGCCCGATGCCCTCCGATCTGCGGTTGCGCCCCTCGCGGTAGCCTTTGTCCCCGTACGAAACTTGGCCGGGAGTTTCATGACCAGAGAAGCATTGAAGGACTCTGGTGATGCTTTGTAATGACTGGACAGTCTGAACCCGTTCCCCAGCAGTGTCATGTGGAAGACTGTGTAAGGGGACGTGATTATTTTGGTGTGTGTAAAAACGCGTTTCTTCCTAATAAAGTTAGTTGCAAGTTTGCGCATTGTCTCGTCCTCTTTCTTCATGTTCGTGTAGTTTGTGCACTGAACGTTCAAGCACGATATACCACCTGGCCAAAACCTTTAGCTTGTTATACGAGTAATACAGCTTTTTAACTGTAACTCTCTGTCCACAATTTGCGACTGTCTTTCCCCCACTTACTGCTGTCCTTCCACGACTGGCAACCAACTTTCCACCACTATAACAGTCTTTCAACAAGACAATGTCTTTTCCAAGTTTACAGCTCTTCCGCAACTTACAAGTGTCTTTCCACAACTCACAACCACTGTTGCAAAAGACAGAGCAGTCCTCGTGCCATGCTTTACCAAGCGATTACGTGCTGAGCGCTCAAAGGGTATGGTGTGCAAGAGTAAAAAATGGCCGCGTATCTGCTCCTTTCGTTGCAAATGTCGACGAAAGACGATAGCCTTTGTCGACATTTACCAAGTAAATGCCTCCCTTCGCTTTCCCGCTCACCCCTCATGCTGTTCCTCTCCTGTCTCGCTCCTCCCAAGGTAAACACGGTAGAGGTTTGCTCAAGTCAATTTAAATTTACAGCGTTCCATGGCTCCATGTCAGGTGCCTCGGTGCCAGCGTTGCCGTACAGCGGAGACGCACGTGAATCGAGGCACCCTACTACTATAGAACCACGTTGCCCTGCTCTACATGCATTCCAAGTGGAACGTGGAACCTATCTAGTGGAACCTTTCGTTACTGTTGCCGTTTCATTTCTTAAATGCCGCCAGGAGCTATAGTGGCGCGGGCAACAGCAGGCAACGGTTTTCCTCAGATGATGCAATATTTCATTTGCTATCGCAAAAAGCAAGCATCCATGAATTTTTTAATAAAGGAACACTAAAATATCAGTTACGTATTGATTTTCTGCCTCATATTTGCGTAATGTTGTGTTCTTGTTCAACAATGTTGGCAAGTACGATACGATCACTGACACCAGACTTAGACGTATAGATTTGGCTGTGGGTATATAAGACTACTGCACAGCTTGTTTCACTTTGGCCTGGTGGCTGAATCGAGTCACAGACAGAGAGACCAAAATGTCTGAATTTAAGTAGCCCAAGAAGGACTATACAGGGGTGAGACAGCTGAACCAGATTTGGGAGCAGTTTTCGGAGCAGCAAAATCTTGATTTTGGAGCAGGAGAACCTTGATTTGGAGCAGAAGAACGAGATTTATTATGTCACCTTAGGAGCCTAAAAAACAAATTTCTGGCAAATCAGGGGGGTGGGGGTGGAGGGAAGTGCACCTTTTAATTGGTTTTGAACGTACATAACTCTGAAACAGCTATCAATAAAGTTTTTCTATCAGAGTATCACAATTGGTATGACAGTTTTACAAACCATTTTTAAATTTCTAGGCTCTATGCATAGATAGCGTGGAGCGCCGTTGAGAATATCGAATTAAAAATCTAAGCAACTCCAAGGCATTTTTATTATCATGTGAATGCCTAAATTATTATTTTTGCAATCCCAGACCCGGCTTTACGCACAAGTGTAGAGCCACGGCAAAAGTTGCGCAAAGCGAGGTGACAGTCGTCGAACCCCCCCCCCCCCCTCCCCATTTCAATCCCCAAGGTACACGTTCACTACGATCGTAATTTGAGGAACGTTGGTATGTTCAGCCACCTTTCCCTTGGCTCCAAATTTCACTTCAGATAGATGAACCATTATTACTAGCGTGCAATAATAGCCCGTCCTCAGACACTGCTTGAATATTTTGCGGTGATGTAGCCTGCGCCGCCACTTCTGCAGCGTCTATCGTCCCATTCCCGCCGCTCGCAAGCTTGCTGTCAGAGGCAGCAATAAATCAGAGTTTTATAACACCGCAACGAGTGCGAAATTTCACTTCAAGCACGCACCGCGCCTCACACTCAACGCCGAAACACGGCGAATTCGCCAGCAGCACGTTGTTTTTGATGAACTCCCGTCTTTCGAGTCGCACAGCTTCCCGCCGCAACAGATCAAACGACTAAATGTAAACCCAGCCACCCCCATAACCAAAACCACGGCACAAATCGGCGAAGACACTCAGCCAGAGCAACTGCTTCGCCCGGCGGTCATGTTTTCCAATCTTCACCACACCAAGATGGCGGCGCCCGCTGAGCGCTGATGTCGTTCCGGAGATAAGGCGCTCCGAAAATTGCCGTTTTTTCGTCAACTTGCACAAGTAGTTTGTCGCCTCAGTACGCAGTACTCAGTACGCAGTTTCGATAGGGAAACTTTAAAACTCGCAGAGTGTAACATGTGCAACCTGACTAGACTTTCGAAAAAAAAAAAGAAACTATCTCTGAGGCAGTTTCATGCGGTGTTTTATTGAATGATCAATCAACCAAACCTTTACAAACAGCATCACCTTGGGGGTGCTGAAAAATTATGCCGTTAGTAAGCATTTTTCCCCTCTGAGACTGACGGGAGCGTTAAAATCCTTGGCTCTCAGACTGTTTTGGAGCAGTTTGGCGCAATTTTTGCGATTTTCAAGCTTTTGGAGCAGCCTGGCGCAGGAAAACAAATTTGTATCAAAACTGCGCAATATGCGCAGCTGTCTCACCCCTGACTATATAGTCTTTAAAGAGTTCACGGGTCGCCCACCTCTTGGAAGGTGCGGTCAAACAGGAGTCGGAGCAGCTGCGGGAGCTCGGCACTTCCGTTCCCAGGCCGAGACAGGTACACGTTCACAAACAGGCGCACAAACTCCGTCAACTTGTCCAGGTAGCTGCTGCAGGGAGGGAATGCACACGCATGCTCAGACTCATTAGTGCGGAGTGGCAAGAGAAGCCAACGACTCCAGTCCACATGTTGGCAAATGGTAGCACAAGCAGGGGGGCCATAACCCAGAAACAGGACAACGAGCATCCTCTGCTTTGTATTCTGCAAGGGGAACTGCACAGACACGCGTTTACTTCAAACGTGATGTCCCCAGAAACAAAATAGGCACCACCCCACGGCACGGTTCAGTAAGGCACGCCGATAATGTGCAGACACATCCCTAGTATGCTTAGCTGAGCTTCAACCCTTCTCTCCAACCTTCATCGTCTATCAGCCTTTCTTCGTTGCCTGTTATTTCTGGTACGGCAGCAGCGATTCGCGGCACGGAACCGAGCTTCCGTTTGCTACAACCAGACGGCGAAAGCGTCTAAAGCTTGAAAAATCCCTTTCCCAGATGGAAGAACATGTGAATGGGTCTCATATTTCAGGAACAGCGACTAGTCAGCCCTTCAGTAACTACTGTACTTGTACCATCGGTGCAAGCGCTGTTTAAATGATGAAACAATGGCCCCGACCTGCCCCTCTCTTCTGTTCTGACCTGTCATCCTTTGCTGTGGGAGTGGTCTGCAGCGCCGTGATGGCCAGCCGAAGCAGCAGCTGCAGGCAGTCAAACCCGAGGTCGGCGGCTGCGGCCCGAGACAAGGCTTCGCAGAGACAGGTCAGCGCAAGCACTGCCTCCTCTGAGGACCCTTCCTGCAGGAAGCATTAAGGGGGGACACTGCTCTTAAAACAGATTCCTTTAATTTTTAATTAAACTTTGCGAACCTTGTCAATCTTGCTGCCCTTTTTCCACTGGTTTCAAATATGCCATTATTTTTTGAGTCAGCAAATTAGTTCCCAAAATAATTTGAAATAATTAGCCATTTCTGGAGAAACAATAGACAATACAGTGCTAGTCACAGAACTGTAATCCTTATATTTTCTAATACTTTAAACCCTGGTAGATAATCAGTTTTTTGATGCACCACTTGGAACTAATTTTACAGCTCATTAAACCCTGGTGGCACTAGTGGAAAGGAACCATTTTGAATGCCCATTTCAAACAACAAAGTTTCACCAGGGTTCATAGTACTGAAAAATATAAAGATTACAGTTTTATGACTATCACTGTTTTATCTGTTGTTCCTCCAAAAATGACTAATTACCTCTAATTATCTCGGTAACTAATTTACTTACTCAAAAAATAATGACATCCTTGAAATCAGTGGAAAAAGGGCAGCAAGACTGGCAAGTTTCACAGAGTTTACTTAAAAAAATTGTTTTTAAAGCCATGCCTCCCTTAAAAGTGGGATGGCAGGGCAGGGGGCTTCTTTTCCAACAGTCTCAATCCAAAGCTACAGTGTAGATTATAGCATAACAGCTTATAGCGCAGGACCAAATATAATGCCGGTTTTTGTGACCACCAGTTTGCCTCCCCTAGAACTCAACGCATAAGCATACCGCTTAAAGCGCAATACCGTTTATAGTGCAATTTTCTGGCAGGCGTGCCGATCGACCGGCACAGCTAGGGCGTCGCGTCGTTTTATGGTCGCGAGAAAGAAAAAGAAAAGATGGAATCAGACATTTGACGCAGCGCATGCTCAATGCTCCCCTCTAAATTTGACACAAAAAACCAAAAAAATAGGCACCCTTTAGTTCACGTGCGTGTCCCGTCTGCAATCCCCCCCCCCTCCCCTGTGCTGCTTCACCCCGCTCCGTAAAAGTTGTTTCTATTAGAACAGTATGCAGATAAGCAACCGCCATTTTCCTTTCTGAACATCTGGAGATAGTGAGCCGTGACGTCAGAGGTTTCCACTACCTGTTCTCTGTGCAAGGTGGGGTGGAAAAACAAAACAATTCCCAAACGCGGTCTTATCACAATGTCCCGCCTTATCACACACACAAAAAAAAAAAGACGGAATAAAGATTGCACCTGTGTTTTTAGAGGCTTTCGTTTGAGTAACGATAAACAAAGAATGATTGAAAGGTAGGTTGCAACGTGGTTGGATTCGCGCATGCTTGTTTAGAACACGGTACCGCTTATAGTGCAGATTTTCACGGCTCCTGCAACGCACGTTACAAGCTGTCTACACCATATTAATGTGACTGCGTTACAACGCTACACTCTCCCCTTGAACTTGTGCGTTTGTGTAAGGAGCGTGCGCAGTATTGGCTAAAAGCCAATTCATCAAACCTTTTTGTTAGCTCTTCTCTTTGTTTTGAACTTTCGAAATCATAAACCCGCTGCTGAAAATCCCCGGGACACCATGCGGCTTGATATGGTTTACCGACACCTGCCGCTGCTAATCAAAATGCTTTGGTGGTACAGCATTACTGACTGATTTGAAAATTTCATCAAAAGATGTGTTCAAACAATTTAACGGCACTACAGATTAGAATTTACACAGCTTTAGTGGTGTACTGCTCAGCACATGGCGACTATAAAATACGCTTCAGTCATGCGAAAGGAAGCTGACGGCTGGCGCTGTCAAAAACAAAAACCTTCAGCCAGAATGAATGCTGTTTTAACCTAACCAGCATGAGAACAACGGTCACAAGACGTGACTCAATGAGTGACCACCCTGACTGCTGTACTTTTCCTGCTGTACTAAGCCAAAATTCAATTTTTTTAAGAGAGAGGCTGTTGCTGCTTGAGGGTTTCTTGGGATGAAATGTGGTAACGAGGGTGCAGCGATGTGGAGAGGGCATAGCCTAACAGGGAGGAGTACACAGGCAGAAAGTTGAAGAAAGAATGCTTGAACGAGACGCTTATATAGGCAGAGCTTTTCTAAGCTACCGAATCCGGTGGCCATGCTTATACCTGTCATCATTTTTCAGCAAAGAGAAAACATTACGCATATTTGGGGCATGACATCAATACGTAAGGGATGTTTGCATTGTTCTTTTAACTAAAAATACATGGCTACTTAATTTTCGCTTTAGCAAATAAAAAAATATGCCACGAAAAAAAAAGGCACTAGTGGCACCTCCTTGTGGCAGTGTTCCAAGTTAAAAAGTAACGAAAGGTTACAGTAGATGGCGTGAGCAGTGGAACACGACAAAGATGAATTGGCATGAATGAGAGTGTCAATCTGCTGGTTTTGATGAGTTCTATGAAGCTCAGCCTTGCGATTAGGGAACGCCAGACAGCCTCGCTGTTAAAGGGACCCTGCAACACTGTTTCAGCAGTGCAAGTAAACCTGTGCAGCATTTAGAGTACACTGCCAGGAATACCTGAGCCAAATATTACACGTGCATGTGAAGCAATGAGAGCGCAAATCGCTGTGAAAGACGTGGAAAAACCAACCGCGCTTTCTCCAATTTTCCTCATTATGCACCCCAGGCATGGCCTAAACAATGTCATTGTGGCCATGGCTGGCCTACTGGCTGTCGCTGGCCAACTTCACGGCTTATTTCTCACATTTATTGTGACAATCCGCTGTCGTCGGCGCTGTGTACCAACCTCTTCTATGCCTGAACCTGTACGCACAGTTTTGGCGTTTCTTTTGTGCTTTGAGTGCGTGCGGAGTTTGAGTGCTGAACTCAACACACCCCTTTCAACAAGAACACTCGACAACAAATGTTTATTGCTTCAAAAACGCCCGCACCTGCGTGCACTTGCAAGTAGGCAGCAATGCCTGCTTTTTTGTGGCACCAGACCGGAAATAGACCCTTCCATGTTGCGGAAAAAAGAAAACTCGAAGGCCTGTGATATATCGAAGGCCGCCGAAGAGAATGCCGCGAGCCGGCCCCTTCTATGGGAGAGAGAGTGTGCAGCTTTCGTCGCACTGTCTGCGGTCGAGTTGAGAGGGAACGATTATGCGCGATTTCGGTGATAGTGTATGAATTTTCATAATTCTTCTTGAAGCAGACTGCTAGAACAATAGACTTTACTCCAAAATACATTCCAAGTAGTCGATGGTAAGTGCTGCAAGGACCCTTTAACATCAGCATTTGCGATGTTAAGTCAGCGAAGCTGCACGCATTTTTGTGTGTGTGCGCGACTGCAGACAAGCGTTGTGTCTCACCTGTGGTGTGCCACTGCCCAGTGCACTGGTAGCCCAACGACAGAGAGCGCCAACTAACTCATGGCCGACCTCGGCCAGCGGCAGCCAGCTCAGCAGGTGTTCCACGCAGCAGAGCGCTTGCTTCACACTCCCCCGACAAGCTTCAATCCCCAGCACACCTGAAACATGTGCCAACATCCATAGTGAGGCCTCTAATTGGCACTTTTAGCCTTGGAGCTCATGCTCATACAACACAAATTGAGCATGTACATAGTTAAAAACGTGTGACTGCCAACTAAGGGTTTATTCAAAAAAGGTAAAAAAGATGTTTCAGCTTCCATACAAAAGCCTTGTTCACTGTCAGTGAACAAGGGGAAACATCTTTTTTACCTTTTAATACACCGTTTGTTGGCGATCGCACGTTTCTAACTGTGAATCTTCTACCTGACTAGATGAGATTTCGTCGAACCTTAGATTTTAATTAGGCACGTAAGTAGCATGCTCTCCTCGTTCCTTTAGTCAGCTTAACCTCACCTTCTCATCATCTCATGGCTGTCCACTGTAAGATGATGGCAGCTGCCGCCATTGCTTCATTTGTTTCCTCTAATACCTCGATTATTTGTTTGAAGTGTGTGATAAAACGAATGTCATTGTTGTAAGGGCAAAGCAATCTTTTTAATGAAAAACTTGCAAGTCTTCACGGTTCTTGTAAAACAAATCAGAGAGCCCGTTTAAAAATAAGTCGCGGGAGGCACCACGCTGGTGCATCGAAGTCCCCCTACCTGTGAGAAGTGCCACAACCTGCGGTGTTCGCTGTTCCACCAAACGACGGAGCTCCTCCCGTTTTGGACCACTCCGGCGGTCTTCACGCGGAACCCCGCCCACCTCCTCCGAGGTGGTCTGTAGCAGGAGCAGCCCCAGGGGCAGACTCTCTGCCCCCGGCTGGCACAGCTGCGCAGTTGACAGGGCAACATTCGAAACACTGGTGGTAGTTGTTCCATTGGTTTAGATTGGCTTGCACTGGTTACACCTTAGTTTCACCAATTACACCTTCATCACACACACCTTGCCACTTTCTTACCCTGGCTGGCACAGCTGCCCCAATTGTGAGAGCAACATTCGATACGCTGGTGGTAGTTCCATTACCTTGGCTTGCACTAGTTGCACCTTAGTTACACCAATTATACCTTCGTTACACACACATCTTGCCACTCTCTCCCTGGCCACCACAGCTGCACAGTTGGGAGAGCAACATTCAATACACCGGTGGTAGTCGTTCCGCTGTCTTACCTTGGCTTGCACTAGTTACGCCTTAGTTGCACCAATTACACCCTCTGTTACACACTTCTTACCATTTTCCAGACTCTTCCTGGCTGGCACAGCTGCACAGTTGGGAAAGCAACATTCGATACACCGGTGGTAGATGTTCCATTGACTTGGCTTGGCTTGCATTAGTTGCACCTTAGTTCACACCTTAGTGACACACTCATTACTAAAGCGACTTAAAGGAGCCATGAAAAGAAAACAAAAGTTTGTTTTATTCGAAAGATTAGGTGTTTCATAGTACCCTAAGCGCTTTCCCGGAAGCAAATGATGCTTTATTCACTGAGAAATAAGGCAATTTAAGCCAAAATTTTAAATCTCCCGCTAAATTGCACATTTCGTGACGTGAACAATGGCGTCATACGAGCCGGTCCATGAAACAGATACTTAGTATGTCGACTCCATATAGCACCCACACGCGGGAATCAAACAGGAACCGGAACTCGTGCCAAAACCGAGACGGCGGCCATTTTAAAAATACTAGTAAAACCTAGTGCACCCGCAGCCCTAGTCATGGAATCGCCTGATCCGAGAACAAAACTCTCGCCGAGAAGCTTGGGCTTGCATTTAACAACCTCCCACCACTTGAACGCTCAATGCTTCTAAGTGCACGAGCGGCAGGAGTTGTGGGATACGCGGATGGACCGGAAAGCGACCATTCCACGATAGCCACAACAGACGAACGCCAGCCGTCGGCACTGCTGCCTCGTCAGCCCCGTCGCGACGGATGAATACAGACTGGTACGTACGTGCCGTATTTTTATTACGGTTAATAATAGTTCGATTTCAGTAGCAGTATCGCTTATGCCAGTTGGCCGGCGTCGTGTATGGAAAGCCGCTCGCGCGAGCTCTCTGCTCCGACCAGAAAGATACGAGCGTCAATGCGCGGTGTGTACGGCATTTTTTTTCCCCAAGGTCAGAGCGCTTTGATGGCGATTTGACGAAGTCGGCGACGAGCACCAGCATGTCCCAGAAGTGAGCTAACGTAAGGGTCCCTGCCGTAATCACTTCCTCGGAAATGAAGTGAGCACACTCTTACTTCCTTTAGCTCTCTTTCTGCTCCGTTTGCAAAGTTCACAAAACGTAGCAACTTGCTTCGCCGAGGTTCGTCGTTGGGCAGCACATGAAAGGAGATCTCTTCACCGGTGGGGATGTCGCACTCCCTCTACGATTTGCCCGTACTACATGGGCATTTCAAAGCGCAGCAACGAAATTTCATTGTAAAGTACTTGAACAAACTGAAGTTTTCAGTGGTTGTAAACTGTAAACGAGCTCGTAACGACAGCAGCAAGCCAACACGACCTCCATACCGAAACCTGTGCGACTAGTGGCACTGTCTCGTTGCTGCTCTCTGTTTCTTACTCCCCTTGTTTCTATTTTTACCTTTGCTGGTTGGCGATATGACGGCCAACCTCCTGTGAAGGCATTACGATACCAAGCAAGGTCGCGGCTGTGCGTGCAGGGACGGTTCGTTGGCCCCGAAGAGCCTCGAACCCGAAAATTCGTCTGCGCGACGGCGAGATGTCGAGATCGGCCGGCGTTAGTTTCGTACGCATTGGCGCACACGCTTGCGAGTTCGTTCGGACCTTTAACCGTTTACTCCACCGTTCTTTGTCATAAAAAGAATGTGCAGTATGTTTCACGGGCATTTAGCTCGCTATGCAAGCTGTAAGCCCTGCGATGCGATGCGATGAGGCTTTGAAGCCCTGCCTAACATGCGTTTGCTTTTGCCGGCCTCCGCCAATCGCAGAGCATTCCCAAGTGACATCACAGGTTCTGTTGCGGAAAATGAGCTGGTGGGTCGCATGGTCATTTCCTTTTTTCCTAATTATGTAGCTTATTTGAGCGAAGTTTGCCTTATAAGTGGTGTCGTTATGGTTCTAACGAGGCAATCTTTCGAATGAACCAAACTTGTGTTTTCTCTTCATGGCTACTTTAACCAGTTTCAAGGAGCAAACGTATGCTGAAAGGGCGCCTTTTCGCGAACTTGATGCTATTTAATTGCTGCACTCAAACTTTTTGAGAAGGTGCTAGCTGGGATACTGTACCGGACGACAACGTTGATCCTACTTGCCGGCGCAGACGGCACCTGAAATTGCGAGCTTGTCTTGAAAAGACAAAGCTTTCCGTTTTCTAGTCGACAGCTGGGCCTATAGCACCTAACCGACACCACACTCACATTGGAAACGCACGGTAGTTTACAGTGCGGGCAATGTTCTCTAAATTAGTGCATATCTCCAGCCAATTTTTCAGAAAAAGTGCAAAAAACAATGGCTCGCCAGCGTAGCAAATTCGTTACATCAAGGTGTAACTGTTGCCATGCCTTCAGGTCGAAAACGCATCGTTTTCAATGGGGTTGGCAATGGGGATTTGAAAAACGTTGTTAAATCCAGGAATTCGTCACATGGAAGTTCGTTACATCCTGGTTAAAATTTAATTGAAATGACTCCTTTTTCCCCTATTTGTGCCTTGCAGACATTGTGCTAACTCAAAGCAATTCTTCACACAGGCCAGGGATGTCGAGTTCGGCTGGCGGTAGTTTCGTACGCATTGGCATACACACTTGCGTGTTTATTCAGAACTTCAACCGTTTATTCCACCGTTCTTAGTGTCATAAAAGGAATGTGCAGTATGTTTAACGGGCATATAGTTCACTATGCAAAACTGGTAAGCCCTGCCTAACTTGCGTTTGCTTTTGCCGGCCTCCGCCAATCGCAGAGCATTCTCGTGTGACATTCTAGGTTCTGTTGCGGGGAATGAGCTGGTGGGTCGCATGGTCATTCCCTTTTTTTCTAATTATGTAGCTTATTTGAGCGATGTATGCGTTAAAAGTGGTGTCAGTATGGTTCTAACGAGGCAATCTTTCGAATTAACCAAACTTGTGTTTTCTCTTCATGGCTCCTTTAACATACATCTATTGCAAAACTCCCCATAGGCCCCATGTATCAAAAACTGGTATGCAGTTGGCCCCCTGCACTGGGGGTAAACAGGGGCAAGCATGGGGCAAGTTGACTAGCCTGCCATCTGTCGGCAGACAGTTGAACCCACCTGTAAGATGCAGTCGAGGAATCCGGCCTGCTCCTGTGGCCCCCCCATGCACGCCAGCCCGACAAGCAATTGGCACAGCTTGTTGCGCACAAAGGGTGGCTGGGGGCCAGGCGGAGACAGCAGCAGCCGCTCCAGGGCACACCAGACCGCCTGGCGCGCTGCCTGGTCCAACGTTGGGCCAGCCTCCTGCGAACAGCAAAGCGCACACACCGTGTTTTAGGGGCGAGGCCCCTCAGGGGCTGGGGCTGTTGCCGTCTCCTGTCGTCGTCGTTGTACTCATCGTCCGTCTCATGTAGTCACGGTACTAAAACACCGGAAAACTCATTTACGCCTCACGCTGGAGCCGCACGCATGCTAAAAAACACAGGGTAACACTCGTTTACGCCTTGCGCTAGAGAGCTTCGTGCTTCAAAGACAAGAGACTTTCACAGCAAAGCTGTATACCTCTACCCCTCAACTGTTTTATCTCCGTTCGCAAAAACACGAAGGCGCCAAGAATACACTTACACGCTGCATGCTTCGCCACTCCCCAGGTTTCACGTCAGTGGACATGCGCTTGAATATTTTCGGAGATACGCTTGATTTCTAAAAACTTTTTGGCCAGCCTAAAGACAACAGTTTATGCAATTCACCCCGATTCAACTGCCCTGCCAAAAAACAGTAAAAGAATACTTGGACACAAGGTATGTAAAGGCAAGACCCTTCCAAACAACTAAAAATGTTGCTCATATAGTATACAGTCCAGCCCGCTTATAAAGAACAGACCTGAAACCGGAAATCAGTTCGTTACATCTGTCTTTCGCTATATCTGAACATAAAATTATGTGTATACAAATGATAACAGTCAAGGCTAAAAGTTGGGCTAGTTGGTGTTGACTTAGAACCATTTTACTAGGAAAAAAAAGACAGGGACCTAGAAATAAGCTAACAGGACAATCGCTACAGTTTGCTTTCTAGGTCCCTGTCTTCTTTCGCTAGTAAAATGGTTCTAAGTGTTCACAGGAAACGAAGATTTGTTTTTTATAGCCGGGATTTCATTAAAACCGGGTTCACTATAACTGGGCTATACTGTGTCAATATCATTCGATGCAAGAGAAACCTCGAGCATACCTGAGGCAAAATGTAAGTACATAATCAAGAGTGCCAGTGCTCATTTAATTAACCCTTGTTTTGTATGGCCGTTTCTCGCTCCCTGCCAGGCTCCTTTTTTCATGTTTGTTAGGTGAAAATTTATGCTAGTAATGCCCTGCGATGTTCTGCAGGACACGTACCGTATTTATTCGATTATAAGCCAAGGGTGCAGTTAGAATAGTAAAAAGCGTGCGCGCGCACGCACGCACCCCCGCGTGCATGCACGCACGCACCCGCGAAACAACATACCACATGAAGTGGCAACTGGCAGCTAACACCCAGATAAAAAGATTCCCGTGGCTGCTTTGGTCATGCTGCTGAGATAAGAGGAAGCCACGTGGATGAAAAAACATGTTCTCCTTTGGTTATCCAAACTTTACCAAACAAGATCTATGTGTGTTTCAACGACTTTTCAGTAGATGGCCCGACATGCCCGCAATAATTTTTTTACACGAGCTGTATCGGGAGTGGCAGGGAGTGTGTGTGTGGTTGCTCTAGTTATTTCGGGAGTGGCAGTGAAAGGGATAAGAATCACACTGGGTTGGTTTTCCCAATTAACTGAAAAAACATGTCAGACAATGTGAAAGAGTGGCAAGATAAAAGCAAACACTAAACCGAAAGAGCTCGAACTGTTTTATGCAGAGCAGAAACAACGGTACACACAGATGGCGCTCAAGCGGTGTGAATACGAGAAATTCCATTGAACTGAGCAAACCTCCCCTGCCTTAATCACTGGAAGAGCTGGAGGGGAGGAGTGGGACGGGAAAGAAGAGCAGTTGTTATGTGGGAGGGGTGGCAAGAGACCACAGTCTTTCAACGACATTTGCAGTTCTACAAGCAGATAAATGGCCAATTTTCCTGCTTTATTCTTCACGAAATATAACTTTTTAGAACAGATTGAAGTTGGGTTCATTGATATGAGTTCATGCCCAAAAAACAGGGTTGAAAACAATTGCGAACTTTCCAGTCCTTGGCCAATCCCTCCCTGTGGCATGTGCTCACCGGGGGCATCGGCTAAGGTTCAAGAAGAATGGCTAGTATGTAATTAATGCTGCAATAATATGCGTAAGCGTGCACGCATATGAGGGAGTGAGCGAGCGAATCTATCTTTGATGCTCATAGCGCAAAAATCCGGACAGCGGACAGAAAACGGCACAACAAACAAGCGCTGCCCCTTTCTCAGTCGGTTGTTCGGTTCTTTGTGCCGTGAGCATCATGGAATACCGACCAGCCAGCACCCTCCCGCTTTCAACTTAGCTTGACAAAAGCTCGCTGGCATTTTTTGCCGTAGTGGTACCTCCTTCGCTAAGTATGCGCACAGACTCCAAGTTCTTAATCCATCTATACTAGCACTACCTCACAAACATGCCTACTAGCTCCAACTCACAAGTATTGAATGTAAGCAACCACGAGTCGATTCTTCCAAGGTTTCCATGTATTTTGAGGTGTTTTACGACTACAGGATTCTTGTAAGACAGCCATTTTATGCAGCCAAATGCTGCATCGACGATTTCTTTTTCAGTGCACGATGCGCCTGTTTTCTGTGTATGCTTTTCTCTATTCTGTTGTATACGCTGCAAACTTGTATTGTGTAAATTCCGCCCAATGTAATTCCCCTTGGGGCCCTTAGGGTATGCAAATAAGTAAATAAATAAATACCATTTTCCCCCACAACAAGGGGGGCTAGCCACCTGGTTACCAGGAGAAGTAAGTAGCCCACACACTCCACTCACTTGAAGCGCCGTGAGAGCAAAGACCAGCAGCCCAGGACTGGCTTGAGGCTGATCCAGTAACCGCACCCATCGACACCAGCTGTCCGGCTGCTGGCGCAGTTCTGCCAAATGGCGCTCTGCGAGTGCAGCAAGACATCTGAACTGATTTATTGCTTGATTGATTATAACTGATTGATTGATTGTAAGGTTTCACACGGTGATGCAACGCAGGCGATGAGGCCTGTCATAGGGGAGGGCTCTGGATTAATTTTGACCACCTGGGGATCTTTAACGTGCGCTGAAATCCCGCGCGCGTTTTTGCTTTTCGCCTCCATGAGAAAAGCGGCCGCCGCGGCCAGGAAATGAATGATTATAATTGAAAGACCTTCATTACGGCAGGAGCTCTGTGAACGCAGCAGCAAGAGATTGATTGAAAAACTTATTAAGACAAGAAGACCAGAAATCCAGGCGTGGGTAAGGGAAAGCAGAGTCCTTGAAACCGTATAACATGCAGGCGGCACAATGAAACAGCAATTTCTAAGGGATCAAAAGCTTGGGTGTGCAAAAAATGGATAGCTTTGCTGTTTAATAATGATTACTATGTAATAACAGTGTTTAAACAGCCTTCCTAACGAGGGACAGAATAGGGCTTAATGACGCCATACAACTCCTAACTAATAGTCTGCTCTTTACAATTGTATGCAGGAGTTGGCAGAAACACAAGTCAGTTTAATGTCCACTGTATTATTGCACAAGGTGTACCAGTCAAAAGCAAGCAGAGACTTGCCTATCTAGGGTAAATTGGAGATTTGCTGCCACTATCATGGACAAAACTTTTGCAGAATCACACCTAGTAACTTTCGGCAGAGCTCGAGAGTGAATCGAAACCACCTTTAAAACTAGAACAACTTGCGATACCGCACGGTACAAGGTAAGCACGATAAAATGACTGCTTACTGTTCTCCTCTGAGCTGCCAGATATACCTTGTCCCACACTGGCCTTTCACTGTATTGGATGAGACCTGCCATAGTAGGTGATATGTTCCCCTAAACAGAGAGACATGTTGTAGTAGCTAACAAAGGGATTTAATTCAACTCCTTTTTGCGAAACCTAGTGCAGGAAATAAAAAAGTGCCAACGCTAGCAACTACCCACCATCAACAACAACAACAACATCAGCAGCAGCCAACTAGGTCCACTGCAGGACGAAGGCCTCTCCCATCGACCTCCAACCGCTCCTGTCCCACGCCGCTCGAGTGCACTCTTTGCCTCCGAAGTTCTTTACTTCGTTTACTAACTACAACTACTAATACAGTTGAACCTCGTCATAAGAGGCATGGATGTAAGAGACAACTGGGTTTATAAGAGACACTATTCACCCACATGGATGGCTGCCCTATCTTTCCTGTTCAATTGACCTCTTTTATAAGAGACATCAGATAGTTGGTTATAAAGGACAAGTTATCCTCGAATTTCGGTCAACAATCTCACCTGTGACAAACATTTTTACATTAGATGTGTTGCCACCAGTCACTAACGGCAGCTGCGTCCGTTGTGAAATCAGAGGGGACGATATACACCCGCAGTCGCTATTTATGAGAACATCAGCAAACACACAGTGGTTCAGTCAGCTATGAAATGATGACAAGAAGCTCTGCCAATGGAAATGCAGCGTACAGAAGTGGTTAAAGCTTACCGACATGCGTACGAGCACGACCACACATGCGAGCTTATGTGCAAGCTGAGGATACCCAGAGCGCGCAGTGGGCTCTCCCAATCGCATAGCTCCCAATCAAGAAGCATCGCAGAATCCTGCAAGCCTGATGAATAGCCTGAGCACACAATGGAAAAAGCTGCGCTCTCTGGCTCCACATCTGATCTCCACATCTACGATTCATCTTCCGCAAACAGTGAAAGAAGAGGAAGATTGCAGAAGCTGTTGTAAAAAACTGTAAATACAGTCATGAAGCAAACAAAGATTCAGAACTATTTTATAAATTCTAGGGGCAAAACATAAATTAGAACAAACCTTTCTTTTGCAACATGCTGTATCATTCTATTGAGCTTATTTTAGTCACAGGGTTCCCACATTGAACTAGCGGTTAGTGAAAACATGGTTCCCTGCTTATAAGAGACCTCTCGTATAAGAGACAGAAACTGCTCCCCGGTACGTGTCTCTTATAAAGGGGTTCAACTGCAGCTAAAAACCTCTACACATGGGAAAGAGTATGCATATTAATCAATCTGAGTGGCAAACATAATGCTCTATGAATTGCACACTTTTACGTTTGATTTTTACCCCCCGAATATCCTTAATGCAACAAGCTCCTGTAAGCAAAATCATTGACCAATTGTCTCGTCATCTCGTGCCGCACATCGTTTCAGAAGCATATCTGCCCAACCACATCGTCATAAAGGAAACACATTGCTCTGTGCACATGTTCATAGTGAAGTGCTCAGCAAAACTTTGTCAGGTCGTATTGTCAGGTCATATTTTCAAGTGTAAAATCACAGTCACTGATCAAGACAAAAATGAAATGTGACGTTTCGGAAGCCATACGAGTTCCTTGTTCACAATGTGAACAAGGAACTCATATGGCTTCCGAAATGTCAAATATCAGTGGCAATGTGCTGCTGAGCGCAAGGATGTGGGTTCCATTCCAGCCGCAGTGGCCGCTTTTTGGATGGAGGCGAAAAGCGGAAACGCCCGTGTACCAAGAGTTCAGCACACTTTAAAGATTCCCAGGTGGTCAGAATTCATCCGGAGCCCTTCACTATGGCGCATTTCATATAGCCCAAGTGCAACCCGGCGCATTAAATTAAAATCAATCAATCAAGAAAATAAACTAGCGATAGTAAATTTGAGGCTCGAAGCAAATTCGAAGCTAATAGTGATTTGGTCGAACCATTTCGAATCGAATAGTTCGAGCAGCACACATCACAAATTACAAAAAGATGAGCAAATTGTGACCCGACCAAGAATTAGAACTCATGTAGGCACAGCATTTTGTGAAACTATTAACAGTTGAGTATCTATTCAGAAAGTACATGCGCAGCTTTCTGTGTTCACAAGGTTGCGTGAAGAAATACTGGTGACTCCACTCTCTCCGGGAGAAGCAGCTCCCGGAGACATTTTCTGCTGACATTTTCTGTAGTCTAGAATGGCCTCTCACTGCTCGCTTGTGTGGCAGGAACTGAAAGTTACTTTCGTGGGACGTAGGCCAGCGCTGGGTAAAGCCGGTTGCCATGGTTCCGCCACCACCCCAGAGAGTTTTCAGATCGTGAAAGCACCGAGTAGTCTGCCACGTGTCTGTCACAGCTCACGCAGTGAGCTGCCGCATTTACTGGATTCTAATTAACTAAATTCTAAGCAGATACTGAAAAAATGTAAATGTAAATGTGATGGGTGCCCTAAGATTACAAGATTTATATTCAACCACAATTAGTACCCACCAAAATATAAAATTGGAACGCAGTTGGCTTCGGAGTTTTTAGCACTACCTAGAAGCTCCGCTAAAAAAAGGAGTACAGTCGAACCTCGTTATAACAAAATCGTACTGGGACAGTAATTTAGTTCGTTATATCCGATATTCGTTGTAACTGCACAGCTGAAAATCGATTCAAACCAATCGGTAATCTGGCTCCCACAAATATCCATGACACAAAACCGCATTATTTTAATCTTCGAACCTACTATAAGCAAGATAACCCTTATCTTTCTCCTTGAGGCATTTCAAGCTCAATGAGCCAAAACATGAAACGGGAAATTACAACAGAACAAAGTTTATTTGAAAAAACATGCCTTTGTTCCCATTTTTTGAGGAAGGATGTGATCTTTGTCTGGTGGCTATTCACAGCACTGAGCAGGGTGAGGTTTTCCACAGTGTCCGCGAACAAAGGGGCCTTTTCTACTTCCGCAGTTTTGGACGTTGGGAGTTGTTTCAAGTAGCTTCTCAGCCTACTGGTCAAATATTTCTCCGTTATATCTGATAGTGTGCATGGCTCTCGCAGTTTCCCTTGCGTTATAAAAGAAAAGGTGTCCTTGAAATGAAGCGTGACCAACCAAAGTTTGTATTTAGTTCGCTATAGCCGATAATTCGCTATATCAGCGTTCGTTATAACGAGGTTCAACTGTAATATTGTAACCACTTGTATCCACGGCCGTAGCCAACCAAAGTGCAAGTTACAGGCCACCACTTTGAACAGTGTTCGCTAATTCTGCATAGAATCGACACTACTAGTGCACCGGCTTGGTGCCGCTATGTCAGCAGCGGTGTCATTCAGAGCCACTTTTGAACGGGAAGTGTGATGGGGGCCGAGAGCTCGCGAACCTCTAGGCAAGGCAACAACTTGGCAATGATGATGATGATGATGATTATGATCATGATGATGACGGGGCCTTGCGACAAGCCTGGGGTGACATCTCAGGAAGCTTATCAATCGAAAAGCTTGGCTTTTGGCTGCCTGATCAGGGGCGCCGAATAATTTGAAAACGTCAAATACCTGCAAACAGATCGAAGCAAATAATAAACAGAGAGCTATTCGATCGAGTATTCGACAACACCGAATATTTGGCCACCCCTACAATACCCCTTTGCGACACGGCGCGTACAATTGTACACGCGACTTTTAAGAGCGTTTTTGAGAGTTACAATCATCGCCATCCCCACTTCAACCGCTCAGTCAGCATTCGTATTTCCCGCTCTACGGCGGGAAATGCGAATGCTGGCTCAGCGGATCAAGTGGGGTACAAGAACACCTACTTGGCACGCCAAATGCTTGGCGCGTCAAGTAGGTGTTCTTGGTTTTATGTTTTCTATCTAGTTAAAATGTTTATAAAGCAAAACCAAAGCTGCTACCTTAATATATAAGGGCTACCGATTACAATAATGGGTAAACGTTTTCTATTGTAGCAATGGTTAGGAAATGGTGGTCACGTTTACGATAGCGTGTTTATGATTAGGACACGACCTAATTTATTAACTACTTATGAGATCGAGTAGTTTATAGTTTTTAAGTGAAATTTTGGTTATCAAAAACACACAGGCAGCTTCAAATTTTTCTAACGGCTACATTCTAATGCGCGCCGCAAAGGGATAAACATTTATTTTTTACTTGGTCAGTGACTATGATTTTACGCGCTCATAGTCCAAGAGACATTCGTAAAGACACATGGAGGGTGCAATATACTGTCACGTCGGGGACAGGTTTATTTGCAGAACGTTGGCTCTTGAAGCGGAGGGAAAACTGGTGCGCCGATTGTCCAAACCGTCGAGAGGTCCCAGCTTCTTTCTTCTCTTCCTCTAACGTACCCGTTCTTCTTCTTCTGAAGCTTGGAGGATGGAGTTGCTAGATTAGCTTAACTACATTCCACATGCGTGACACTTCCCCGGTCGCAGACGAAGCCCTCTGAGCGAGTCACTGTGCAGTACGGGAGTTATAGCGTTTCAAGCGTGCCACGTGCCCAACCTGTGTTTTCTTGCATGGTCGTCCACTTGTGGTTACACGTGATACCAGGTAAGTAACTTCACTCACGCGTTTCAGGACAATGAAGGGACCAACGTAATGGGGAAGGAGTTTTTTGCACAGTCCACGTTTACGCTGGGGGGTCCAGAGCCACACAAAGTCACCAGGGGCGTAAGCGAGATCGGAGTGGCGGCCGTCATATCGCTGCTTTGAGCGTTCTTGAGCAGCCAATGTGCGTAAACGCGCAAGGCGGCGTGCTTCTTCTGCAAGACAAAGTGTCTTAGCCACTGAAGGCTCGTCGTGTTCTTCGAAAGGGAAGATGGTGTCGAGGCAGCTGCGAGGGTTACGGGCATAGAGAAGGAAGAAAGGGCTGTAGCCGGTAATTTCGTGCTTTGCAGTGTTATAAGCGTACGTAAGAAAGGGCAAGAGGTCGTCTCAATTTTTTTGGTCAGAGGCAACATACATGGCGAGCATATTTGTCAGTGTGCGGTTGGTCCTTTCGGTGAGGCCGTTCGTTTGAGGATGGTATGGGCTAGAATGACGAAACTGCACTTGACAGAGGCGAAGGATCTCTTCAACGATGTCCGCGGTGAACTGACGGCCACGGTCACTTATGATGACGCGAGGGGGTCCATGGCGAAGTAGAATACGTCTAAGCAGGAATTTGGAGATTTCCGCTGCGGTAGCAGATGATAGTGCGGCGGTCTCGGGTATGCAACAACGGAACCACAAGGTTTGCGCCGAAGCCAACGTCTTGCGGGCCTGCCACCAGCGCTCTGTACCATGCCTCCGCGCGGTGATAATCACCAGCCGCAAACGGCGCCAATGGCCAGCTGGCATCCCCAACAAGAACCACGAGGCTTCTGGGGGAAAGAGGAAGAAGACGTTGAGGAGTGGCTGACACACTTCAAGAGGGTGAGTCGCTACAACCGCTGGGACGCCTCTGCTCAGCTCTCGAACGTTGTGTTTTCCTTGAATGGAACAGCACTCACGTGGTTTGAAAACCAGGAAGAAAGAAGCTGGGACCTCTCGACGGTTTGGACAATCGGCGCACCAGTTTTTCCTCCGCGTCAAGAGCCAACGTTCTGCAAATAAACCTGTCCCGGACGTGACAGATTGGTGGAGTTGCTAGATTAGCTTAACTACATTCCACATGCGTGACAATACCTATCTGCTGTTTCCGCTGGTTGCTTGTGCCGTCACTGAAGAACTCCGACACCAGGGCAGCAAGTTCTGCATCCTCCCGGCAGGCAGCACCTGGCCCCTCCCCAGCCATCCTACAACCACCAGCCTGCAGGCAACAATAAGGCTATGCACGCAGCACTGGCAATGCTTCTAATCGGAGACATTTCAAGTTTAAAGGCCAACTACGCTCGAATTTCACCTAGGCCAAATTTATTTCAGACGTACCAACTAGGACATGACTGGTAGTCCCATGAAATGCCTTGCTAATCAGTTGGAAGCTTTTAAGTGCAGAGCACCTTAGGGCTCACCTTGTCGTCATAGCTCGCTCGCTGGACCCAGGTAAAGCCACATGGCATTCCGTCGTCACGGCGTAACCCAGAGACTTCGAAAGCCAAGCAGTTTATATAGTCATAAATGTTCGAAATTCGTGCATTGCTGGTGCTTGTCATTCATCTCCCCGTTGTTTAGCGCAAAGAAAACTGCAGGTACATTTGAGGCGAAATATGCGTAATCAACCGGCAGTGCCCGCGTTCATTTAATTAGGAACACTCGTTGGGTTGGTTTTTGCGATAGTAAGCGAAAAAAAAGTGGCAGTGCAACGCCGAGTCGTGCGGGAGGGAAAGCAAGAACAAAAAGAACAGAACTCCCGCTGGCATAGTTTCCGGCAGGGGCCCCGCGCGAGCACTGCGAAGGTGGGAAATTTGAAATGCGTAAGGTGGTAGCAGTGAGCGATAACGACGCTACAGCCCATAATGGCAAATCACTGCTCTGCACTTCCGACAGCTTTCACATTGAGTGGAACGGCTTTGATCTTTTAGATAGCTCTGTGGCATAAGCCGCTGCTCCCATCGGAGGATTGCACAAAATGCCATGAAGCGGAAGGGACAATCCGGCTGGCTGGCTGGCTGGCTGCCTGGTCCGCCGGCCAGCGAGGAGCATTGGTCGAGCTCCGCTGGGCATGCTTCCCCTACAACTGCCGCGCCCACGAAGGTGTTGTGCACAGGTTTGCTCCAGCCAGGCGCACTCTTCTCAATTTTGGTTTCAAAATCGCCAATTTTTGCTGGTCGTTTGTGCCATGTGTACGCGTATCTCTGCGGTCACATTTTTTAGGCAGACTATGGGGAAATGGGATTTTGAAGAGGTAGAAATTTTCGGTGCTGTGGCCTCTAAAGTTACAGGTCGAGCCACCACTAGCTGCTATGTACACTATAATGAACTGCTAACGGCTAAAGAAATGACACCTTACGTCCTTTTAGAAGGTCCACTCCACTGTGCTCATTGATGTCGTCCTGTCCAGTAATTGTCAAATGCACACTAAGTGCTTCAAGAAAACGAGCGCTATAAACCAGGACAGAAAAAAAAGAAAGGGAATCTGCATTGGTTCGTGTGTGGCCCCTATTTTGTCTGCCATTTGTCTTTCCAGTTGTGACTGGCGGTTGCACGATGAGGTAAAAAATGACGTAGTTCCTAACGTTTTTATATACGTGGATGGCTAACTGATTGTTTTAAGAAAGCGGGAATCTGCAACCTACCACGAAAGTGTTGCGCAGGTAGGTTTTGGAGTCCTTTAGGCAGGTAGGAAACAGCCTGAGTTTCAGTCATGAGCTTCAGAAAGGGCAGAACCTTAGATTTTTAGATATAGACATCTGCATAGCAGAAAACCACGTTTGCTGGATGTACTGTCCACGTGCAATTAAAGGGCTTCTTCCTTTTGGATCGCTCATTCGAAAACCGTGAAGAGAGCGATTGCTATATCGTGCTGAGAGTGTGCCCTCACCAAATGGTGTGTTCACCGCATGCAAACCAAGTTCGATGCCCAAATGTCACGACTTGAAGAAGCGGGTCATCCTCCAGTCTAACTCGCTACTCAAGAAAATGAAGCACTGGCACTCGAATCGTCGGGTGACAAGTGAAAAGAAAAGTCGACCCGAGGTAGTGCCTTATATGCACAAAGTGGCCCATAATATAAAGCCTGTGGCCAAGAAATATGGTGTGCCTATTGTGTTCTCTGCGCCATGCAAGTTGGCGAGCCTGTGTAAGCGCATCAACAGAGAAAGAAGGAAAATTTGTTGCGATAAGAAGCACGGTGCGCACTACGTGGACTACCATGTTGGCGTCATTTACCAAATTCCGCTCACTTGTGGTAAGGTGTACATAAGACAAACTGGTCAATGCGTAAATGACCGCCTAAGGGAACACGATCTATACATGAAGAAGGGCGCTGGGTCGCATTTTTCCCATCACTGCCACAAGTGTGGCAATGGATGCCTTCTGCGACTGACTGAAACAATCATTATAGGAAACAGTCGTGACACCGTGGCGCGAGAACTGCGTGAAGCGTACTTCATCCAGAAAAACAGCGCAGGCTGTATCAGTGAAGCATCACTATCACTGTTTTCGAATGAGTACCGGGTCCCAGACAACATGAGATAAAAAGATGTGATTGTTGTCTTCAGCAGTGGCTACTCTGTTTTATCGTATCTTTTTAGATCTCTTATTTTTTTGGTGATTGTATGCGTGTTTGTAGACAAACTACTTATACCCCTGTCTTTCCTTGGAATAAATCAGTTGTTAGTAGTGCATCTGTTTCATCGTTCTTTGTTTTTTCTACCCTGGTTAATAGCGCTCGTTTTCTTGAAGCAATACTGCCGTGAACTATGCAATGGGTTTGTTTGTTTATGTTTTGTTTTTACTGCCCGGCCGTGTTATCTGTGTCCCAAGCGAACCGCGTGTTCCATTCTTTATTTTTATGCCACACGGGTTATCTCATTCTGATAATGAGAGCGTTTCGCCCTAACGTCACTAGTCTAAAATAATCTTTTTTGATCTACAATGTTCTGGATGTAAGTCGACGGTTCCAGAAACACTCGCGCCAACAGATAAAAGCCTGCAGAGCAGACACCGCAATATTCAGTTAGCCGACAGTAGCCTGCGCACGTCACTTCGTTGACTGCTGCTTCGCCACCTCTGTATTCTTTGAGTTGTTAGGGGAGCACAAGTTCGCTCCAATAAACTTGTTTTTTCTTCAAGCCAACTTCGTCATCTTTGGCTTCGTGACAATATGCACCAACTAGCCCCACAGCACATTTCACACTAAGTGCAACAAACCTGAATGTATTGAAATTACAAACGAAGGCCTCTCAAAAAAAGGGTGGTTTTTCTTAGTTTAAGTATCCGCAGCACTATGGCTTGTTGCAAAGCAGTTCCATTTGCCTAGGCATAAAAAATAGACAAGTTTACAAGAACTTTGGTTAACCCAGACGATTCACGGATAAAACTTCGAGCTCAGGGGCAAGACCAAAACATGCTGAGTAAGACATGCTGAATTGGCATGGAAGATGTTGAGGCACTAACTAAAGGATGCGTGGTGCAGAGGATGAACACCAGGTGAACCAAGCACACGACCAACCAAGCGAGCACCAAGGAATGAGAAGACAAGTACTGCAAGAAAAAGTAGGAGCAAGGATGCAATTACGAAGTCCTTAGGGACAAGGATGCAGCCTTGGGGGACATTGAGAGTTACTGGGAGTGACCGACTCAACTTGCTATCATTTGGTCGGAGAGATCTCTGCTATGTGATGAACTGGGAAAGATCTCTGCTATGCAATGAACAAGTTGAAGATAAAAATGATGAAGCTCAGAAATGCTCAGGTCCTCCGCTAATCACGAGCCTATTTCAGCAAGTGACGTCATTGCGCCAACTATGGAACTCAGCGGCTACGCTTCGCTTTGTCAGAAGATGAGGTTCATCCGCGAAGCTTTGACTGGCAGCTGTAAAACCAAGGCCCATTTCTTAAGCATGCTTTGTGCCTCGCACTTCTCACACAAATTTCTAGCACAGTCAGATTAACAATCTAGAAACACTGCATATATTTTGCAATTACATGAGTGCACTAGAATTCCAAATGCACCATTTGCTTCAGTACTCAGCTAGAACACCCTCACGTTAACAATGCAGCCTGTAGATAATTTGTACTATATGGGGTTCACACTTAGAGGGAACATGGGAGAATGTGGCTGCCGCTACTACTAAGCATCGTAACGACATCGTAACATCGGAGCTGCCGCGTGTCGTCTGCTACTTGCGTGATCCTGGCGCTAAAGAAGCAGTCAACCTTGGTATTGGCTGTGAGTGAGCCGGAACAAATATTCTGCTTGTCGGCACATGCCAGCGACTACAATTGGAAGAGGTACCAATGAGGCCCTTTTTTATGTCTGCTGTTGAAACGCGGCACTTACTGAAATAATCCGGTCAAACATACTGCTACTGGGCAAGCAATGAGCGCATCAGTGGTGTTCCTTTGCTATCAATGTCATGCTCAAGAAACAGAACTCTAGCAGGTGGCCGCAACTTTTAACCAGGCTGCCTGAAGTTATGGGCATGTCTATGCTGCTACAGTGTGCTCCGAAAATCGTGGCGATAGCGCAGGCTGCAATGCAGAGATGCACGTTGTAGGACTGAACAGAAATTTGGTCTTGCTTTACTGCACCAATCATTGATAAGTACAAGAAACACTAAATCATCTCAGTGCCACAGGACGTGTTCTCGTTGTTCATGGCCCTCGCGATGTCGACAGCTCTTTAGCGCCAGCTGCACACAAGTAGTAGACGACGTGCAGCCACCCCGATTAACGTGATGTGGGCGATGAATGTATACTTTCCCGTGCACTGTTTCTGTGTGGCGCTGTTAGGATGTTCTGGTAATAGCTGCAGCCATGCGCTCCCATGTTCTCTCAAAGTGTGAACTCCATAGAATGAACCCATGGCGTTCACAATTTGACAAGCTCACACTTTTCACGCTTACAATGAACCTAATGGAGACAGAGCACTATGCTCAAAATGGCAATCCATCCTATCCGGTTACAATAGTTACGACTAGAAATGCTAAGATATGCTAATTAAGCAGAATAAATGGCTTTGTTGAGATAATTATTGATAAGTTTTTTTCTTACTCTTTCCGAAACCCTTTTTTCTGTCTTGCCCCAATAATTCACCTTTATATTCCACTGAATTACAATGACTTTTGGGGTACGACCACTGTTATTTCACTTAACGCTAATTACCTGAACTAAATTATCGCTCTGCCAGCTCAACTTAAGTCATTACCATGGGTATGTAGATTCCTCAACTGTTGCTTTGCAGTTTTAGGCCATCGTGAGCTTGCCAGAACCCACATAACACGACGCAAATACATGCAAAAAAGACAAGCCTTTTACAGCATTGGATTATCAATTAAAATGTCCTTGTATTGGTTACCAGTGCTAACATGACCAGCAGTACGACTTGAGAGTTTACAAAAGTCGCCAGAAGTTTGAACAACAGATGTAGCCGCAATAAAATTAGAATTTGACAAGTCGATGTAGTTCTGTTACTTCACTTAAAGCTATAATCACTCCGGGTAATTAGTTGCTTTGTAAGCACAAGTAATTACCAACTGTATACGGAATCCTAAACTGTTGATCTACATTTTTGAGTCATGGTGGGCTCGCTAGAACCCACAGAACACAAGGCAAGGAGGAAATAACAAAGGGCTTGCGAAGCAAGCTTTTCACAGCGCAAGATTATCAATTAAAATGTACTTGCATCTGTCACCAGTGCTACTTAGTTGGTAGTAAGACTTTAAACTTCACAAAAGTTTTCAGAGGCTTCAACGCCGCAACAAATGACAAGTCAACAAGCATCAACAGAGCACTGCAGTCACGGCATAAACAGTTCGACGTTACCCATGACGTTACCTATGGATCTTGCTCAGACGGGACGGCAGCTTTCATGCTCCGGAGAACAGCACGCACGGCTGGAAGCGAAGTGCCACTACCTCCGTAGGAGTAGGATGGCACCATTTCCGCCGCACAGAAACACGACCTGTGCTTGGCGATCGGCTCCGTCGTTGCACTTCAGTATCAACAGGGGATATCACCCGCTACGCCCGCAACACGACACTGACGGTACACAGCCAGAGATCACAGTAGTAAGGTAGTAACGCCGGCGTTGGTACTAGCTACAGAGTACACACCCGTCCTCAGAGTTTCACCCTTGAGAACAGGCCGGTACCAACGTTTGGGGAGTTACTAGAGCCACTAAGTAAGCTGGTATAACAACCGAAGCGTAAACAACCACGTGCCTAGGTGCTAGTCCGAAAACAGAGAAGGGCGGGGTCGCAAAGCAGCAAACAAAGCCAATGCAGCCGCAACGTAAAAAAATAAAAGCACCCTCAAACTGAGAAACACTAGGCAATTTTGTCACCGCACATAACGAGTAGGGTGAGTATGTGGCGACACGAGCGCCATGATGGATAGTGGCAGAGTCGGCAGCAACCACAGGCTGCCGCCGCATGCTGCACTATCTCAGTAGCAGCCACGGTCGTGGATTGTGTTGATGTTGTTTTGAGTTTGTGATCGGGACGCTTTAATTTGGTTGTGACTGGAACAATCAAACCGAAACGGCTCTTAGCTAGCCCGTGAACATGCATGGGCTTTACATGGCTGCGATGAGGCCTTGCCGGCTCATCTTGAGGCGGAGTGCGGTTGGCAATGCTCGCATCTACGGACCGCAGTTCTCGACAGGGTCTCGCACAACTGAGCCAACGGAGCCTGGCCAGCAGGTAACACGCGCCTAGAATTTCGCTGAAACAACTGCTGATTAGCCTGATACTGGCTGTGTTCCTCTTGTCAACAGGCAAAGGACCAGGACGAAGCGTTCCTAGGCATACCTTCAGGTAAGCACGTCTGAGAGCAATATTTAATTTGATTGCAGGAACTAGTCGCGATTTCTCGCGCGGCTATGTTTCACGGCTAGAAGGAAAGTGAGGAAGTAAATACAAGTTCTGTAACAACGGCTGAAATGAAAAACGAAACGCAGAAAATAAAAATTGGTTGCACGCACTGGCAATCACACAGTGCGAGTACAACGTAATGCAACGTGACGTTTTGTTTTGTATGCGACAAGTTTCATTTAAATCCAGTCTGTTATTCTGTGTGAAAACGTGCTTTACACCTAAACTGCGGCTGCAGTTCGATATGCGATCTTGCCTGCGATTTTTTGCACTTATCTTATGGATATCTTTGCTATGCCGCTTCTAGGAGCGCTTTCCATCTCCTGCTGCCGAAGCAGTGGTCCTGGTGGTCAGAACGTGAACAAAGGTAGATGCTGGTGGAAAGAGAACCACTAGGCTGTTCATGTAGCTCACCTCCTGGTAGTGCGCAGTGAACAGCAAAGTGGAGATCCGCTTCCATCTCGAGTCTGCCGCCTGGATACCCACTGAGGGACGACACCGAATCAGAAGCCAGGTATGAAACCCTTACCACAGCCAGCCTCGAAATTTTGTTTGGCTTGAGAGAGAGAGGGAGAGGTTTGAGGGAATGCTGCCCATGAACATGCTATTTGATTGCAAATAGGTACGTTTTTAAGAGCTGACGACTCATATTCGCATGTCCTGTAATGCATTCACATCTCACTACTTATTTTAAGGCGAAAGCCTTAAGCGCTAACCACATGGAGCGATTTTTCCAGCGACGCGATTAGGATCCGCAGTCGCAGAACCGAAGTCGCTCGCCGAGGCAACCACATGACAGCGACGGCTCGACTCGAGCAACTGAGCATGCGACTGAGGATGGCGATTTTAATGTTTCCGTACTGCGCATAGTAACGCACTTGGTACGCTGGATGTTTGCAAACATTTTTTTTTGTTCATTTGTCATAAAAAGCATGACTAAAAAGTATTACGCCTTTCTACCTTGCTTTTTGCACTTCACCGCATCTCTAAAACTGGTTTGGGTTAGCGATAGCGCACGCTTTTCCTTCTGCGCCTCGTTTCTCGGCTCCAACATGAACGCCGTGAAGAATTCGCTTTCTTGACGTCCTTTTTCCCACACGGGTCTCACCTAGTGTGAGCGGGAGCCTTCTTGCTTCTGCTTCAGCGTGTACACAAGCTTTGCCACGCAAAGCTTTCTTTGCCGCTGCACCGCAAACGTCGTCTGCGTGGATTTGCAAAATCTTCCCCCCGTTCTCTTTCAAAACCGGAGGTTGCGTGCTTACGTAGGGGCTCTCCTATTGGCTAGTCGCTGAGGCCACTTCCGGGAGGCGAGCGACTGTTTCTGGCGGCCCAGAACTGAGCGATTCGATGAGCGACTTGGTCCGCGGCGAAAAGTAGTTCGTCGCTAGTCGCGTCGCTCCCCAAGTCGCTTGCGAAATCGCTCCATGTGGTTGGGGCTTTAGATCCCTCTGTTTCAAGCACGCACATTGTAAGGTAGATGTTACATCGTAGAGTATGTGTCTAGCTTTAAATTTAAAAACTTGTCGGCTTGCGCATACATATGCGCATTGCACCCCATTATGTCGTTGTTTATGATGATCAGCTCCTCACTATTGTGAACTGTGAGAGGATGAATGGGACGATCAGTTCTGCACCTTGTGGGAGACAGGAGGCCTATTTTTTTTTCCTGCAGTGGCTACACCGGTGTTACACTAGTGTTACACTCAGTGTAGCTAGTGCAGTCCAAAAATAGCACTAGTGGTGGATAACCCTGCCCGTTAAGGAGACAGTGGGGGATAGTTGAATGACACGAAGTTGTCAAATTCATATTGTACGATGAAACGACGGAGTGATTTGATCGTCCTGCACATTGCTTGTTGGTGCAGTGGGGACACCTGGTGAACAAGCAGGGTGACCTGGTGTTGACCTGTGACGAGCGCCGCAGCCAGGAAGCCAACAAACAGCTTTGCCTCGACCGACTGCGTGCACTTGTGGAAGAAGCCTGCCGACCGCCACCACCTTCCGGACCAGATGCTGCCACACAACAGCGACACGCGGAAAGGTGCGCTTACGTCATTGCGGATTGCCGGTGTTACAGTCCTCAGATCTTTAGCTAGTTTGCCGTTTGGGACAGCTTTTCATTACTTCTAGCCTCGGCGATTTTGACAGCGACCAGAGCCTCACTAGGTTGTCCTGTTTGCCCCCAATGAAGAAATTGTCCTGTTGCCAAAACATGTTTTCCACTAGCAACATCAAAATAAAGAGCGACGCAACAGCGAACGACTGTCTTGCTGCCGAGTGATGCTTATTTCGCCCTTATAAAAAGGGCTTTATGAAGCGTTTTATTTATGTAGACCGAACAGTAGCTGCACGGCAAAACTGTTGCAGCTTCTAATTTCAGCAAGTGGAAATCTTGTTTATACTACAGAGTTGGCTTTAGTTGGGGGGGCGTTGGTGTGTCGATCTGAAAATGTAATCAGAAAGTGTGCCAGATACAGTGGAACCCCTTTCATATGTTTTTCACCGGACCGGGAAAACAAACCGTAACAACCAGGAAAACGCAGCAGTGAGGAAACCTGCGAAAATGAACAAAAACAATGTATCTTTGACTTGCAACCATGTATTTCTGCAACTTTGGCTTTCGAACCTTAAAACACTTGAGAATGTAAGATTGCCGCTTTTTGCTATCACTGAAACACCATGCGTGGCAATGCAAGGTCCCTAGCGATGTTGACTCCCTTCTGCGCTGGCTGCTTGTCTACTGCATTTAGTATGTCAAGCTGTCCTGAAGGGAAAGTGCCTCCCTTTTTTGCAATGCCATCAAGGCACGACAAAGTTCGCAGTTGCGAGTTCAACGGTGTTCTCAAAGCTTGAAGCGCATGATGACGACGAGAGTGCATGCTAATCGTACGGTGGTGCTTTATGGCAAACACACACTTCCGGCATTCCAAAGGGAAACTTCCTTTGTAAGCGCAGTGATGATGGTGATAGCATAGAAAACACAGGGCCATCTAGTGGTGACAGATCGCACCCACATGCGGCTTCATGCAGTCAGTTCCGTAGTCAAGCCAGGTCAAGGCTCGTCAGACGTCAAAATGGTGGTCCGGGCATGTTGCCCGGGCGGTTTCAGAGTGTCAGATTGCGACGAATGATCCCGGAATGTACTCTAAACCACGACGTAACAGTGAGGATTTCAATACTTGGGACTCTGTGTGAGGTGCGCCGGGACTAGACAAAAGCAATGTAGCAGCTGGGAAAACGCAGCACTGAGGAACGTAAGAGCGGGGTTCTACTGTACTTACCGAGTTTACCAAAAACCACATGTTCAACACCCTATGAGATTTGATTCGAGCAGTCTGTTCTGCTGGTTGCCCGTAGCCACCAAGGCACTCACGCTTGTTAGGTCATTTCCACGGTTGTTTGTTTTTGCAGAAAAACCTTCAATATAGCTTCTATGGGCTGTATTCAATAGCGAGGCGTGCATGCAGGCAACCATGTGAATGCGCCGTCACTGGTTACGTCGGGCTCCGCGAGATGGCAGTACTTGTCCGTGTCCATGCTAAGCGCATGATATGCGTTAGACATTCCAAGCTCTAGCCCGCCGATCGCAAAGTAATGCCTCGACTCAAATGTGAGTGCGATAAATAACAACTCTGTTGGCACCACCGTTTAGAATCGGGTTTAAAACGAATAGACGACGCACGCCGGTGTTATTTTTGTTCTTCGGCGTGCGGCCGCAGTGGCATAAGCCGCGCCATGTTTGTGGCGCTTCGGCCATGTCCGTGGCCATTTCAGTGTTGCCAAATGAAGAAATTGACAGCTAAACTTTTCAATGAATACCGGCTATACGTGATTTCAATCACAAAAGTTAAACCCATATCCACCCAGTGTGAAGTCTGCTGTAACAGCGCAGCTGTGGTTGTGTTGTGTCAGCTGAAGTGTTAATGACTGCGTGCCCGACAACGGCAGCGTCATCGCTGTGCGAATTCTACAATTCACCTAAAGGAGAATCGCCAGCTCAACTTCAGCGGTGGGAGGCTCCCGTGCGAGACCAGTGCCCCTTCTATCGGTGGATCTGGGAACCGCCGGCGAGGCAGTTCCCGGGCTCACCAATGGAAGCCGCTGGCGAGTCCGGGAACCTGCTCTTACCCCTGCCTGACGCACGACGTTCAGCAGACGGACGAAAAGGACAGCTCCACTTTAAATTTGGCAGCTATGTCTGATTCAGCACAATTTCAACTTCACTAAGGCTCAAAATGCTGCGAATTTAAGCTGGATCACTCTAGTTATTTCCAAGCAAGAACTTTCCCCTTTAAAGTACATTACGGAGGAGAGTGTACAACGCGCCAGAACGAAGAGTCACAGCTTGCTCCCATTCGCCACAGAGAACACCCAAGCCAGTAAATCAGATGGTGCTGCATACACAAGATGGCACCGGCCGTGGTGAAATGGTGTGTTCTGGCGTGGAGCCACAGTGTATACAAGGGGTGGTGAATGGCTGGGAATCGTGTTGATGTGCTCTTGATACTAAAAATGTTGGACGCATTACTGTGAAGCAGCTTGGCAACCATTTGTGGTCTGCGTCTGCGTGTCCTTCCCAGCAGATTTGATTGTAACCATTATGCTTGTGAAGAGTAAATGGTTGCAGCAAGGATCTATAGTTCTATAAGGATCTATAAGGTTCTGTAGTTGAGGTGCACTCTTTGCTGGTAGGTTGTAGCACATGGTGGTTTTCTTTTGTTAGTGACACGACGATGAGTTACAGTCGAACACGGATATATCGAACTCCAAAGGGATCGCGAAATAGTTCGATATATAAAAAATTCGATATAAAAAATATGGGCTTTGAGACCTCACCTATGGCGAACGACCACGTACCGATCGGCGCATTCAAGAATGACAACTAATTCCGAACTAACGACGCAACAGAATGCTTTATTTGCGTGAAAAGAAATCGCTGATCTTGGCCTGCTTCTTCGTCCTGTACATGGAATTAAAGACGCTGGTCTCGATCTTTTCGAGGCTATCCAGGTGTGACAGCCCAGTTCCTCCCATGTCGCCGCAACTACGTAGAATCAAGCTGAACGCAGCCGTCAGTTCACCGGCGGAGTACGATCGTGTAGCCGCATCCACGTCCGGACGATCTTCGCCACTCGAGCTATCAGCCTGGGTTCCTGCAATCCTCGTCACCGACGCTCGCAACAGCCTAAACATTGCTGTCAGCGTTCACGAAGTCGCCGGCAGACAGTCTGGCTGGAACAGCAGCCGGGAAAAGGGACGGCAGCTCGCGAAACGTGTCGTCCATGCCCTATTCGTCGTCGTCGCCGTCTTCGCAAGCTTCCGAAAGTTCGGCTGTCACGAAGCCTGCCTTCCGGAAGCAGTTGGCCACGCTCTGCTTTACGCTGTTCCAGGCACACCTCATCATGTGTATGGCCCCCAGCTGGTCAACTTTAAGCTCGGTGCCCACGCGGAGGTTCATCAAAAGCCTATCGAGGAGTCGCCTCCTGTACCCAACCTTGAACGACTTAGTCGAGCGGTCGAGCGGCTGCAGCCTGGCTGTTGTGTTCGGAGGCAGAAACTTGAGCTCGATGTTGTCGAGCTCGCAGGTGGTTTGGTTGACCGAGCAGTTATCCATGAGAAGGCAAGCATGACGCTCCGACACCCCGGCTTCTGTCCCTGTCGGGTTTCGGCGAAGGCACTAAGCGACCGCGGAAATCGGGGGTGCAGCGACTGCCGAAGAGCACCTTCCAGCTCGTGCGGTGTTCGATATACCAAATGTTGGGAAAAATACCGTTCGATATAGACGTACGAATTCCTATACTTTTACACATAATTTTCAAGGGGATAATTCATGAGTTCGATATAGACAATAATTCGATATACCCGTGTTCGATATATCCGTGCTCGACTGTATTTCTTTCTTTTTTTTAATGTGAAAGGCAAACTGAGGAAAAAAACACAGGAGGAAGGTCAACCCTGAAGTGGTTGGCGTGAAATTGGAATCAGCGAAATTTTAAAAATGATAAACAATTTCACACGCGACACAAATGTGCCGACATCAGAATGAAAATTACTAGCTAGTGTAGTCACCACCAAAGCCATTTCTGCTATCCATCACCACAGTTGGAAAAACAAGCCAAAACATGCCGAAGAAAGAAAATGCAGGGAAGTCATAAAAATGTGAATAAGTGAGAACACTGAATATGAACAGACCTAGGTAGTTATGTACGTACCTATTAGGTATGGTTATGGGGCAACAGAAGTGAAATCATAAAGATAAGTTTTTTGTCTTTAAAATAAGGGGAGAGACCAAGGGCCGAGACGTCCCGGTGATGTGATGGTGGTTCTATTAACAAGATGGCGGATGACAGAAAGACGAAGCAGCTCGAGCGAGAGCTGCTCCCGCGTGATGACAGGCACCGATGATGATAATCTATCTCATCGGTGCAGCAATGATGACCCCTATAAAGTTTCTACAGTGTCGTTTAATAGCAAAATAAAAGTAAACAATGCAGGTAAAAAAAAGTATAAGCATTAAGATATTTTTCATGGAATTTATCACCTCATTAAATAACCATCTGTTCCTTCGTCAGAATGGCGTGACCACTTTCATTTTCTTGGGCAGCTTCTCAGGGCATTCAGTGTTTTTCTGCTGTAACCTGCATCGAATGGGTGTAAGTTCTACTCAACACAAAAAATCCCAGGCCATCTCCACTAACGAGAAACCTGAGGAGGGGCGAAGCATGCAGGGACCATGCAGTCAAAATACAAGTTTGCTTTATTTGAAGTATTTAGTGTTTTTTTTATTGCTGTCAGAGCTAGTCCGGCAGCAAACGCTTTATTCACTGAGAAATTAAACATTTTAAGCCAAAATTTCGATTCTCCCACTAAATCATGCGTTTTCGTGGCATCGACAACGAGATATCCAGAGCAAGGCCTTAGAGGTAAAGATAGCCTGTTGACCAGGGCTGCCACCATCTCACAGGCGCTTGTTGATTATCTTGTTTATCGCCCACTTTCGCCAATGGCGGTGCAGTACCATTGAAATGCCGGTGTTCGCACTTTGCTTCTGGCCGGACTTCAATACCTGTTGTATTTTTATTACAGTTCATACTACCGTAATTGTTCGTTTTCTAAAACGCAAGCTATGACTCGACAAACCTGGTCATGTAAGTGACCATGCCGCTTGTCTCAGTTGGTGAGTGTTGTGTCAGAGAAGTACAATGCGTCCGACGGCTGTTTTCGGCACCATCAGCTGCCAAAGTGCCGCACTAACTGCTTCGGTGTTTACATGTTTGTTCGTAACTTTAATGTTCACCCCACAATTCTTGCAGTTATAAAAGGAATGTGCCCTAAATTTAAGCGCAAATAGCTCGTTCGGCAAGCTTATGAACCCCGCCTAAAATGCGTTTGCTTTTGCCGGCCTCAGCCAATCGCACAGCTGGGCACATGACATAGTTTCTGGTGCGGAAAATGAACTAGTGGGTCGCAAGGCCATTCCCTTTTCTCCTAATTACGTAGTTTATTTGATTGAGGTTTTTGTTAGGAATGGTGTCAGTATGATTCTAACGAGGCAATCTTTCGAATGAACCAAACTTGCGTTTTGTCTGCGTGGCCCCTTTAACCGTATTCAAAGATTGTAAGTCTCTCTCTTGCAACACATCACACACTGATTTGGCACTGGAGGATGGCCTGTGGGAGGAGCAATCGCGCGCTTGCTGAGGCGGTGGCGCCCTCTTTTGCGTTGAACTGGATTTAAGAAATTAAATGAGAGACAGACTGGCCATAAAGTTGTCTTCGTGTCACACACTACCGCATGCTAAGAAGTATGCTAAGGAGTACCGCAAGGTATTGTAAAACGAGTGTCCTGTCCCAGTGTGTTCTTTTAGTACACGTTTTTGCCCATGGAGATGAAACATTCTGCCGCGAGGCATTGAAAAACGTGTGTCCCAGTGTTTCAGTACCGTGACTACATGAAACGCCAACGACATAAGACGGCGACAGCCCAGGCCCCTAAGGAGCTTCACCCCAAAAGAGAAATGCCTAGCGAAAGTCACTTTTGTATTGGCCGCTTTTTGCCTTTGTCGTCAAAGGATGACCCTGGTCATGCATTGCGTCTGCCCCAGCGCTTTACCATCCTCGATTCTTCTAGCATTGGCTGGAAATGACGCTGGTATGATGAGATTACCACACGAGAAAAAAAAAGTTTGCTCAATCGATTTAGTTTTCCAGCATTCACACTGCTCATGCGCCGTCTACTGGGACTTTTTCTTTTCGTTCTTAGAACAGCTGGAGGAGACATTTTGTTTTTGCATTTACTTTTATCTCGCCTGCCTTCAACTTTGTGTTTACCACGTTTTTGTTTGAAAAAAACAACCGTGCATCAATTTTTAATTTAGAAAATGCTGCTACTATCAGTTATGTACTTATGTTTTGTTTCAAATATGCCTAATGTTTTCTTTTTGATGAATAATGTTGATATGAATGATGCACACCACCAGTTCCAGTAGCTTGGAAGGTTTTGCCTGTAAATACTTCTTGTTCAAGCATGCTTTAAATTTCTGGCCCGGCAAATGAATCCAGTGACAGACAGATGGACCAAAATTTTTGCATTTAGACAGCCCAAGACAGAATATCGCCAAAAAAAAGCAACAGTTTGCTTTGAAGCATACGCTGATATTTTTGTGTGGTGCATAAGAGGGGTCGAAGTTGAGTTTGTTGTGGAATGGGGTTGCCTTGTGTTTGCACTGCAGGCAGGCCAGAGCTGCTGCCCGGAGGATAGAGGAAAAGCGGGCTCGGTCCCGGTGGCGTCGCCAGAACGAGCCGTCCAGCCTTCACTAGGTCAAGCCTATCCAATCCCGTTCTTCCAATGCAGCAACCACTGCCGTCAAGCCATTAGCTCAAGTCTGTATTTCGAGTGACACCATCCACTCGTCAAGGAACCACTGAGGATAGAGAAAAAACACACTCGATCCTAAAGGTGTCGGCAGAACAAGCCATCCAGCTTTCTCTAGGTCAATCCAATCCAGTCTGATATTATCCAATGCAGCAACCAGTGTCATCGAGCTTCTGGCTGTTTCAGGAGCGGTACCATCCACTCGCGAAGAAAGGACTAACGACTTTTGAAATTACTTCTTGCTGCTTCGCTAAATTAAAATATTTTTGTTGGAGTCATTGTAGTCTGTTTTTGTGTGCTGGTCTGCAAATATTTCTTGGTGGTGCAATTTGAGCTTAACGCTGTCTGAAAGAATACTTCCTAGCTTTGTCAACACTCAGATGTCAGCAGGATGCATGGTTGCAAGTTTTGCACTCGTAGAATGGTTCACCTTTAAGGTGAAAGCCTTAGATCTCTATGGCTTATAGAACGTTGGAGTTACAGATTAATTGATTGTAGGGTTTAACAACGCAACGCAGGCGATGAGGCGTGCCATAGTGAATGGCTCCAGATTAATTTTGACCGCCTGCGGATGTTTAACATGCGCCGAAATCTCGTACACACGGGCGTTTTTGCGCTTCGCCTCCATCGGAATCGAACCCACGTCCTCGTGCTCAGCAGCACAACGCCTTAGCCACTGAGCCACCGCAGCGGGTGTAGGAGGTACAGAAACGTGCTCAGAAAAATTGCGGTGCCCTGGGAAAGGGAAACAGCAGCCGCTTCATTCCACATTGCTGTGGGTGACGATGCACCAGGCAGCCCTCGCATCATCCCGTACGTTCATTCCGGCTCTAGACGTCTGTTTCAGGGCCGATGGACGTATCATGCATGTCCGTGAGACGTCCAGATTTAACACCTATGTACGTTACGTCGGAAACTGGATGTATTTTGGATGTTCAGTGAAAATTTCCAGAATCGCATAACGAGAAGCGTGTTCCTGCAACGAATACGAGGCCGCGCAAGACCAACGCACTACTGGGCAGACAGGCACACATGAACACATGGAACTTGTTTCACATGTTTCATTAGTGGCTCTTAATTCTTATACATCCTTCCCCAAAGAGATCACTGCTGGAGTAAGTGAGGTGCTTCAAAAAACTAAAAAGAGTAAGCATAATTTTAGAAATATGCAGATGAAACTTGAATTGTACAAGTCAGGGTGTTGATGTACACAATGTTTTTAATCTAAAAGCAGTGTAGCTTGTTCGTTTTTGGCTTTTATATTCAATGTAAGCCATTTGACGGTTTGTAGTAAGTTTGTACGACCATTGGCAGATGTTATTCATACTTGTACATCTGTTTCTACATGTCCACTGTAAGTCCGAAAATGTCCATCCAAACATGGACGTACAGTGGCCGTCCAAACTGGGCAGTGGATGTTCGGCTGTGTTTCGGACATCCCATGGACGTCCGTAGTTGCTTGGGTAGTTACGGACAGAGAAGTCCAAAAAAGTACGCCACGGCGAAAAAGGCTAGGGCAACTTGAAATGCTGCTTTGTTGTCGGCGCCGTTGAGAGGAAGCGGCTATGGGTGAAGATGCGACAGTGCACCGACGAGGACAACATGAAAGTTCAAGAGAAGGTCCAACTAGGCTTTCGCCTTCAAATATTAGAAAGTTCTAAGCATTCCTCCCAATTTTTTTGCAGCAAATGTTCTTGCTGCATTTATTAACAATTGCTAGGTAAAACGCATGCAGCCTTAGGAACTAGCCCGAGTTTGTACAGTACTTGTTTCGTCCGTAGGTGGCTCGTCTAATCATAATTTCCAGTAGTTCGAAAGTAGGAACAACTATAGCCTGTGCCTCCTTCGGCTATATGCAAGAGAAGTAGTTAGGTATTACATTACAGCTGTGTTGTCATTTTTTAAAAAGAGTTGATACTGTTGGTGGCCAGTGCTTCCACGTGCCTCTCGTCAATAGTTCACTCAGTTATCGCTTAACTCTGGTCAAAATAAATACTAAATTCTTTTGTATTCGTAGAAGATGAAGCACGGTTTTAATTTACTTTAGGTCTAACCGTCTACTGGAAGGAGCACTGGCCAGCGGTAGTGCTGACCCTAGTATTGCACTAAAACAGTTAAAAGGTTGTTAAAAAAGTTAAAAACAGTTAAAAACAGTTAAAAAAACTTTTTTTGTCCCACATTCCTGGCAACTAGTTCAAGGCGGCAATAACCCAGAATGCAAGTTCTTTTTGCTGCGCATGCGCACAGTGAACTAACTGGCGTCCTCTGGAAGGAGAGCTCAACATTTTTTGCTCGGCCACCAGACGGCGCTGTAAGCGGAATCCATCCCATAAGTCTGTCCTCCCCAGCTCGTCACCAGCTGTCTGCACAACACAGAAGTCAGATCACCGGGCGGGCAGTCCAATTCACGTAATGGTCCACGTCTGACTGAAGCGCGTCGCATCGTAGGCGGCCGCCGCCGACACCGCCGCTCCGCCACCGTGCTCGAGTACGGCGGCGGCCGCAGCCTTGCGGTGGTGTGCCGCGCGGTTGGCGGGGTGCACTCTGCGAGCGGCCAGCAGCCACCCGCAGCAGGCGTTTCGCAGTCTCTGCGGCCGGCAGAAGAAGAGCCGCAGCAGGCAGAAGAGGAACCCGATGCCCACCAATGGCGGGCCCAAGCCCATCACCGTGGGTCGGGACTCCGGGTTGCCGAAGCGGCCGTACGTGGCCAGTAGGGTAACGGCCGACCCGAGGAAGGCCAGAAGCGCTCCGAGCAGCAGCAGCACCTCGGCGCCGAGGGTGTCTCGAAGAAGCTGACCAGGAGGAATCAGGAAGCGCGCCTTGCTGTGGCGGGTGCCAGGAGGTGGACAGGCGATGCTGACCTCTGTCCAGTCGGCCGCGGGCGCTGCCGCCTCGGCGACGGGCAGCTGCAGCGAGTTCTGCTGCTGCTGCTGTTGCTGCCGTAGCTGCTGCCGCTTGATCATGATGTCGCGGAGGCGCCGGGCCACGGGCGTCAGGGCGGCGCTGCGCATGTTCCGGAAGGACTTGACGGCCAAGGCCACCGTCGGGTTGGTCAGGATGGGGTCGTTGGGGTCCAGGGGCTGCGGTGGCGGCGAGCCGCCCGGCGCCGGAGACGCCACGGCTGCGCCTGCGCTGTGTAACCACCAAGCGGAGCGTGCGGTTCAAGATTACAATGATTGACTGTTAAGCTATACAATGTGCACGGTCCTCAACACCCTCTGGACTTGTGTCTGGGCATTATTGGCCCCTTCCCTCATCGCTTACCTCTTGCGACATCGGGCCGTCCCTTCTCAATAGCGATTGTTCGTTGCGCAATCCTCTCACCCGCCCCCCTCACCCCTACATTTCATATCGCGCGGGTGGGGGATCACTTATGGAATACCCCTCCCTCTCTTCTCCCAAGCCCCTTGGGCAATCCTGCGCACAAACGTCATTTCATTTCCTTATCTGATTTTCGTATTTTGTTTTTGCGCATTAATATTCCGATTCGGAGTGTGAACAGTGCGCCGACGAGAAAAAGGCGGAAAAGTGGATAGGGTATACCGGTCAGAAAATTCTGGGTGGGTGGCGGTGATTTATTAAGAAAGCACGGAAGAGAACTGGGGATATTGTTGAACCCAACGGAGAGTTTACCCTCATACAACCCAGTCCAGGGAAGGGAAGGACGTTTCAGGATAGGAAGAGAGAAAAAGAGGGAAAAAGGAGTTGAGTGGGGGACAGTCTATGTCGAGTTCGTCTCGTTCAAGGCTCGACGGCTACAAACGATGCACTAGTCATGTCAAAACCAGGAAGTTGAGGAGGTGCTGGAAGACCTCCCGTCGGAAGGCGTCCGAACCCGTTGCAAACAGCCTAACATGAAATCTCTTGTGGCTTGTTGCGCCTAGGGTTCACACTGAAACACAACCCCCTCCCCCCTGGCTACGCCCCTGTGAGGCACTGTCTAGCGCTGACTACGACGAGCAGTGCCAAACAATCGAGCAGCCACATGCGCCGTGGAGACGAGCCCTGGGATAGGCCGGGGCACCCCCCGCCAACGTTGCACACCCCGTCGTAACAGTCAACGAAAATAATAAACCCATTTTTTTAATCTCCCGCCAAGTAGAGCGAGCAAGTCACAGCAGCCCACTTCATATGTCCACTTCCTCTCCTGTCCTACTCGGATAGGTTTGGTGAAGGAGTATTGCTAGCGCTGTAAAAGGCAAACTATCTATCCTTTATATCAACACTGGGGTGGATTAAACGGGTGCGTAAATTTAACCCAGTCCACGTCACTCTGTCTCAGGTGCGCTACGAGCACCGGTTTGCGCCGTTCAACAGCATCCTGACGCCGCCCCCGGTGCAGTACGCCCAGTACCGGGAGATGACCGACCCGTACAAGTACCTGGCGGCCTGCAAGTGCTTCCAGAATGCGCGCATGCTACTGGACAACGTGCCGGACCTCAACAGTGAACTAACCAGTGTGATGAAAGTGGCCAAGACTAACTTCATTGTCGTCAAGCTGCTGCTCAGCGGACACAAGAAGGACTCCGCCAGCTTGCCGGAGTTCGACTTTACCCTGCACAAGAACTTCCCCATCATCAGGATTTGAAGGGCGTACGGGCCACTTCTCTTCAGAGCTTTTGCCCATTGGTTCAGTACAGTGGTGTTGAAAAAAAAAAAGTGTCTGGTTATTTAACAAAGAAGTGTCCAAGACATCGGCTACCGTTTGTTCAGACTGGTTGGCGAGAGCCAAGCAGTTCAGGTGGCAGCGCGTGGGAAGCAGCACATTTGGGTATTTTAAGTGATGCAGTTAAGCTTTCAAGCAATGGAATGTTTGAAAACTTGCTTACCTTCTGTAAGCATTTAGTTAAAGTAGGGAAAAAGTGCAAGCAATAAAGGGGGGAACATTGCACTTTTTGTGCCACTGTTCACTAACGTAAAACAAAAAAAGAACACTGCACGCCAGCAGTCTCTTTGTGCGAGTGGCGAGACAGAAGTTCCTGACCACGAGCTGTGCTTGACATAAACCATTAAACAAAAGCAAAAAAAAAAAACAACAACACTGAAATGAAAGTGTTAACCCTCATTTTGTGGTTGCATTGTGTAGTATGCTTACAACCTGTAATTGCACTGCGTAGAAATGAGTCAAAGGCATCAGTTCATTTCTAAGGATTGAATAGAAAGAAAATACCAGGCAGCATTTACAGTGGCCTCCAGTACTGCAGCGATGTCAGACAGGCTTGCAGTATGGGCTGGTACCAGCAGGTCTTAAAAAATGAGTAACATTTCTGCCAGTTCCACTCAAGTTGACTTTTCGTTTCGACCGCAATTTATATAGGGTATCTGTGCTGATATGTTGCGCAACGCCCTGTGAACATATTGTGTCACGTAATTGTCCAAGTACAGGAATGGGAATGAATTTTCTAGTGCAAAGAAAGACCCCAAAAATTCATGGGGCAGGGTTTTCGGTTGCATGCAGTCATTTAAATCTATCTTCATTGTTATTTTAATGGGTTGCAGAAACGAGCGAAAGGCAGCAGCTTGTCACTCGTTGTTGAATTACACAGCCCTTACACAGTGTGCCTGTCAACCAGCAAACGCCACATGCTAGTCTGTTCAAACTTGGGAGTTGCTGCTAATTTCATTCGTTGACTGATGTGGGCCAGCTAAACTCGTTGATGTTGACATCTCACTGCGAAAAACAGCTAAAAAATGATGGCTATGCTGATGTTTGAGGTTTTTAAATACACTACAGGTGTGCTGGAAGTGCCAAGTTCAGGATTGGGACAGTGCTCATGCTTGATATGCAGTGGGTACTAGTGGCACTAAGTTGCCAGAATGTGCTTGCTATTTGCAGCTATTGGCCGTAATTTTTACTTCGTACACTGTTCTGTTGCTTTGTGCACTGTTGTTTCCAGCTGTAAATAGCATACTGTAATTAGCAAGAGAGAGTCATACAATGGAGCCATTGGGCAAAAGTCATTGCTACAGATGTTTGGGGCAGGGTTAGGAGAATACATTTCATTATTAAATAAATTTTTTTCACACGTGCCCTTGCTTGCTTTATTGAGAGCTGTGGTCATAATACACAAAATTAAGGACATATTTGCTCTTACAAAAAGCCCCTGCTATACGAGAGGAACACTGCTGCTTCACGAGAAAAATAGCGTTTTCGGAGCGTAAAACGAATTCGCTGGCAGCTCGCAGCGTGTTGAAGGCACAGACAACGCTGTCAAGTATATTTTTTGATCCCAAATGAAAAATGAAAGGGCATCACTTAAAACACTGTAACCCGAAACGGTATTGCCAACAGCACCCTAGAACTTTTGAAATGGAATTTTTAGGTCTACCAGCCATACGTGGCAAGCTAGCAACCATGACAGAGACCGGTGCGGCAACGTCCTTTTAACTGTACGCGAGATTATGAGATGTTTTAAAAACCTACCATTCCACCGATCCCTATCCCTGGCTAAAACAGCAATAACCTGCAGTGCACCTCGTAGATATTGTTCCCCTATGTAAAGTAACAAAGTAGAAATGCTGGTTTATGGCAAGCATAATAACATGCTATGCTAAATAAGGTAAAAGTAAGCTTAAAAGTAGTCCAGCTTCTTTCACGAGAAACGAGGCCAATCGTACACCTCAAGTTTGGGCTTGCGGGTGTACGACGCGAATCGGTACCTGTCTTTGTGTTCGCTTCAACCACGTCGAAATGGAGAAATTGGGCACACGCCGGCTCACAAATTCCTTTCTGGGTAAACTTGCAGCAATAAAGCATAAGTTGCAAATAACTGCAAAAAAATGTTTATAAGAGTGATAAAAAATCGTATTTTAGGAAAGCATAATGCTAAAAGTGATTAAAAAATCACATTTTAGTGCGTCAGTGATAAAAATTGCATTTTAGCACCCTGTTGATGAGTAATGGGGATGGAAGTTATATACAGGAAAAATATGCTGATGAAAATAGTTGAAACCAATGGAGGTCCTCACTTATAGGGTGAGATTGTTGGCAGACATGAAGCTGTCGAAGAAATTCTTCCCAAGGCCCTCCACCTTCCTGAGGTCCTCAAAGGTGTCGAACTTCCCTCGGAGAAGCCGGTGTAAATACAGCATCTGAAAAGGGGAGAATACGCAGACAAAAATAAAGGCACACAGGGACTGTAAGGCAGATGCTACACTCAATTTCAGTCTGGAACCAGCGGAAAAAATCATGCACTCCTCCGGAGATCTAACGACGACGATGGTAGAACGCGAAGCTTTCTCGTGATGGATTCTTTGATTGTCCGATTCCACGCTGCGAGTACCGTACTTACCCGATTCTAATGCGCCCCCTGAATCTAACGCGTACTCGATTTTCCTGGCAAAAAAAACCTAAAAAACTTACACCTCCGATTCTGACGTGCACGGAACTTTGTGACCCAGAAAAACGAATGTGAGAGAAGCGGGCGATTTACTTCCTGAAGTAATCTCTCATCTTACTGCTCGTTGCTCTTCGAGAGCTCCTTGTCGCTTTCTGCTGACTACAACGTCTTGTCCTCGGTGCCGTCAAGCGCGTTCGCGATGCCACACTACTGAACAAACGTTCAATCATGGTCGATGGGATCGTGGCCCACACCTCGCACGCCTATCCTTCGAGCTTTTCCAGAGGGGCACGGTTCAGCCGACCGCTCGTTTTGAACGCGTGGGAGCCACTCGTAAGCCACTCATGGAAGCGGTGCACCTTCGTTGCCGCTGCTGCTGCCATTGCTGTTATCAAGCGCGCAAGTGGAACGATTTGATGGTTTGTGTGAACGGCGATAAAAAGCCTAGGCGCCTAAGCTTCCTGCGTCCGAAACATGGATGGTCCGAAAAGTCGTTGCTAGAAGTGGCTAAAAGCTTTGGCGCCATCTTGAGATGGCGATGACAATGGGTGGGACAAAACTTCCGCTGTTTCGGCAGTTTCAGTTTCGTATCCTATTCTAACGTGCATGCGACTTTTCGGCCAATTTTTTTTTTGAAAAAAAAAGTGCGCGTTAGAATCGGGTAAGTGCGGTATGTGCTACTCTGGAGGTATGCACCACTGCTCTAGAATGCCCACAGCAACTCTTGGGTGTGCACTCTGTAGGCCCCACGTTTGGGCTTGGGGTGTACGGCGCGAATCAGTACCTGTCTCGGCGTTCACTTCAACCATGTCAAAATGGAGAATTTGGGCATACGCCGGTTTCATAACGTGAGGGACCCAAGCTCGATTCCTGCCATGAGAAGCATTTTTTTATTCACTTCACCCACAATCATTCATCATTTAAGTTGGCTTTCCTGCAGGGTGCAATGGCAGCAACTTTAGCTGGAATGCCAGGCCGAGATCAGACTTACTGACCCTACTTAACAAGAACACAGGTTTACAGGTTTTATGCGAAGCCAGTGCACGTTGTCCTCGAGCTGCGCTGTAAAGGAGGGTTACAAAACAAGAGAGATTGTGAGGTGCGCAAAAATCGTGTACACACAGGCCTTTGTCTTCATTTCGACACGCATAGTTCATAAATGCATTTTGCCACCAACACTGTCAAAATTATGGAGTGGTCAGACACCGCGTCATCACGCACTTACGTGTCTGAGGAAAGAAGGGATGGGAAGGGAAAAGGGGGCGAAATCAAAGAACATTACTGAGACATCACGACTCCAGGAAGGCGCATTAGGCAGAAAATAGGTGCCACTCAAGTTGGCTGGAGGAGGAGTGATGTTGGGCCTGTTGAATGAAAGCCTCTCCTTGACATTCAGAGAACTGAAGGCAATGCTTACTTAGCATGTAAGGTGTCATATTTAACATTTCAGCAACTCGTCGTCTATAGCTTTGAAACGTCGTCTGGAAATGTGGCACTCCGGCCAATCCTGTTCTGTCGTCTGCGCACAAGCGAGATAGAGAAGGTAAACTTTATTCTGCAAAAGAAAAGAGAAAGTAGAATGTAGCTGGATTCCTTGTTTCAAGATCCCATGGAAGTTTGCTGCCTTCTCCGCGCGTGCCACCAGCCGAAGTGGAGTTTCACTGCTGGAGCTGGCCAATTCCCTCTCCCACTGCTCATGGGAAAATTTTTTACTTTTGAGACATCTGGCAAGAGATTTTCGAGAGCTTGTCCCCCACTAGTGCCCTGTGCATAGCCACTGTTATCACTCAAGGTGTCATCTGTATGACAGATGGCATCAGATCCAGTGCTGAAGTCTTGACTCAGCGAAGCCACAACTAGAAGAAGGTCAAGATTTTCGTCTGGGGCTCCCATCATGATTGGATACGCCACAGGTTGTCCTTGGGCTGTTTTTTTTTTTGTTATCGCACATGCTTTGTCATTGTCTGCCGTGCAGATGTGTGCAGCCACCCATAAAAATGTCAAGAGACATCCACTCGAATTTACCACTTTCCTGCCCACGAGAAAAGCAGCGATTTTGGGTATTCTAGCAAAAAAGTATTTCCCGCTGACAAAAAATAAATATATATAGGAGTATGGTGCGAGGGTACGGTAGGGGGGTAAATTTTCTTTACAATGGTAACTGTTTCAAACATGAATATTTATGTGAAAAAAAAGAAAAAAGCTGTACGGAAAAATTTTGTGACAAACACAAAAATAAGCAAAAATCTTTACACACAAACCAAAGACATGGCTACAGAATTGCAGGCGGCAGCAAACAGCCTCTCCACCATTGAACTGGCAACCGAGAAGACAGAATTTCTCTTGGTCCACAGTCAGCACCAACCACCTGCCAACATGCATCAGACACCCATTGCCTCACACTGTGGCCGTATTCGTCTGCTAGGCATTCCCCTCGTTAGCCACAACAGCGCTCGACAATGCAGCTGAGCAAAAACTGGGGACCGATGTTTCTCTCACATTTCCAACAAATTTGGTGGCGCTAATCAATCGTGTTTCACGCTCCCAAGGGCAGTAGCCGTCGTTTGTCTCACTCATGGCGCCTCAGCTTATGATTTCTCTTCGACTCGCAGGAAGCACTGAGCTGTCCTTTACCGGGCTATGCCTCCACTGGACTTCCAGGGCATACTCGCATTGATGCTCTTGAATGGGCTGCTTTGGTCCTTGCGACGGAAGAGCTCCTTGCGGAAGCCGTACAACACCATGAGCTTCGGCAGGCCCTAACTGGGACGAACGTATACTTCCAGTGCATCCGCCAGCTTCACCACCCTCTCCCCCTTGGCCCTGCCTGCCTGTTACAGTTGCTCACTAGCAAACCAGAATTCCCTTTTCCCATCCAACTGCTCATGAAAAGACACTTCAATGCATCCTCACAGCAAAATTGCCGGATGAGGTGGATATTTTTATGAATGCCAGCCTCTCCCCTTCCCACATGGGCCTGGCCTGGCGCTTCTCAGCTCGACCGGACCTGGACGGCTCCCTCACGCACCACGCATTTAACTCGTCCCCTTCAGAAGCGGAACTACAGAGCATCCTTAGCACAATGGATCATGCAACATTCACTATTCACATTCTTACGGACTCTCACCAAGCCCTTCAAGAGCTGCACAAGCCCTTCCCCAATCACCCAACTGTGCATGGAATCCAGCACACGACCACCACCCCGGCCCGTAATGGGGCCGCTACCCGTTTGGCATGAGTGCTATGTCACAGGGATCCGGATGGGGCAACCAGGCTGCACATACTGCAGCATCCCCTGGACGACCACGCCTCGCACTCGTTCCCCTGCCCTTGCCTTCAACTTCACCACGCACGCCAGGCATGGAAGTCCCATCCTTCTTCCGTTAGCGCCCCTTGGTTATCTGGCTCTGGCTCCCCCCATGCCTCGCTCTGCGGAAGTATTCGTCGACAAAGCTAGGGCCAACGTAGCCCTCACACCCCACATCACTAGAAAATGGACTCGCAATGGGGTCTTCACCTCCTTACTGCCCCCACTGCCGGATAACCGTATTCGACACCCTCGACCACCTAATCGGCTGCTGCTCTGAATTTCCTCTGTGTCTGCCTATCCTCCACAACACTGCGCCTCCCGATGCCTCTCAAGATGACCGCCCATTTGAAAACCGCAATTTTCTTACAGCCCTTGGGCTTTCCGGAGTAGAGAGCAGTCTCCCAAGATTAGTGCAGACCTGGGTTTACCCCAGTTGCGAAAATTTGTTATGAGATATGATCTACCTTAGCCGGGCCTCTGCTGTCTAAAAGAAGCTCCTGTGTGGCCTTCATGTACACATCATTTCTTCAATTATGCTACTCCTCCTTTCCCCTCCTATCCCCCCTATTTTGGCCACATGCCCTTCCCTTTACTAATACAGGACTGCAAAAACAACAACAGCTCTTAGGCCTGAATCCATTGGAGAGCCCATTGGAATGCAATCAGTTCTGCTAAATGAGCTGTCACGGTGCTGCCAGTTGTGTGGAGCTATTCCCAGCTTGAAGTCACAACTGGGACAGACAAAAGTTACGCCAATCAGTAGGTCTGTGCAACACTCTTCTGTTCTTGCATGGCCTATTTGGGACACGGTAAATGCACAGGCATGTTTTCAAAGGCTTGCATGGGATATAGGAACCATGCTTTAGGAGCACCCGTTAATGCACACATGGCATTTTATTTCAAAAGTATTGGGTAGTGGAGTCTTGCAGGGTCGGTGCGTCACTGTGCACTGAGATACTATTTAATTTATAATACAATACCGCACTCAAAAAGAATGCTATTTGCATAAGCTGCACACCCACTTTGTTTCCCCCAGTGCCTGCCTCTTTTATGCACCAATAAGAGCTAACCGAATCATAGTTGCACACTTGCAAAGCCCATTTATATATGTTGCCTGACACACAGAGCACGCACCTGCTTTTTTATAGTTCGCACACTTAAAAAAAGAAAGCTTATCTCGTGATGTAATGATGGTGAAACATAAAAAAAAAGCACCATATTATATGAGTCACACAAGACTGCCTGCGATAGCAGGCTTAAGCTAGCTTCAAATTACACATGTAGACCACTGCGCCAAACTGAACGTGCGAACATCAAGGGTACGCGCAGGGATGGAGGAGGTACAATGGCTCACCCGTGCACCCTTGGGGCCGACACGTGCAAGACACTGGAGGTGTTTCTCCGAAGCCGTGTTCAGAATTTCGAGCACGTTTCGGTTGTGCTCACGCTGTGTCTTCTCAGCTGACCCTGTGTAGACCAGATCGCACGATTTGGTCCTAGCAGGACCTGTAGGGAGAGAGAGAAAGAGAAATAAATCTTATGTCAGTATGTTCGTTAAAGGCACAAGTGCAGAGCTTGTTGCTATGGCTTGCACGAGTTGTTCACACGGCGTTGTACATGGCAAACTTTGCAACTCTATCAGATGTTTTAAAAACACACTGAAAGCAGGTTGCATGTTTGTTGTTACGTTGAAAAGCAGGCAATCTGTAGCCCTTCAAAGCAGCCAGTTTTGGGCAGAAAAAAATATAGTAATGCTTAAAAACTGGGAAATCAACAAGCACATTCATCTTATCCCTTCCTCCACAACATTTTGTGTTCAGCCAGCACGCATCTAAATAAAAAAAAAAAGAAGAATGCTAAGGTTTAAATCTTTTAAACCAAATTATCATGAGCGAAATCAAAGACTACGCACACAGTGTTTTGTGAAAACTTGTGTTTCCTTAAGATTTTGCCTGCCCTTTTAGTATTTTCACTGGATGATTGGATTCATCCTTTGGCATGCACTGAAGGACATGCCTAGACAGCCCAGCCGGTGTACCATCGACTGCTAGACTGAGGGATTAACCGGTGGTGAAGCAGCCATCAAACCCTCACCTAGTCACCTCATTCACTTGCACTGAAGCGCGTGCAGACAGCCCAACCGGCATTGAGAGATCAAGTGCAGGTAAAGCAGCTGTTCCACCCCTGCCTAGTCACGTGGCATAGCAGTGGCTAGGATCCAACAACGAAGCAATAAAAAGTAAATGCGCAGCTTGTGTGCCAGCGGCTGAAGGTCACTTGCGACGCGATGAGCGACCTGCGAAGATGTAGCGTAGCAGCGCTTTCGCTCTACCGAGTCACCAGAATATCCACCGGAGGATCTTATTGAATGTGTGAGCACCCATTTCCCCTACCTCATGAACATGAAGCTCGCCCTGATGCACACACCTTGCTACGGCTTCAGAAGCTCACAACACTGCTTCCTGTACATTACTCGCACACCGTGCCAACTTTGCTGTGCATTCTAACCATTTCAGTGGCCATGTTTGCGCACTTTAGCAGCGGCACTGGTTGCTTCCTTGTTGCTCCTTTTGGTGCCCACCAGTGTAAGCATATCGTTGCCGCCATGGCCATTCCTTCCTCGTGTGCTGCCCTCCACTGGCTGCACACTAGAGGCATTTTTTTTTTGCCTGAACTGGCTGCACTGGTACACGCAGTGCAGCATATGTTAATTTTTTAATTAAATAAGTGATATCCCCAGTAGCACTTTGCACTGGTCTGCACGACACTGCACTAATCTGCACCAGTTCAGGTAAAAAAAAAATGCCCCTACTATTTCAGAACGCGTAAAAGCAGCTGCAAGAGTCACGCGACCCATCAAGACACCGTGCATATCGCTACCTGTTCTCTGGTTTAGTGAAGGCAGATTGACGACCCAACTTTTTGCTGACATGCCTCATCTATTGCTCATGCAGTGATATGAAGTACTCGGTGCAGATGAGACTGAGTAAATCTTAATGGCTATTATGTTGAGTCATGACGGGTGAATGGTGCTCTCTTTTCTGCCACCCATTACAGACGAGCTAAGGCTCTAGGCAGCAGTGACATATATAGTCAGATAATGGATTACTTGGTTCAAAATACACACCTCTCTAACTCTACCTAACCAACTTTTTAATGGGTAGTTGAATTGCAGAGGTGTCAACTTCAAAGTTGTGAACCACATTTTAGAACATCTGATAGAGTTTGTCTCAACGTGCTACCTTTTGCACAGGAGAGCTTGAAAATGCATCCCACGCAGCACACAAATACGTCAGGAGCACACTGGGCACGGTAAGTTTTGCAGCTATTTTGTAATTTTGCACCAGGAACTCAGAAGGCAGTCCAGCTTACCACTGCTCGATGAATAATCTCCTGGGGCGGTATTCCCGTGTTTTGTCCCTTTTGTGTCCCTTTCGAAAGTGTCCCTTTTGAGTTAGCCCTGATTGGCTAAAAGCGAACACCCGGATGTGACGCATACAAGCACGGCGGAGCTATGAGCCGTGCCTACTCGGAGCAGACGATTTGGAGCAGACGATTTTTCGTAGCGTTATTCTCGGTTCCCTCGCGGAACAGTAAACACATAAAATATTCTCTGATACGGTTTCAGTTCTTTAAAATGCGTTCGCAAGAACAGTTACGGTATTTGAATCAAAGGCCCACTGCTTAACCGGAAGTACGTCACGATGAAAGGGACGTTTTCAAAAGGGACAGTTACGAGAATACCGCCCCAGATCAAGGCTTTAATTGCCTGAAACCAGAGGGGAGTCTAACTTGGCTTCACTTGCATTACACAATTGGGGGTACAAAGCCGTACAGACAAAGCACAAGTTTGTTTTATTCCAAATATTTGGGGTTTTATAGTGCCCCCAGCCCTTGTCCGGCAGCAAACGATGCTTTATTCACTAAGAAATTAACCAATTTAAGTTCCTTCGTCTATGATTAAGTCTATGTGTCTATAAAAATCACTGGCATAAGCAATAAAATTCAGTAGCTAGTCAGCGCTGTGTTTGTGCCCTCTTCTTTTTGCCTCGTGTTGTTTGTGCTGTTACTAGGAATAATGTACCAACTCGCCCAATTGTTCGTTTTAGCCTCACTCAGTTTAAGTTAAAATTTTCATTCTCCTGCCAAATTGTGTGTTTTGTGAGATTTGCGGAGACGTAGCAAGGGCAGGTCTTTAAGCGAACGTAAGTATGCTGTTTAGTCTGCAGTGGACTGAAAACGTCCCGTTTACCCTCAGTCCTTCTAGATGGCGCCACCCTACTGTGCAGCACCACTGTCTGCCCTTGCTTCTTTTCTGACCATATTTGCACCTGGTTTGCTTTTGTTATGGTTGGACGTAATCATTTCGTGAAACATGGGGTATGCTCGACAAACAGGGTCATGTACGACAATGTCGCTTTTGCTAATCGGCCAGTGTTGTGTGAGACAACCACCACGTGCCAGACTGCTGGGCAGCTATAACAAGCATAGTGCGCGCAGTACCAACGGCAGTACTCAGTGGTACTTCTTTGCTTTTGTGCACCTTCATAACTTCCATTGTTTCCATTCTTACTGCTCTTAAATATGCATTACACTTAAGTGAAAATAGATCGTTCTGCAAGCTTATAAGCTCTGCCTAACTTGCGTTTGCTTTTGCCGGCCTCAGCCAATCACACAGCTGTGCACATTACGTCATAGGTTCTAGTGCAGGAGATGAGCTAGTGAGTCGCATGACCGTTGCCTTTTTTCCTACTTATATGGCTTATTTGAGCGAAGTTTCCGTTAAAAATGGTGTCAGAACGATTCTAAAGAGGCAATCTTTCGAATGAACCACACTTGTGTTTTGTCTGCATGGCTTTTTTAAAGTTTTCACTCTGCTGTGCCACTTGGCATGGTGTCACCAAGCTAACTGCTTATTCTTGGCTATTGCCCAAAACATGTTGTATTATGGCGAAAGCAAATTTAGAAATGTGAAGCATTTCTTTGTCATGCTGGCACACTGAGTGCCCAAAGTGAGTAAGCACAGCTGCCCCCTGTCCCGGTGAAACGTCTCTGTCTGCCCGTTTTGTCATGGGCCTGTGAGATATTAATAGCCTGCCTGTTACAGGCATCAAACCAAGATCTTATCTTGCACATAGCTTATGAATGTGCTACCAACTGAGCCTTTTTAAGTCGCCCTTTGCAATGCACATTTGGCAGCGAGATACAAACATCCTGATCATTTCAACAAAGTGAACTTGGATGTTGTCTTCAATGGCGTCTATTGCTAGTTCTTTGTACAGCTACACTAACTGTAGCTGAAGGTAAGTTAAGAATGTGTTTGCGGGTGCTGCTTATCGCTTCTACAGTAGGCCTGCTACTACTTCACGCTAGCAGTTGCGCAGCAAGAAATGCATATACCTTTAGATACAAGTCTCACCTTCGTACTGCCAAGTGAGGAACACCTGTGTGTGCTAAAAGAATTTGTTCTGAACAATGTATGCTTTGTTGTAGAAAAGAGGAGGCAGCAACTGCACCCAGCCGTTTTGCACTGTACATAGGAATGGCCATTGCTTGAAGAGGTGTAAGAGGAAACAGAACCGTGTAATTTTGTTATACTGGAGGCGGTTCACACATAAGATGTGCCATGCATGAACAGAGCACTGTAGTCCAACATATCTGTGACACCCACCGGTAGCCGTGCTTTGACGGGTCACTCTTGGCTTGGAAACGTTATCCATCCTGGGTGAGACACGTTTCTGGAACACGCAGGTCCTACTTCGGGTGCGATTGGCAACACACGAAAGTGGAGGATTTGGCACTGCGAAGGGCGATAGGATTGGACATAATAAAAAAAGTGGCTGCTTGGGTGAGCTTGTATGACATCATTGTTGTGGGAAGAGTGAACTAACAGAAGCAAGAGAAAGAACAAAAAAAAGCGATGACACAAAGCGCTTTTCGTCGTATTCTTCATTCTTCTTTTGTCCCTGTCAATAGTTCGGACTTTCCACAACCATGACACTGTTGAGGCCCCTTACCACAGCCTATGAGTGCTAAACGAAGCTACTGCTATGCAAGAAACCAAATTGTATTGTCAAATGCATCAACTGCAGTCTCTTTGGTACCATGTAAAGCAAGTTTATCTTTCACTCGGCTTGGGCACCAATGTTTAATTCAGAACTACAAGCCCTTAGTTCTAATGTGAGAGTGTTAACAAGCTCGCGTTACACCGAAGCAAATGCCGATGGTGGGATACGAACATCCTGATTAGTCGATAAGATTATGATGGATTGAAGACACATGGAGGTGTGAAAAGTTTTCTGTGTCGCTGCAGTCCTGACATCGTTTTTGCGTGGAGAACGCATACCTCACCATTGAACCATTGGGAGAATCAAGCGCGCTGTGGATGTGGTGTGTGGAGGGGGGGGGAGAGAGAGAGAGAGAGAGAGAGAGAGAGAGAGAGAGAGAGAGAGAGAGAGAGAGAGAGAGACCATGCATTTTTTTTGCTTATTACAATGGGGATTGAAATGTTGCCGTCGTTCATTAATCCTTATGAAGGACGCCTCAACTCCCACCTAGCTAGACGATGCCTCGATCTAGTCAGGGACAATTTTTTGCGACATGAATACTTTTAGTGTATCCAGCTTACCCAGTTCCACATTGTACACAACTGTGTCGTCTTGTTGACAACTGCTGGACGCTTCGAGTTTAGGCGATGAACCCAGCGAGCCACTCCTCCGGGCCTCAGAACCGGAACGTGTAAGCGCCCTTCTCTTCACAGTTACTGGCGTGGCTACTTCCCCTAGTCGCGGGAAGAAAAAACAAAGCATAAAACAAAAGGTGAGGCATACCACGCGTACCAAGTTAAAGCCAAGCCAAGCCAAGCCAGGCCCTGCAAGCAAGGAAACTACAAGTGAGGTGCTTTTCTTTAGCAACACTGAACAGCACTGTAGTTTGCAGATGCACCGACTGTCTTTACAGACCACTCCTTCCAACGTGCTTTGGATAAAAAAAGAAAAAAAAAAGATGGCAGAGATCTTCATGTGGCCCAGGATAAACTCCGAATGAATCAGTTTGTGTCCAACGACACAGGTACCTCGTGAGGGCGTGCAGTCCATGGTCTTGCGCTTGCGTCTTTGCAGCGTGGTGTCAAGCAAGTCCACCAGAGACTGCTGTTCCTCGGTCAGTGTCGGCTCTGGTGCGGCAACGGTGGTCGTGTTAAGGTGTGAATGCGTCATCATGAAACTGTCCAGCTTCTTGCTGATGTCGTCGCATAACTTTGGCGCTAGCCGCTGGTACAGCCGCTCGACGAGGGGACTGAAACGCACGGCGCACAAACACAGCTTCACTTTGTGAAACCATTCTTTCACGCGTGTAGTGCACACATTTAGATGAAATATCTGGTTTATAAGAGGCTGACACGCAGCCAGCTACAGCGTACTGAGTCCTAGATAAATGGCTTGCTAAGGGCTAATGCAGCACAGGAAAGCACAGGAGTGCTGGACGGAGATTAAGTGCGTCGACAACACTTAAAAAAATTAACGAATGTTGGTCGATAACTTGAGGAAGTGTAAACTGCAGCTGGCAAAAAAATGCTGGATGTCCTGATATGCCTAACAGCATGGCAACTGAATCCGTGAACTGGATATAGGAGCAGAAAATTTGCTGACTCCTTCTGAACAATGTGAGAACTGTTCTTACTGGATCAAAAGATTTGTTACTGAACGTTTGCTGCAAATAAATGTTAAAACCAATCACAAAGAAGATTTAAGTTCATAAAACATTTTTGTTTGAGTAAAATGAAGACTCCTCCCACTTTAGCCACCCTGGACGAACATGCTGGATGGTGGAGACATATGACAAATTTGTTTTACGCAAAATTTTTTAAAGCACTCATCACCAGGTAAGCTGAGGAGGTTACATAAAGAAAAGAATTTTCACGCTCCTGCTTTCACACCACTGACGTATTTGTTTTTGCTCTCCACTTGCTCCTTACACACCATAGGAAAAAAAAATTCATCATGCACCAAAAAAACCCGTTAATGCTTGGGTTAATATACTACCCAAATGTTTAATTCCCACTTTAAGGCGTTCCTGGCTTCCTTTTCAAGGTTCTTGGGATAAGAGGCAGAAGTGTTCTTTGTTGCCTTCCGGCGTGCTCTTTCCTGGCACATGGAAACATTGAATGCTTGTGCACAGGCCTCACACATTAGCTGGAGGCCAGTGTGTTGGAGCAGTGAAACATTAAAATGCAGTAAGTACGAAACTTAAGAAGTTGGACACACAGGACCAGCGCTAGTACTGCGAGTCCTTTCTCTTCCTTACCTTGCTGTTTCAATATGTGCCATGTTTCAATAACCAACTGGCCCTTATTACTGTATTTGCACGATTCTAACGTGCCCCTGATTGTAACATGCAGGAAAGTTTACTCATGAAAATCCGAACAAAAAATTTATTTTGAAAAATAATTTAAAAGTAAACATTTGCAACAGGTGGCTGTGGTATGCCCACTAAGGAATAGGTATGCCAAAATTTATCCACATGATGCTAGCAGATTGTCTTGCATTGGATTGAGTTGGATTTCGGGAGGAGTTATACCCCTGTCACACGGGCACTTTCAATCACGATTGAAGTGAATTGCGATCGAGTTTTCGAGCGTGCTCGACGTACTGCCGCTGCTACACGGCCCGTTTCAATCGCGATCGAGAAGTTGCACCGGTTGCACTTGTGTACGCCAGATGGCGCTAACGATGTACTTGCGGCCGGCGTCTGGTAACTTCGCGCGGTCATAGGTATATGTAACTATGGAAATGTTACCGCACGCTTGTTTGGGTTAAGTTATTTGACACAATTTGTGGCATTAGTTGAAGTTTTCACCTTCTGTGTCATTACTGAGCGGGGATGAGAGTAGTCGAACCCCGCAATAACGAAACCGCCGGGGAAAGCAAGAAAATTCGCTTTTGCGGGAATTTCGTTGCCGCGAGAATGAGACATAAACGACCGGAAAATTGGCCACAAACCAAAAATTTATTTCCTAAAGTCGGTTATATTACTTCGTGAGCCTTACCTTGCAGCCAACGTCACAGTTCTGCTACCACTGTACAAGTGGTTCATTGCTAGTCGTCGTGCGCGCCCAAGAACGAGATAGTGTCAAACGCATCCAAAACATTCCGTGGGTTCACCTTCTCTGCACGTTTCCGCCCCGGCCCTCGGCACCGAGTACGTCCGATCATGCAAGTGGAGCCCAGCTTCTTCTGTTTACGAACTTTGCCAGACAGAGTGGCACCTCGTTGCACCAATACTGTTTACAAAACTTGGTGAGCACCGCTTTCTAGACGTCCAGAAAGGTCACAGCTGTCACTGTTTTGTTTTGCGCACGTGCGCCATTGAAAACTGGTGGGATCCTTGCTTTTCAAAATGGTTGAGCTAGTTGCAGGCGTTTCCAAACTCGTCGGCGCTATCCTCCCTTGGGCCACTGACTTGGGCGATGATGGCTGCCTTATCTCGTAGCGATAAAAACCTCAACTTTTGGGCTGGCGAAGGCATCTTACTGAGAGCAAACATGCCAATCGCCACGCACAAACAACAAACGCACGCGTTCTGTTCAGCGGTAGTGGGCTAGCGTAGCCCAAGCCAAAGCCGTGACTTGAGTCACCATGTGTCGCCCCCTGGTGGTGCCGCTGCGAGGCTGCCTCCACCGCAGCCGGCTGCGCGGTCTTTTGTAAACAAATATGGCGGCGGCCATGCAAACGTGCTGTGGCTGAAGTTTACGCACTTTGAGTCCAAAAAAAATGCACTGAGCACTTTTCGGATACAGTTACCCTCCAATGGGTAGGTAAAATGCCGACCAAACTTGCACCGAATTTCGTTAACGCGGAATCAGTTTCCAAAAACGTTTCGTTGCCGCGAGATATAAAATACACGGGCGTCTATGGACGTTTGCCGGGGATCCGAAAATATTTCGTTGCCGCGGGAATTTCGTACCAGCGGGATTTCGTTATCGCGGGTTTTGACTTATCGCCGCTTTTGTTCGATCGTGCTTGGAAGCCTCGATCGCGCTCGAGAAACCAGGATTGAGTTCGAGCGGGATCGAGCTCGATCGCGATTGAAACTGCCATGTAGAATGCGCCCAATCCAGATTGAGCTCGATCCGGATCGACTCAATCGTGATTGAAAGTGCCCGTGTGACAGGAGTATTATACCCCTGTCACACGGGCACTTTCAATCGCGATTGAGTCGATCCGGATCGAGCTCAATCCGGATCGGGCACCTGCTACACGGCAGTTTCAATCGCGATCGAGCTCGATCCCGCTCGAACTCAATCCTGGTTTCTCAAGCGCGATCGAGGCTTCCAAGCGCGATCGAACGAAAGCGGCGATACTCTCGTCCCCGCTCAGTAATGGCACCGAATGTGACAACTTCAACTAACGCCACAAATTGGGTCAAATAACTTGACCCAAATAAGCGTGAGGTAATATTTACATAGTTACGTATACCTACGACCGCGCGAAGTTACCAGACGCCGGCCGCAAGTACATGGTTAGCGCCATCTGGCGAACACGAGCGCAACTTGTGCAACTTCTCAATCGCGATTGAAACGTGCCGTGTAGCAGCGGCAGTACGCCGAGCGCGCTCGAAAACTCGATCGCGATTCACTTCAATCGCGATTGAAAGTGCCCGTGTGACAGGGGTATTAGTCTGTATGGCTATGCGCTGGACGCTTTGAAGCCGATTTCAGTTTTGCACCCGACTGTAATGCACGCACATATTTGAAGGCTACTTTTAGCAAAAAAGGGTGCGCATTGCAATTGTGCTAATATGGTAATGCAATGACAGTGCGCTGGTTTTACCGTGTAACCTGTTCAAACAACATGCTTGACCCTGGCATCTGAGAATTGGTTTCCTCAGCTGTCAAGCACAGTGGCAGCGAAGTAACGTAGCTGCAGCTGCACTCACGTCAGGGGCAGGGTTGGCCGTACGGGGGACAGGCTCATAAAGGAGGCATTCTCGACTGGAGCGGCGCTATCTTCCTCCGCGTGCGAGCCCAGCAGCGTGCTCTTCAGCTGCCTGGCAGCAGCAACGTTTTGCCCTCTGGCGGAACCCGGAAGCAACCGGCGATGAACATGGGCGCCCAGCGGCGTCCTCTGCCACTGGGATGGTGTGGGTGGCAGCAGTGGCGGCTCCAGCATTCTGCGGGAGGGCAGGTTCTCTGCAAAGGGAGAGGACACCGATGCAAGAAGGGAGGGACACCCTGGAGGCTAATGTTTCTACTAGCACACCTCTGAAGGCTGCTAGAAGGCTGACAATCACGAGGCTGTCGGTCTTTCACCTCTCAGTTTACTACATTCGCGTAGTGCCTAGCCCATGATGCTCTCCTGCTGTGCCTCCAGTTCTGGTACCAGATGGCACCTGCTTAGCAGTAACTTTGTATGTACAAACCTACAAATCAGGGTGTTCCAACACCACTGAAAAAAAAAATGCACGTGTGAATGCAGACACGCGCATGCAAACACACAAAAAAAGATGGAGGAAACAGCGAAAAGAAAATGTAATATTTTTTTCAGTCTCTAAAGCAAACCCAAAAGGTTGACCTTACAGTTATTGATGTCATATTGCTACTGAGCCGTACGCCAACCCACCCCAATGTATTCCACCTAAGAGTGTTAAGCCTGTCTACCCTAGCTGTATGCTCTGGAGGCACTTTTCAGAGACGGAAACTGCGAATGTAGAGCAGTCTCAGTTGACAACCTTGCTAGGCCCACTCAACACTGCTTGTTTGTTGAAAATGATTGACACAGGTTATGGCTTCCAAGGGACACCTACACATAGTTCTGAGCAGAAAAATGTGAGTGCTACACAAAAATCTGTGCTTTGGCACAAGTAGCTTTTGGCATACTTAGCACTAAACTTTGTCTCATCAGACCATAGGTGCCTAAGTCACCAAGTGCACCTGTTTATGTCCCACTCATGAGATAACCTTGCACCAAGGCACACTTTAGGTATTATGCGCAAATTATTCTCAATTGCAAAAACTCATTTTTGTCCTAATTACTAAATTCACAATGCATCCAGTGCATATCCCTGAATGCGCATTTCTAATTTGAGCTGCATTATCGCTACCCATCGCAGTGGAATTTTCGTGTTTTTGAGTTTGGTGAGAAAAACAAAGAAGTCATTTGTTGATATTTCGTAAACTATTATTATTTTTTGCCCGTCCAATGGTTCAAACCGTTCGAGATTACTATTTTTTTGTTTAATTGGGCGTTAAACCAGAACTGAACCATCCTACTAGGAGCAATACAAAAACCAGAACATAAAAAGTACTTTTGTTCCCACGCCCTGGCACCAATACTCCAATTCATTCACTACATGCAGCTAGTCTCTTACAGCTAACACCCTTTACAACAGCTAAAGCATATCCACATTTCTTTATTAGCACTGCATGTCGTTTTGCTCTCTTCCAGAGCTACACACAAAGTTATCATTTTAAACCTGTGGCACCACCATGGGTTTAAAAAGTTTGCTTCACTGCACAATAGGAGAAATATATGATGACATGTGCATTGATACGCAACATCTTCCCCTCCCACTTGCTTTTTAATAACGAGCAGCTGACAGAACATGTTCCCCATGAGAAACTGACCAACCCACTACTATCCCTGTGAAGAAGAGAATCACGATTCTACTAGCAGTGAGCGCACCACGATTATGACGATGACTACGTCTGTACAAGCAAATCTCTGCACGGTGCCAGGTGTACATTATGTTCTACAACTAAAGGCACGATGCAGTTGTGCACAATTACAGCTGCATAACTGTTAGCACACTGGCAAGGAATGTCAAGTATAAAAGTTACCACGCAATAATAAAATTTATAGAAGAAGACGGTTCCAAGCATCAGCAATTAGACAGCTCTCCACAAAATTTCTGCATGCACGTTACCTGGAGGTATCGAAGAGAAATAGCGGTTGTCTTGGTCTAAAAACAATTACATCTTGAGACATAACTCGAGAAAGGGCGGTTAACAGCTACATGACTAGCAACCCTCTGCACAGCAGTGTAACATCTCAACCTCTGGGCAGTCATTGAAAGTTTGCCATCAATGTGCCAAATTGCCCCGTAATAGTCTGCGAGGCATGCTGTAGTGAAAGGCTTCGAGTTGATACGTCACATGGAATCCTCTAACGTGCCCATTATGTCACATACAGGAGGCGCAGAAATGATTGTTGCCCCAGCTCAGTCAAACTAGCCACCTCAACTGCACAGCCTTGCAGTCACCACACCCCAATGGTAGGCATGACAAGTAGCGCACCTTTGTTGTTGGCTCTGCTGATGACGGGCTTTGTCTCGATCTGCCGAGCCCTGTCCGCATAGCGCAGGGTGTTCACCGTTTCCGTAATGTTCCCGATGGCCGGGCTGATGCAGGCAATCATCACTGTGAAGCTGCTGCCGTTGAGAGAGTCTAGGGTGGAAACGCAAGGAAAGGGAAGACACGCCACAGGGCAATAATAATTGCAAAGTTTCCAAACTGGCTGTCAATTGTTTTTTATTTCACCGTGGGAACACAATTTCCCAAAACCCAACAAGAAGGTGAAAGAAAGACGAAATCAGATTGCCAAATTTATTTCATTCATTGAAAGGTAAAGAAAAACTTAAAGATAACCAAGAACAACCAAGCGCCACTTGCCCACCCTATTGAGTGCTTCACTCACATTCACCGTAGTGGAAGGACCTAATTCTTGTTACTGCTAAGCAAAGGTTTATGATGTTTTTTTGTTCAGCTTTTGAACATTTATTTCTTTCACTGACAGAATTCGTGCCTGCATAGATGCCCTATCCATTGCCAAAAGGGGGCACTACTACTATGAAGGTGCTCATGCTAAGGCGAGTTTCTTAAATTGTATGTATCGAAGCACTCTGCACCAGACAACAGCTCCTCGATTCCTTTTACATGCTTGCCATATCTTAAATGTGAAGCATTCCATCGCACCCTTCCCCCCCAACTTCTTTAGGCAAGCAACACCCCACCATAATTGGTGAGAAAAGAGAACCCATCTCTCTTTGATGACTTCTTTAGGACCTCAATCTTGTAGCACCTTGCTCTTCTATAGTTCCAAAGGAATGATCTGCCTTATGATTGCAATGATGCAGCAGTCTGGCATTGTTCGCCGATTCTTTTTTGCATGTAAGGAGATTACTCCCCCATGTAAACTCAAAAGAGCTCCATTAGTGCATGATAGGTGCCGTATTTACACGATTGTAGGTCAACCCTATTTTTTCAAATTTGACAATCCAATGACTTAGAATTGAAATCGAACCGTCTACCGCTAGTAACGGCAAGAGAAACGAGAAATCGGAAATGCTACAAGGTGGGGACAGCTTTGCACCCGCGTTCCCATGATTATGGTCTAAAGTGTGAACCGCATGGGGCGTTTTCTGCTCACGAAAATGCGCCGCGCTGCCGCTTCCGCGAATACCACCCGCATGCTGTGCGCTACGCGATCGGCGGTGGCAACATGGCGGCGTCACCAGCCGCGAAGAGGTGCGCGTAGCTCCAGCGACCGCTTCTAACCAGTCTTTAAAATATCACTGAAGGCACAAACGAAGATGTTTGTGCAGGAAAGGAGCTGATAGTGTGGTTGAAAACGACACTATAAAGCATCATCCGCGCTGCTAGGGAAAGCGCCAATCGTATATCCGCCACTGTGGTAAGCCTAAACATCTCCGGGGGCGCCAGCCGGCTGTCCCAAGTGCTTTCAAACTGCCGCCATGAAGAGCGCGCCTCCCCATTGGGGCAAGACGTCAGGCTCCTCCCACTGCCGCGCTCGTCACATGTCATACCGACCATGTACCAACGTATAACTTAGAAGTTGCCGCGCGCGCGGAATCGTCGACGCGGGCATGAAAAAGTCGCCCACGCAACACCGACGCGCACGAATCGTGTGCAAGAACGTGTCAAGAAGCATTTTATTCATCTCTAATAAACAAAATGAGCATTAGCAAATCCCTTGATTCAATGCGCAGCGCTGATGTAGCCCAAATCATATTGTCACGAAGCCAGAGACGACGCAGTTGTCTTGAAAGAAAACACGTTTATTGAAGCGAACTTGTGCTCCCCTAACAACTCAAATAATACACACGCGGCGAAGCAGCAGTCAGCAAAGTGACGTACTCAAATGAGCGTCGGAGATCGAATGCCGCAGCGTCTGCTCGGCAGGCTTTTATCTTTCGGCGGAAGTGTTTCTGGAACCGTCGATTCACATCCAGAACATTGTAGATCACAGAAGATTGTTCTGGGCTAGTGACGTTAGGGCGAAACAGTCTGCTTATCTGAATGTGATAGCCCGTGCGGCATAAAAGTAAAGAATGGAAGACGCGCTTCGTTTGGAACGCAGATAACACAGCCGGGCGTGGCCCGGCAGTAAAAACAAACAATAAACAAACCCATACATGGTTCGCGGCATTATCGCATTGTTCAGTACACTTCCGAACACGATGGTGGGAGGTTAGTCGCTCAAATTCGGGCCCTTTTCTCTCCCCCTCTCCGCCCTCCCTCTCTCAAAACCTATTAGCTTAGCTAGTTGCTCAAAAGTAAATCGCGCGCGGCCGCTTCCATCAGCCGCCATGTTATTTGTTTTGGTATCACGCGGCAGTGGCCGCTGCTAGTTGCTTCGATGGTTGTCATCTCGCAGCGAATGTGTTCTTCCCGCTCAACCCACAGCGCATGGTTATTCCGGGTGCTTATACAAAAGCTTTTTTTTTTAACATCTACCGCGCATACTGCGAGCGCACGGCTCTTCTGGGAGCATCGATCTTTGATGGTAGAGCCGCCGTGTGGGTTGACGGAAGAGCTTCTCTTTGCGATACAATTTTCTAGGCGGCGCTCGAATTTTTTTTTTTTTTTTTGAGAGATGCAACTTTCGGGGTTCGACCTACATTCTAGTCGACTTAATATCGTGTAAATATGGTGCGTAATTTGTCTGCTTTTGTGCAAATTCATTGTGCGCCTCAAGATTGTGCTCACCTCGCAGGAGACGTGTGAGGGCAGAATCACAGTACGAGATGAACTGGGGCTTTCCTCCTCCCTGCATGCAGAGTGCATTGATGACGTTCCCCAAAGCCAAGAGGCCAAGATTGATGTTGACACCTGAAACAGAGAGAGAGAGAGAGAGAGAGAGAGAGAGAGAGAGAGAGAGAGAGAGAAAAAAAAAATTAAAGCCGTTCTGCTCAATGTCAAAGCGGTCGAAAGTCCAGAGCAGTGAGTCACCATAATGGCTGTAGCGCCGTTATCCACTCACTGCTGCCACACATCACGCTCTTCGCCACCCTGTCTCACTCCTCTGAATGGAACGGAGGTTTGTCCAATGCAGTTCACATTTCCCCACCTTTGCAGTGCTCGCACACACCCTGCCTGAAACTGTGCCAGCTGGAGTTCTGTTCTTTTCGTACTTGCTTTTTCTCCAGCATGTGCTGGCGTTGCACTGCCACTTTTTCTTCGCTTGCTATCGTGAAAAACAACCAAACAAGCGTTCCTAACTAAATGAACATGGGTGCTCGTGGTTAATTACGTTTATTGTTACAGGACTCCGGTGGGCAATGCCTCACAGCGCCTTGATTCAAGAACGATGGTGACGACGACGAAGTGCTTGGCGCGCACGTTGCGCGATCTCTTTCATGGCGGCTATGTGAATAATGTAAATAGACCGCTTCACCCCTTCGCATCATTCGTCTCATCTCTGTTCTGCCGCCACGTAACAATATTTTGCCTCGAATGTACCTGCAGTTTTCTTTGTGCTAAACATTGGGGATATGTATGACAGGCGCCAGCGGTTCACGAGTTTCGGATGCGTATGATTATTTAAACCGCTTGGCTTTCGAAGCCTCTGTGGGACGCCGTTACGACGGGACTCTGCTACGCAGTACGCCATGGGTCCAGTGAGCGAGCTACGACGACAAGGCGAGCCCCTAAAGTGCTCTGCACTTAAAAAGGCGGGGAGGGTTAAATGTTGTTCGTTCCTGTTTCGAACACAGAGCGGGGTCATAGGTGTGTAGGGACCATGCGAGACCTAAAGAGTGTGCTTCACACCATCAAGACACCACCACCGTCAGGCACTGAAATGAACGCAGCCACCCTGGCTCACTACTGCAGTCGCAGGCCTTAGAAAAGTGCAAGCTAAAAGTAAAAGAGGTGCTTTTCACTACAGAGATAAAGCAGCATTTTGTTCAGGGTTCTCAAATGAAGGTGAGGATGCTCAACAAAGCAACAGCATGCAGGTTTTTGATTTCTCGGAGGCGTGCAGACATATGTCGCGCAGCAATAGAAACGGGCAAAGTGTGCAGTGTAAGCTAATGTGGAGCCGAAATTGTATGCCCACAAATTTCACCTCTGCAACTAATTATTTCTATGTGTAGGCACCATCTACTAATGAGCTAGTATAGGTTAGTGGCACTATCAATTGAAGTAGCCTGTCCTACCATGAAAACTGGCCAATGGAGGAGTGTATTCTTATTTCATTAAGGCGGACTGATCAGTTAATTCACTTCATTAGATTTGACTGATTATGAGGTTTAACACGCTGATGCTGCACAAACGATGAGGCGTGCCATAGTGGAGGGCTCCCAATTAATTTTGACCACCTGGGAATTTTTAACGTGCGCCAAAATCTCGAACACATGAAGGATGTTTACGCTTTTTGCCTCGATCAGAAAAGCGGCCGCTGCAGCCGGGAATCGAACCTGCGTCCTTGGCCACTGAGCCACCACGGTGGGTAATTTGTTAAGCTACCATACTTTCCCGATTCTAACGCGCACCCGATTTTTCTGGCAAAAAAACCTAAACAACTTGCACCTTCGATTCTAACGCGCACAGAACTTTGTGACCCAGAAAAACGAATGCGAGAGAAACGGGCGATTTATTTCCCGAAGTAATCTCTCATCTTACTCCTCGTCGCTTTCTGCCGACTACAACATCTCATCCTTGGTGCTGCCAAGCGCGTTAGCGATGCCACACTACTGAACGAACGTTCAACTATGGTCGATGGCATCGTGGTCCACACCTCGCACGCCTATCCCGCAAGCTTCTCCAGAGGGGCACGCTTCAGCCGACCGCTCGTTTTGAAAGCATGGAAGCCGCTCGTAAGCCACTCGGGGAAGCGGTGCACCTTCATTGCTGCTGCTGCCATTGCTGTATCAAGCGTGCAAGTGGAACAATTTGACGATTTGTGCGAACGCCAATAGAAAAGCCTAGGTTTCCTGCGTCTGAAACATGGATGGTCCGAAAGTTGGCGCCATCTTGAGATGGCGATGACGATGGGTGGGACAAAATTTCCGCTGTTTCGGCAGTTTCGGTTTCGTATCCGATTATAACGCGCATGCGACTTTTCCGCCTATTTTTTCGGAAAAAAAAAAGTGCAGGTTAGAATCGGGTAAGTACGGTAATAAAAAAGGGTGGGATTATCATATGCTCCTCTTCTCTTGTGTCATTGGTACCGGGAAAAAAAAAAGAAAAAGGCGCATGAATGATGCCCCCTCTTGTTTCTGCACCTTCTTTCCTCCTGTCTCCAGTGCTGTGGGTCCTCTTGACAGCCTCTGAGCCAGCCAAGTCGACAAGCTGTAGCTTTGACGTGAACATTGTCCTGGAATACAAATGTTGGCACATCAGGAGAGAGTTCCATCAAAGCGGCCCAGAAAAAAAAAAAAGACAATCCCAGCAAAGATAACGTATGAGGGTCTTTAGTACACTCCTGGGTATAAAGATCCCAATTCCCTTGCTATTCCACCAAACAACACCTTATCTCCCCTTGTAAGACCAGGTTTCTAATACAACTCATAATACTGCTCACTGTATCAAGGAGTAGGTCCATTCAACCAAAAGGGCTGCTGCTTTGAAGAGCAAGGGAGACAGTGAATGAAGAGGAAAAATCCAGCAAAGCACCTCCTGAGCACACCTCACAGGCACACCATCCCATAGAACTTCAGTGGTATAAGTGGAAATGTCAAGGCAGACACTGCGGCACCGAGGGTGCATGACCTATTAAAATTACATCACCTTTTCATCAGGAAAGATGCTTTAGTTCTTGCATCAAAAACTGCCAGCAGCATTCGGCGATCTATGTGGGCTATCATGTTACACCAGTGCGTGTCGCTTCACTCCACAGACCCCTTTCAAGTCATCTCTGATGTCACACGGGCACGCCAAGCATGATGAAGTGGCTCTACACAACATGTGGCTCAATGTAGCTTCACAGAGTACTCCCAGTTTTAGCTGCAGCAGGGCACTTCCCCAGTCCGTGACAAACGTGGAGGTTTAGATTACCTGAAATGTAAATGCGTGTGGTTTTCAGCACCTAGTGCATCCCTTATAGTGTCCTTGAACCAGTCACTTACTGGAAGATTACAACCGAGTAACATATTAGGCCCCCAGCCGAGTCTGAAACATTCATTCCATGCGACCAAAGCTCTGATGACTTCTTGAATTGACAGGATTACGTTAGTGTCTCTAAATAACCACACATGCAAGCACATCCTCATCTAACTGGTAATTCATTTAAGTGTCAATTTTTTCATCCACCAGGCATAGTAAGATACGTGTCTTTGCTAGGCTAACCTGGCCAGTTTCATTAAAAAAAAAAATCGCGGGCCATCTCCATTAACGTGAAACCTGGGGAGGGGCAAAGCATGCAGTCTATAGGGGTATTCTTGGCGCCTTGGCATTTTTGCCAACAGAGATGAAACCATTGGGGGTAGAGGTATACAGTGTTGCTGCACAAGTCTCGTGTCTTTGAAGCACGAAGCTCTTAGCGCGAGGTGTAAACGAATGTCCCGGCATTTTTTCAGTACGCGTTACGAAGCGTTTCAGTGTGAAGCGTAAAAGAGTGTCCCAATGTTTCAGTACCATGACTACATGAGACAACGATTACGACGACAACGACAGGAGACGGCAACAGCCCAAGACCCTGAGGGGCTCCGCCCCTAAAAGCCCGTCCTCCCTCACCCTTGCACGTGTCCCTGCAGGTGGATGCTGAAGATGGCGTGCGAGCGGCTGGAGCAGCTGTTGAGCAGGGTGGCCCCCGTGCTGCGGTTGCGGCTGCCCTGCTCTAGGCACTGCAGGGCCTCCCCTGGACCGCCCACCTGCTGGTTGACCAGCCCCGGCAGCTGCACCAACGAGAAACCCCAGGGACCCTCGCCTTGAATCGCTGCATTTGAGCACTCAATCATGTCACCCGCGCCAAAGAAGTGTACCGGGCTGCATCTCCACAAGCACGTGGGTGTTTATGCAAAGTCCTTTTACGTGGGCAATGCACTGACTGAAGAATAAACAGTGAATCTGGTCCAAAAAAATGAGCTGAAAGCTTGCGGTATTTTACTGTACTAGCCACTCAAAAGTTGATGCCACGCTTTCCAACTAGTAGACACCGCCGCTGCGTAAAAAAGAAGCTGTGTTAATAGTTGAAACTTCCAGCCGCAAGCTCTTCTACCTTATAGATAGCATGCAGGTCTTTTACAACTACTTTTGTTTACAAGGATGTGGCCTCGTATCCGTGCCAGTGTTCTAACAGCAGAGCTGTCGTTTCTGGCTGTAATGTGTGCAACGGTACCAAAAAACACAAAGTCATAGTTACTTCAACTGATTACCACACACGTGAGCACGCCCCTTGTGAGGAGTGCGTGGCGTAGTCCAGGCTTGCGCGTGGCGCAAAAATATACCAAGAAAACAGTTCATGGGCGTCTATGCCTCAAGGGGGGAGCACAAGAAAGGGCGAGCTACAGACGCCCAGTTCACGAAGCCAGTTCTCGCCGGTTCTAGCACGTGAAATGTGAAAGCCTGCGGATGAAACGATCCAGGCCCACCAGTCATGCACGAGGAAGACAACGATACAGATGGACATGACTATCGCTACTACTACCACAGTGAAAAGCAACGACGGAACAGCTAAATAAACAATTTCAAACCTAATGCAATGTGTGGTGGTGTGTCCTTCAGTGCATACATAGAAAGAAATCCTCTGGCTCAGCTTTAGTTCAAGCCTTGCACAACTTAGTGCAAGCTTTGCCAATTTTTAACCCTAGTTGTACAACAAAACGGGCTTCAGCACTCCAATTGTACTGGTGCAAAGGACATCACTTGAGTGCTACCAAGGAAGAAGGCGACTGAGGAGGTGAACACGAGCCAATTTATGACAAAAGGAGGAGACCCACCACAATGACCTTGCCCACTTCTCGGATGGGGATGGCCTCCCGCTCCTTGGGGTTTGCCAGCAGGTCGAAGACGTTCTCATTGTAGATCTCCAGTAAGGACACCTTGGCCGTCCAGCAGCCCTGCTGTTGGGACAGGACAGCAAACAGGTCCCGCACGGCCTGGGGGATGATGCCCGGGTTGGCAGCGGCCACCTCACTCTGGCCATAGTTGGTGCCCATCGTGTACGTCTTGCCCGAGCCCGTCTGGCCGTACATGAGCACGCTGCAATTGTAGCCTGCGGGAGAGGGAGGAAGACAATATGACAACTGCTGAGGCTAATACATGCGTCTTGAAAGTACAGGCACTTTTCGTGCAAGAAACTGTCACGAACACCTGGCCAGTGCGCTCAATTTATTCGTTTAGGCGTCCACCACTGCAGCTCCCTCGCCGGGGGCGGCCATTTTCTTTCTGTTGCTCCTCCCTCGTCTCACACATGAGTCAGCCCGTTTTTTTTTGCAAGCGAGAGGAGTGGAGGGCCAACTGGGGACAGCGTAGCCGCTGGGCTCCCTTTTCAGTGGGCTCATCAGGAGCTTAAAGACACGTGCAGGCCAGAACGAGGGAAGCTGCTTGGAATTCATACCAGGTGCAAGTAGCTGGGGGTACTGGGGGTGAAAATTCTTTAGCGGAAGTCCGATCAATAGGTTCACAGTGGCACGACCAGTTGCACGGAGGATCCAGAATCTCCTCGATCATCGTCGCGAACCGCAAGAACATCTCAACTCCGCAAGCCAGTCCCAAAAACATAAGCAAGTAGCCGAGCGAAGCCGACGTATCGTCGTCGAGCTTTGTCGTTGTCGAACAGTACTGTGAAGGCAATGCCTAAGGTTAGCGTGTATTGTCAAGGCGATACCTAGGATTAGCATGCAGTGTCAAAGCCCCGTCTAGGGTAAGCATGTAGTTTAAAGTCTATGCCAAGGGTTAGTGTCCGAAGTGTTCACTATTAGTCCTTAGCCCATGCAGGACATGCCTGGGAGGCAGCGAGTCGTATTGTTGGGTTGTACAGCTCCGCGGAGAGCATTTTTGTAGCCCCTTTTGTGTGCTTGCGTCGTTTATTTTTTTTTTGTAGTTTAACAGAAGTTTGAGTGCGCATGAATTCTCTCTAGCACCAGTGACTTCAGCACGCGTGCACACGCACGAGCTGATCAACCTTCACGCCTCTTGTTTGTGCAAGTGAGCAAGAGGTTGCGACAGTGACGACAGTGAAGAAGAAAGCTACATGGCGTCAGCAGACGGCGCACATCTGTCCACAGCTATTTCACTTGCATGGATGATATGCTAGAATGCGTGACACCAGTGACTATCAACTGTCACTGTACCTTCTCCACAACTATTCTATGCCTCCACTGCAGTAGCCGAGTCAAACTCCTGGTTTTCTCTTTTGCTGTCTCCCTTGTCTTCAGTGCTCATTCACAAAGGTACAGCGGTCAAACTGTCAACAACACCCGAATGCAAGGCTGTCAATACGTGGAGCGATGCCTGTTGATAGCCACCTGCGTTACCAGCAAGATTAGTGGATGGCGCTGTGACAGCCAGACACATGAAAGCCATGCAGCATGAGTCTTGGTCGTGCTATTGGGTGCGAAAATAAAGGGAGCGACTGCGTGAATTATACTGCAAGCGATTACTCTAAAAAATGACACACGAAGTGTCAAGCCACACGCATGTCCCCACCAATTCACATGATTGAGCATGAGTGGTTAAACTTCAAGGCGCTGATAATAACTGTTTGTGCCAAAGAACCGTGCCAAAGAAGAGATCAAAACTTCACTAGTTATTTGCAGAAGATAAATTCAAAAACAGGTGCTGGCAGCTGTCGTGGTCAGGAACTGTATGTCAAAGCGCGGAAGCATCCGCAATATCTTTCCCATGCCTAGCTGCCACAGCGCTGTCCACTAATCTCGCTGGTCACGCCAGTGGCTATCAGCCGGCTGCGCTGCACGTATCGATGGCTAGGTGTTCGTGCGTTATTAACAGTTTTGATCTCAGTACATTTGGAAAAGAATGGTGCGCAGACAGGAAAGTGCAGTGTCTCGGGTGGCCAGAAAAAGGGGTGCTGACACCAATTTTCGATATTAATACTGTTACATTCTGGTTCCTTTACTCAACAGAATACCCAAGCTAAAACATGAGCAGCCTGCGATGTGTGGAACATCAATTCGATCTCATTTATCGTGCCGGCAGGACAGCATGTGGAGCGGTGCGCAGGAAATGGACACCGGCGTGATATTACTTAGTTGTAGGGAAAAGAGGTGACACCACTTCTCACGCATGGCCCGGCAAGTGGCGACTGGGCACTAGTGCGTTCATGAACTGATGCACGCAGACTGAGCTAGAGGCACAACCGCTTGCCAGAAAGGCACTCTTGCCAAAAATAAAGTTCCACACATGGGCAAGGAGCCAATATTATATTATTGGCTCCTATTGGCTTTACTATTGGTTCCCATATATATATTGGCTCCTGATATATTATTGCCCAAAATCGGTATAAAAGTTGCCATAAGGACTTTTATTGAAAGCAGTCATCAAATTTACGGCGCAATGGTAGGCCTAAATTCTCTGGAGGCGGGGCAATCGAAACAATGCCTCCACTGGTACAAAACGGTAAGGTTCTGTGATACAGGTTCATACAGGTGAGGTTCTGTCGGTACAAAACCGTGGTTCTGTCATATGCGCCCTCCAAGCTGGAAGCACAGAAAACCAAAACGTACGATTTTCAGGCCGTTCAATGTAATTAATTATTGCGCGCTCAAGTATTTCAAGAGCTTTGTCGAGTTCTCCAGGCCATTAAGTGTCAATAAAAGCTATAAAAAAGGAACATAAGATTTTTGTTTTCAGTACTCTTTTAAAGGTTTGTCCACATGCAGGAAACATCAGGAGGTATCCAGCATGCAGAAGTGGGCAGCTGCCAGGGGAAACAGATCCAAGGACTGACTAAGGGGTGTGATGCGTTTATCAGGGCACTCCACACGGTGGCACTACCAAGCCCACAGTGTTTGCTGTTACTCTCTCTCCTATTAGCCATGCTACAAGGTACCTGCCCTGCCATAGTGACACCACCTTCACCACGTGGATCCCTCTCGAGCCATCTCTGATAGTCGCAGGTCTTTGTTTGCCCCTACTTCGGTTTAAAAATCCATGGTATATACATGTTTCAATTGTCAGAGATTCCACAAAGCTTATTCACTTTGTATAAGTGAAAGAGCTTATTCACTTATACAAAAGTTAACCATTTTGAATGCTTCTCCCTCCTGACGTTGTCCACTTTTCCAAATGTATAGCGACTCACCAGTTGTGACCTTGCCAATCAGGTCGGCAACGCAGCGGGTGTAGACATCCTCTTGCGTCGCAGTGGTGTCGAAGGTGTAGTCGAAAGTGAATCCGTACTCTTGAGCCACCACGAGCTGTGCTTGCTCCGGAAGCACCTCGATGGAGCCTTCCACACATTGGTTCTGTTCCTGGGGAAAGGGGGGCCGCACCCTGACGGCGACCTTCACTGCGCCGTCTGCCATGCCTGCGGGGGGAAGTCAGTGCGATAGAATGTATTGCTTTAACTTGAGAGGCAGCGACGAAAGCGATTTCTCTCAGCAATGGTACCCTCTAGCAATTGCCAGAGGCAAGACAAGTTGGCCAATACAATTAGTAGTAGTAGTAGTAGTAGTATGGGTACTTTATTAGCGCAAGAGCACTAATGGCCAAAGAACGACAAAAACCATTGTTTGGTCATTCAATAACTAAAAAGATTTACTGAAATGTTTAAAGCCAACACAGTCCGGGAGGAGTCTGCATTTTCATGCAGAAGTGCAGTTTAAAAGTGAACTTCTCCACAAGGTTTTACTGACTTGTGTATGCAGATCATCAGCCCCCTAACAGCCATTCTCTGTTACCCACTAAGGGTTTTCATTTTTTGTGAGTAGACATCTGCTTCGGAATAAATGTGTTTTGTTTTTTCAGCCCGTGTTTTACATACTTCCCAATGCCTAACAACGCTGTCACACTCCTAAAGGCTGCAGCTAACCATTATTAGACAATAAAAACTTTATGCATGGTCCACCTGAATGCATCATTGCACTATCCATGCAAACGTCATTTAAGATTATGATCTTTCTTGATACGCCTGTCAGAACACGGTCATTTGAACATTTAAATGGTTATTGTCAAAGCCACCAAATCTCAAGAGACACATACATAAAATGAAACAAACATTTAATGCAAAGACTACAGCATTTATAGTTATCAAGGAGTTTGTTCGGTAACAAAAGCTGCCTTATTTGCTTATAACACAAAATTTAAAGTACGGCTTCCCCTCATTCATTTCTTGGGACGCCTGTCTCGGTTCAACAAATCATGACCTAATATAACATCAATTCTTACATCAGTTGCTCAATAGCCACCATGCATGACAAAGGGTTATTAAGGAGGCGTTCGTAAGCCACGGCAGGGGAACCAGGAATACAAGCGAATGGGAGACACTTGAGCTTTGAGATTTTTGGACATGTTCAGTGAACTCATCGAAGAATTCAAATGAAAGTTTCAGGAACTGCATAAGTTAGCTCAGTCCTAGGCTCAAATGTAACTACGAAGATATCAAGTCAATGTTAAATAGCACAGCAGTGAGCCAGCCTCCTAACCTGGGTGCTTAAATGCTAAAAGTTATCACTTCTGGGGTGCTTTCTGGAAGATTTATGACGTAATAAAAAGTAGCGACCAATGCGTACTTGCAGTGCTAACTTATGGGGCGTAAACTTCGGGGCTCGCCAAGATGAGAAAGTTTTAAAACAAAAATGGATTTGGATGATGTTGGATTCATCCTGCAAGGGCGGTCAACAGGTTGACGATGACAAGGGTGGCGTCTTCCAATGATCCTCAAATCAGAACGTCCCCAGCACCTTGCTTTCTTCACTCGGCAATCGTTACTGCAAGTCTCGCTAAAGCTGGCGAGGCTTCTAGGGACTATGCTGCTCCTTCCACCGGCCAAAAATTTGTTCCAGAGATGTGGTTTCTCGAGTTCCAGAACATTTCTTTAACATATCAGTAAGGGTGGACGTTGCAAAGATCAACGATTTTCTTTTTCAACCGTTGCGAATGCATAGTGCGTCTAGTTAATACGTAGCGCCCATACACAGCCGCCTCGTTTCCCCCGCGATTAAAAAAAAATCAGTTTAAGCTTAAAACTTACCGTTCGGATCTCCCTTTAACTTTTCTCTCGCACTTTGAACGAGGGTGAGCACACAGAAATCAACGGTAACCAGCGTGGGGACGTTCGGTTGTTTTTAAAGGCAAGTGTCTGCTACCACCCGGTGTGTTTGCGGGGGGGCGTGGTCGGCGGGGCTCCTCACTAACGCGCACCGCAAAGCTTTGGTGACAGTCGGAGTCCCTGTGTCGCGACGGCCCACGAAACGTTCGGCTCCAAGGCGAATGTGCGCCCGGTTTGAAACTTAATCCAAATGCGCGAAAGGCGCGAAAAAACGAGACAAAAGCCGGTTTCGTGGGTACGCCGCACGTCGCCCCGGGCCTTTGGCCACGGAACTCACCGCTTGGAAGAGTTGTCGGCGAAGCAGCCTGCGCAGGTCTGACGTGAGGCAAGTTCGCAATGGAAGGGCCCTCCTGGATGCGCTTGTCCGAGCGAGCCGGGTTGGGAGCGGTGAATGGCACAGGCACTAAGAAAAATGACTCTAGAAAAATAAAACGACAACAGTTATAGAGTTAAAACAACTCTTAGCGCGAACCAAACTTCCACAATAGACAGTACCTCGTGGAAAAAAAAACTCACCCATCCATCGACGCCGACAGCGCGCCGCCGGCTCTCCAGCTACTCCGCGTCCGGGCAACAGGCGGGCAAGATGGCGTGCCCCTCGTTCTAAAATGCGTTTATCCCGGCATTACAGAGCGCAGCTATTGGTCAGCTACCGCCTACCCTTCCACTCCTTTACATCGCTATCGCCTTCCAGAACATTCTGCCAGTTGTAAAACAAAATGACAGAAAAAGACAACTTCCAAGTCGCAGCCGCGCGGGCACTGGGGCATGCATGACCAGGCATTTGATGCTGCGTCACGGAGCAAGATAACCTTCTTGCCTCGTGGTGCTGCCTGCCTATCGCGATATGCCATTGCGTGTGTGCTACCAGGCTTTGGGTGGCGCGATTGCACGGTGCTCTCGATCATGCGGCCGCCGCTACCGGCCGTCTTCCGCGGCTTTTGAAACCGAATAAAAAACGCCACGTTTCGAAGGAATATCGTCGACTGAGCGGGAACGCAAATATGCTACTGCGTACGAGTCGGGGCTGTAAAGAAGGACGAAAATGAAGTGCTTGTTAGAGAGCTATGGGCGATATTGTTATGAGCATTTCAGATGCCGTTGCTTACACTGTCACCGCAAGGTCGTATGCTTGCTTGTTTTGGTGACGGTTATGAGGGCCGCGTGGGTGGCCTCAAAACATTCACATACCAGCGCAGGGAACAGGCAAATGAGTTGAAAATTGGTAGCTAAAGGTCGCCACGATGTAAGAATGCATGTAAGGCACAACATCCTTTAACTCAATACGCTTGCGTCTCACAGAAGAACAGTTGCGATGAATTCGTCTCTTGTATCGGGTTCATTGCACGCAAAGATGTCTGCATGCAAGCAGCCAGGTAATTAGACTTCTGTAAATGAATGAATGAATGAATTTATTCAGATAGGAATGGTCGAGCGCCTCATGTCGCGGAATCGAGGAAAGGGAGACAATAAATCCTGTTGGCTAGTGACCCCTAGCTTACACATCAGCCCCGCGCACGGGCCGCTTAGTTCAGGTCATTTTGGGGAAAACCGCCTTCGAAGAGGTGTAACGGGTCTATTTGATGATGTCTTTTGTGTCCGCGCCGCACGAGCTGAGGAACGTTCGCATGAAACAAAAACCACGCTATGTTCGTGCATACGATTGGATTGAACCACATCAAAATCAAAAGAAAACGTCTTTCGCATGTGTAAATAAAACTTTAACTTTTTCGTTACGGTGGAAAAACAGCCAATCTTGAGTGCTTCCACAACACAATTTTTTTTTCTGTAGCTAGTGGACACATTTAGTATTGCTTTGCTTGAGATTGCAGCTTATTTATTGCTCTTCCAAACACACAACAGCAGTTTTGTGAAAGGTACAATTATTTACAGCTTATTGGTCAAATAATCAGAAAAAAACGAAGAACGACGAGACAGATGCGCTATAAACCAGGACAGGAAAAACGAAGAACGACGAGACGTCGTTTTTTGTTTTTCCTGTCCTGGTTTCAGCGCTCCTTTTCTTGAAGCAATATGCACCAAACCAGCCCAACAGCACATTTTACTAATCAGAAAAAAAAATGCACGAAAAAGTATGCACACGCAACGTATGTAGGCGATTGTAGTGAGCCTAAAAATTATGTTAAGAATTCTGATTTACAAGTTGTTCCTACGTTCCTTGGCTATGATTCAATATATAAATGAGCGCTGTACACCAAGTTTTGGATGTTTGCGGACCCGTCAACCTAATGGCGCTGACGAATGTGCCACTCCGCGAAGCCACTCGAGAGGCAGTCGGTCTCTCTAAAATATGAATCCAAGCATGCTTGTTTGTTTTTCACACAAAATACACACTACTTATCTCTGCAGCCGTAAGCAACAAAAAAATTGCTGCTGCTTGGCTCAGCTAACCTTGGATATGCAAAGCAAAAGCTTGGCTTAGTCTGGTTGAGTCTTGGTTTCGCTTGGTTAACCTTTGATGTAGCTGCATTGCCGACCACGGCTCATAGCCGTTCGGTCCCGTGCGACACTCACAGAAGGAGGCCAGGCGTTCGCCTGGGTGAACGTGGCATTCATCCACGGCGAACGCGCCGTTCCTCTTCGCCGGGCGCGAGACGAGTCACGTAGCCCGAGGTGACCCAGCGGCGCATATCGCATACGTGGGAGGCTGCGGGGATGATCGGCTGCTGATCAGCTGATCGGCCGAAGCTGCGGCGGCGGCCGCCGCTCGTGCTGCGCAGAACAACTGAAAACGTGGCCTTGTGCGCAGCGCCGAAAGCGGGCCCGGCGAATCACGCGATGCCCTTCGATGGGTGTGTCGCCGGGGGTGTGTCTCCGGTCAAAAGGTGAAATGGCGCTTCCGGTGCGAAACCGCTAGACGAAAGTAGCAAAGCTTTGCTTTAAAAATTTACCGCTTTTGAGAAGCAGCGCACGTCCCTCCGCAGCGCTCATTTTACATGAGCGCCAAGCAATCTTGAAGGTGATAACGCGATACCGCGCGGTGCATTTGCCAAAATATCCACGCAGCGCGTTGTCCACGCGCTATATATAAAAGTAATACCGCAGTCGTGAGTTATTAGGCACGTTTTCTTTATAAATACAGTGCGAAGTCAAAAAACAACCCTTCCCTGGCAGCACCTGCCGAAGTCTGAGGCTCTTGAATGGGAGAGTCTTCATCAGAACTAAAATATGAAGAATCCACATCGTTGCTGCAGTCGTAACTGCTGCTGGAGTAAAAAACAAATCAGCAGCAGCAGTGGCCGAAGTTCCTGAAACCGCTGTCCGCCTTGCAGAGCGCGCTCTTAAACAGGGCGCCGTTTTTGTCCAACTCGCCGCTACCTTGGGTTCTGAATAATTTTTATTGAAGTAAAGATGGAGGAAAGGGGGAGGGGAGAAAGGGATGGGAGAATCATAGGTGGCACCCTTTCTCCAGGGCTCCAGTGGCTTCTGCTCGCGTATTCGCCCAGCGGATTAGGTCCTTGTGGATCTGTAAGTCGGGGCTTACGAGGGCGGTCACCTATGCTTCACGCGAAGTCAGTAGCGGGTTCTTTTGGTGTTCGGCCCCTGCCCAGAGGTGTGAGCAGGACCCACGACATGGTAGAGGGTAGCAGTCTCTCCGCATAGTCTGCAGTCTTCTCTATAGTCAGGGTGCCGTTTTTGGAAAATATTCGCCCAGCGAGATTTATGTATGAAGGTATTTGTTTGAATCTTACGTAGCATCTGGGCTTCAGTTGGCGTTAGTTCGCGATGCGGGTGTGGACATGTAGCCCGCTCTTTTCTGGCATTTTGTAGGTATTCACCATACGTAGTGGTGCTAGGGATCGTAAGGCATCGGTCACAGGGGGGTGGTGAGTGAAGTCGCACGCTCGCCTGTTCGCCGCCTCGTTACCCGGCAGTCCCTATAGTGTCCGGGGGTCTACGTAATTTTGTGAACTTTCTCGAGGGAGCACCTTTCCAAGTGCAAGTGGAATTCGCTGCCGCTAGTATTCGCACGGCCTCTTGCGAATTGATGATAATGTTGAGGCCGCGGTCGTTTCGTCCTCCCCAGCGAATCGCGAGGAGGGCTCCGCTCTCCGCGTGCTTTGTGGCGGTTTTTCGCATTATGATGAAGTCTATGATGTCCCTTTCACGGGTGGTCACCACTAATGCCGCCGTTTCTTCATTTTTTTTTTCAAGATGGCGGGTGGTGTGTGTACACGCCACAAACGTGCTCCGAAATTCCGCCGCCATTCGCCTCCCTGAATCTTTTTTGCGTTCATCGTGTTATGCTCGTTAGTGCTCGCCGTCAATGTGCGTTCTGCGTACGACCAGAAGCCCCGCTCTACGCTTGCCCAGCCAGCTTCCCTGCCTGCAACGCTGCTAGGCCTACTCCGGCGTCCTCACTCACCCGGTTCAACGTCTTCCAGTACCTCCTTCTCCTTGCTCCTGCTCCTAACCTCCTCCATCGGTGCAACTCCCTCGCTGCTACTAAGCGGCGATGTCTGTCCGAATCCCGGTCCCACCGCCCCGCTGTGTCAACGATGCGACAAACGTGTCCGTGACGATCAAGCAGCGTTGTGCTGTGATACGTGCAATCGGTGGTCTCATCGTGCGTGTGTTCGCATGCCGCTCGCCGAGTACCGTCGGCTCGGCCGGTCCGACTGTTCGTGGCACTGTTTCGGGTGCTCCCTCTCTACTTTTTCCGACGACCTTTTCGAAGACGCAGCCCCAGCAGCTCTCTGTCGAAGTTCCCTGCTGCCCGAGCAAGGCTCAACTCCCAGTAAGCGCTACCCACCCTCGCAAACTGTCACAATTTGGCTCTCCGACGTAAGATCAATCAAGAACATACTACTGGACTTCCACGCCAGTCTCCAGGCCCACCCGTCGCACATTTTTGCATTGTGTGAAACTTATGGCTTGTCTCGTCAGTGTACCACAGCCAAGTAACTGGAGGGGCACTGTATACGCTTCATCGCCGTGACCGCGTCTCCCTTGGGGGCGGAGTTTTGATAGCAACGCCAGCGCAGCTGCCATCCCGTAGACGGGCTGACCTTGAGTCTCCGGACTTTTAGGCAGTGTTCGTAGAGGTGACGTTTGCCAAGGGAACGTCCCTCATATGCTGCGTGTACTGCCCCCCACCGCTACTAAGGGAGTCGTACGACATGCTCAGTGCGGCCCGGTTGAACGACACCTCAAAGCATTACGTCAACGTGTATGTTGTCGGAGACTTCAATGCTCATGTCGACTGGTCCAACGTTGAAGCATCCTCCCCTTCCTATGCCGTCGACGACTACCTCCTGGAAGTTGTCCATGGCACTGGTCTCACTCAGCTTGCTCAAGAGGCGTCATACACTGCTAAATCTGGCAGGAGAGCATTTCTGGATCTGGCGTTTGCCACAAATGCCACCCTAGTGCACATTTGCAAGCTTTCTCCGAGTCTCCCAGGATCAGACCACTCCGCACTCGCGGTTGACATCTTTCAACACCTGCCTAAATACGGCCGTTTTGCTAAGGCGGTACAGCTGTTCCACAGAATGGATGTTCCACATCTGCAGCAGCTCGTGCACCTGGCCCCATGGTCCATGGCTCTCTCTGAGGAGTCGCCCAATGATATATACGAAGTCTGGCTTGACTTCAAGACGGACATCCAAAAAGAGTGCCTACCCACACGTCCCTCTTCCTCGCGTCACCCCTGGATAACCCATGACATTGTAAAACTTTGGCGCCAAAAAAGAAACTCTTTCACAAGGCCAAGCTTACCGGGAATCCAAGCCACTTGAGCAGAGCAAAGGACTTTCAGCGTGAACTGAAACGGCTCATCTATGTGTCACATGGCCGTTACGTGCAGTCAATCGCCGCCAAAGCCACGCAGTGCCCCAAGCTTTTCTGGGCCTGTTAACTCACAACGGAAGTCCCAACCAGCTCCGCAGTTCTCTACCCAAGACGCCGATATCACCGATCCCCAATCCATCGCTAACCTCTTCAGCCGCCACTTCTCTCGAACTCAAACTGCCGATCCTACCCCACCAACTGCAGCACCTGGTTTACAAGCTAGCCCCCCTAATACCCAATTCGACTTGACGGCCATTACCCCTGCTGCAACTCTGTGCGCTCTTAACTGTCTTAACCACTACCAAGCAGCCGGACCCGACAGCATCACACCTGCAGTACTGAAAGCTTCAGCCCCTCAAATGGTCCCCCGTCCTCTCATCAATGTTTTCTCTTTTCCTCATCATGGGATGTTCCCCCGAACACTGGAAACTATCGTTTGTCACACCTCTTCTGAAAGGTGTCAGTTTACCAACCGACAAAACCTCGTCCTACCAGCCAATCTCCGTTACCTCCATTGTTTGCCGCACCATGGAACGTGTCGTCTCAAAAGAACTCACCGAATATCTGGAGCAAAATTCCCTCCTCTCCCAATACCAATTTGGCTTCCGACCCGGCCGCTCTTGTGCCTCGCTTGCTCTTGCAGTCCATATCCTGAGCGACCATATGGATAGCAAGGTACCCTGTCACGTCCTGCAGATCGATTTTCGTCAAGCCTTCGACAGGGTAAACCATGCCCTTCTTGTTGAAAAACTTGTTCTCTTTGGCATACACGGCAACCTTCTTTGTTGGCTCACGGACTTCATTGCCCATCGCCAGTTTCATGCAGGTTCTTTTTCATGGCTGTCGCTCAGAGCGCACACCAGTTCACTCGGGTGTCCCGCAGGAGCTCCGTCCTTGGGCCAGTGTTTTTCAACATCTTCATCAACGACATAACCAACAACCTTGAGTCCATGCCCCTACTGTACGCTACGCTACCCGCCGCGGTGGCTCAGTGGCTAAGGCGTTGCGCTGCTGAGCGCGAGGTCGCGGGTTCAATTCCCGGCCGCGGCGGCCGCTCTTCTGATGGAGGCGAAAAGCAAAAACGCCCGTGTGTACGAGATTTCGGCGCACGTTAAAGATCCCCAGGTGGTCAAAATTAATCCGGAGCCCTCCACTACGGCGCGCCTCATCGCCTGCGTTGCGTCGGCGCGTTAAACCCTACAATCAATCAAATCAAACCTACTGTACGCTGACGATGTCACCCTCATCCAACCGATCCGAACATCCCAATCTCTTCTTTCCTTGCAGAATGACTTGAACAAATTGTTTCCTGGTCCAATCGTAATCGGCTCCCGCTAAATCTCTTAAAATGCACCTCTATGATCTGCAGAGCACGCCGCTCAGCCAACTAGACCTCCCTGTCCTGAAGATACTTGACACGCCGCTCACGCAGGCTACAAAGATAAAGCTTCTAGGTGTCACCATCGACAACAGACTCTCCTTCAGCGTACACACAGACGCCAGCGCGCTACGTTCGGCGCCGGACCGGTCGCCCTGCGAACACTATTCACAGCGTTTGTGCTTCCCCAGTTGGAGTACTGTGCCCCTGTGTGGTTGCCGCACCAGGCCTCCCCTGTTGTACGTCTCGCGAGCGTACACAGGTGTGCAGCATTTGCCATCCTCGAGAGGTCCCCCCCCTTCCCGACCGCCCTTACCGCGGCCACCGAACACCGGAGCAGCTTCGCGCTGTCGGTTGGCAGTCCCTTACGCAGAGGTACGACGCTGCATCACTCCGGCTGCTTCTGGCAGTCGTTGGCCCTCTTGGTGCCCCCAACCCACTGGCAGGGTATTATTCGTCGCACTGGCCCCATCCTTGCCCGCACAGTGCGCCACCAGAACTCATTCGTTCCGCTCCTGGTGAGGTTGTGGCGCTCCCCCCCAAGCGCGCTTAGGCGGCTCAGGAGCCAACCTGAGGCTGCCACTGACGCGGATGAAGTGAAAAGCCTCTGCCGCCAAGCAGTGCGCCATCTGAGAATGGTCCACTGAACGACTGAATCCTCTCCTCTCTCTCTCTACATCCTTTTCATCCACTCCCTCCTTTTCTTGCACTGTAAAAGTCGGTGTGCTGGGCCTTTCGGTATGGGCCTTTGGCCTTTCCAGCACACCCCAGCCCTCCTGGGTTGAAATAAAGTATTGCAATGGTTTTGTTATTGTTGTTATCATACTTCGCTGCATCGACGTACACCTTATACATGATGTTCTAATTTCCTTTGCAGGAAATTGACCCTGGCCTTTCTTCTTTCTACGTGGATATTATAGATGTATGTTTTTGGGAAGGGGCAGCGCCTTGATGTGGGATCGTTGTGTAGGGTTTATGTCTGTTTCCTGCTCTTGGCATCTGCGATTGAGTGGATCGCCTACTTGCCATAAGATCGCCCTCTCCGTGCGGGACTTTTCTAGTCGTATTCGTTGCGCTTGAAGGGTGGCGTGTTTCATCTCTTGCATGGTGTTGTGAACCCCAGGTGAGTGAGTTTCTCATCGGAGATGAACTGGGGTAGGTTGAGCGCAGCTTTGAACGTATTATGGCCGCGTTGATGTGCTCCTCGTCCGACTTCGTGAGATTTTGAAATGGTAGACTGTAGCCGATACGAGGGATAATCAGTGCTTGTACTATTCGGACGGTGTCATCTTCCCTCATTCCATTCCGGTCGTTTGTTAGCCGCTTGATTATGCGTGCCACTTGGGAGGATTTAGCGCGCAGTCGCGTTATGGTGGTGTCCGCGCTCAAGCATTTCCTTGCAGGTGCATCCCGAGTAAATTCTTATTTGCCTCCACACAACCACCTACATTGCGCGGTCACAAGGGCTCTATCACCGTTTGTTTTTGGACTCATCCGTGAAGCTAACCTTTACATATTTATCTGATAGGCCACAGAACAGGGAGGATTTTAGAGAAGCAAAGGTCTAGCTTTGCCTGTAGTGCCAGAAAAAGCGTAGTGGCGGCGTCGTGAACTACCCAGTACGCCCGCTTGATGGCGCTGTAAACACGGCTTTGTAAACATGGCGGATGCTTTTTGCACAGGCCGCTTGAGCTCCTTAATAACATGGCTGCCCTCGCACGGCGGCCGCCGGCTCGCTGCTCCACGGCCGGACTCGACTCTCCTCCTCCCGCGCGCGAAAGGGGCGTCGAGTCCGGCCGTGGCTGCTCCTGCTGGCTCCTGGCTGGCACGCTGGTCGCGTGTTTACTTGCGCCGCGCTAGTGAAGTGATGTTACGCCAGGTGACCAGATGGCCTCGACTGGCACAGACCACAGTGAGCAGCAAGTGAGAACAAATCGTTTATTGACATCCGCAAGTTTACAGAGGCCAGGACATCATTTCATTTCGATCGCTGCAATTGTACGTCGCTTTCGTGACATTTTTTTTTCCATAACAACTCGTTCACTTGCGCTAAGATTTCGAACGAAGGGCACAAATGAAGTATTGACGGCGACAACGGTTTCCTTTGCACCGTCTTTCTAGCGGAGTGCATAACACTCACCTTCTGTTGGAAGAATCGAATATTCTGGCTCGACAGCTGCCTTCCGATGCGGAATTTCCCACATTTGTCATTCCACAAGCACTCAATTCCCGTGTTTTGCCAGTCCTCTCAACAACTGATGGACGCAAAAGCACATAACAGCAATAACAGTCACGAAACCGGTGCTCCGCGCACATTGAAACGGTCGGCCGTTGCAGCGGTTTCAATTTGAATTGGCGGCTTTGTGGTTGCGAATTCAGAAACGAGGTGGTGCACCAGTCGGCTGTTCGTAAAAAGTTGCGTACATTTTTGCTCAACGGATGTTTGATGCGGAACTTGTTAATAGTATTTTTAAATAACACATTGTAAGCGAACTGTGTGGGCTCTTTGAGTCACGGAATGAATGTTTTGTATTCTATACCAAAAGTAACATTTTGCCTGCGCCGTCTGGTGGGCTTGATGGTCGAAAACAGCGCTGTAGGTTGGTCACGTGGGGCGTCGATTTTTACGCCGCCTATAGGGAAGACAGGGAACGTCCAAGCTTGAGAGGCCTGCTCCTCATGGGATATCGTTTGGGAATACGCCGCCAGTACAACGAATCAAGCAGCCTGTAAAGGGTGCATCCCTGTAAACAGGGTCTTCTTGCGGCTAAGCGGCCTTTAATACTAAAGAGTTCGGCCTTTAAAATATATAAACATTTGGGAATGTGGATAAACGAAGGGGATAACTACTTAAGAACTCACGAGGAGCAACTTACGGTTAAGGGAAAGCGAAAAGCAGCTATAATGAAGCATAGAGCTCTGTGGGGGTATAACAAATATGAAGTAGTAAGAGGAATGTGGAAAGGAGTAATGGCTCCGGGTCTCACGTTTGCGAATGCTGTACTCTGCTTAAAATCCGACGTTCTATCAGGCCTTGAAGTAAACCAGAGAACGGTAGGACGTTTGGCCTTAGGCGCGCATGGAAAACCAACCAACGAAGCAGTTCAGGGAGATATGGGCTGGGCGTCGTTTGAAGTTAGAGAAGCACAGAGTAAAATATTGTCACGGTGCAACAATTGATGAAGGTCAATAGGAGAGAGGAAAAGAGGGTGTATTTCCGGAAACTTGTGTCTGATGCCTGGTAGCAGTCACACCAAGAACACGCGCTCACGAAGGGGCACGTTCTCGTCTTCTTCGCAGCATAGGCGGTGATGACCATGCTTGTGCTTTCCATGATGAGGATGAGGATGATGGAGACACGCCAGAACGGCGCACACCGGCTCCGGACGATTGGCGTCTGCGCTCTGTCACTGGTTACACACGTAACACTATCCCCCTCCCGGAATAGCATCGTCCCGATGCCGAAGATCACTGTTAACAGGGTCTGAAGCCAGAATGGTCGTGAGGTTGGCTTAGCGCGAAACATACGGTTTCAAACGCACTACATGGACCGTCTCTGGTCGAGATCGATAACGACCGCAACACCGGAATTCTCGGGTACCACCTCGTAAGTTACTTCGCTAAGTTGACGAAGTACCTGGTACGGCCCGAAATAATTGCGCAGTACCTTCGTCGATAACCCGCAACGTCGAACGGTTATCCAAACCCAAACAAGGTCACCCGGTGCAATGCCGCGTGACGGCGGCGAACGTCACAGCGGGAGGCGTCCAGGTGCTGGTGTTTGGTGATGCGGAGGCGGGCAAGCTGCCGGGCTTCCTCAGCGCGTTGTATGAATTGCTGGGAGGAGGTGTCATATTCGTTGGTGATGTCGTGAAGCAGCATGACGTCGAGCATTGTTGTAGCTTCTCTGCCGTAGAGGAGGGTGAACGGTGTCATTCGAGTCGTTTCCTCCTGGGCTGTATTGCACGAAAACGTGATGTAGGGGATGACTGCATCCCAGGTCCGGTGTTCAACATCAGCGTACCTGCTGAGCATGTCGGCGATGGTTTTGTTGAGCTGTTCCGTCAAACCGTTCGTCTGAGGGTGCTACGCACTGTCTTTTCGTTGAGACGCGCCGCTGAGTGTGAGTACTTGGTGCAGAAGTTTCGCGGTAAATGCGGTTCCACGGTCCGTAATAATAACTTTGGGAGCCCCATGTCGGAGAACTATCCTTGTAAGGAAAAACTGTGCCACTTCAAGCGCGGTAGCCTTTGGAAGAGCTTCTTTCTGCGTACTTGGTCAAGTAGTCAGTGGCGACTGCTATCCACCTGCTTCCCGCTGTAGAGGTGGGAAAGGGGACCAGCAGGTCCATTCCCACTTGCTGGAACGGCACTTGGGGAATTTGAATTGGTTGGAGAAATCCGGCTAGTCTGCCGGGCTGCGCCTTGCATCTCTGCCCAGGCAGCACAGGACTGTTCGGCCTAAAACAGGCCGGTGTACTTTGGCCGGTGATTTTCTGTCCGGCCGTTTTCCGGCAGCCATGTTCGGCCCGTGTCCAAATGTGGGCCTTTTGGCCGTATACGGCCGTACTCCCATGGCTGTCCAACGGCCAGTGTCCGTGGGCCAGTCGACCGGCTTACGGTCATACGGCCAGATTCCAGCCGTAGGGCTCCGGCCATTCCAAAGCCACCCGTGTGCGGCCGAAGAACGGCCGCCGGAGGACAGCCGAGATGCGGTCGTCGGACTCCAGCCGGACTACAGCTACCGGAAATGCGGCCGTGCTACGGGCATTGGAGTTCAGCCACAGTACGTTAACTGTACTGAGGCCGGCCATGGCATGTCGCGCAAGCAGATGACTCATTCGCGCAGTGCAGAAGCAGCACAAACCCAGCATTTTGGGTCCAATGCAGCCACATCAAAGTGAGCTCGCGCGCAACAACCAGCCGTCAAGCTTTCAGCGCAGCCTTGCTTAATTAACAGCCTCAGTTGACAGCAAAATTCATTTATTAAACAGTGCTCACAAATTGTCGTTCCTTTAATTGCTGTGCCTCATTTACTGCCGAACACCGAAAATATTCAGTTCTTTGTAGAGCTTGAATAGATGTATTGTCCAGGTCCTGATATCCTCTGTGGGGCGGCTTACCTGTAATAAGCGGGGACAGAGGAGGGGGGGGGCGGCGGAGGGCGCATACTTTAGTGGGTTGAATTTCAGAGAGATAAATTGCGCTGCTTTTAGCCAATTTCTTTTAGGGCAATATTCCGGAACACTCATGCTATGACTACATAAACTATTTTTATAACAGTTGCTTGACCAATTTTGATGTATATAAACCCGGCGTGAATGCGTTTACGAAGCGTTTTGCTTCTCAACAATACACTCAGGATCATTAATTATAACTCCTTCACAAAAAAGTATGTCCAGTTTTTGCCCATTTTTCTTGCAAAGACATTTTCTACTCGATCAACTTTTCTGATGATCTTGCGCAGGGCTGATCCTAAGAAGGATCGAACAGGTGCATTCATTTTCAATGTATTTTAATGTTGTTTTCATGAGTTACGTCCACACCACTTAATAGTCCAAAAGAACTTAATTTTCTTCTAATGTCATACTACGTTCAAAAAATTCTAGACGCGTTGCGAATGACGCCCTGCTTCAGGTGGCTGCAGTTGTATCCCTCTGTGTTCACGCAAGGAAAGGCGTAAAATTAGAGTTACATAATTTGTTTCAAACCAATAACATAGCAATGGTAGCATGCATACAGGAAACCTTGCATACTGCAACGAATAGGGCAATAAATATTTTATTGTTCAAGGTTGAATGCGTAGGGTTCTCAACCCGTCGGAGGCAAACTTGCGCCTCTGGAAGTTTATTTATTTATTTATTTATTTATTTATTTATTTGTTTATTTATTTATTTATTTATTTATTTATTTATTTATTTATTTATTTATTTATTTATTTATTTATTTATTTATTTATTTATTTATTTATTTATTTATTTATTTATTTATTTATTTGATGCCTGCTTGCCTTTGCATGCATTACAGAAGGGAGATACCTAACACTAAGCATTAAATATGAGACAAAATAACAAAATATTTCTACAAAGCGCGCTGAAAATCGTCAATATAAACAGTTAATGCAATCACACGTGGAAGATAATTACACTGCAGTATTTATGTAAAATAAAATGAATCGCGCAAGGCGTCACCTTTAAAGGAAAGTTAATAATTTGCTTTAAGCTAGCGGTCCCACTTTGCGATATGTAGAATGGCGCTCTGACATACTTCTCCCCTTCTACTCCAGTTTTCGAATGATAGATATTACGAAAAAAGTTCAATTTGCGGTTTCGTCTGTGATCTTTCACGTCCTGCCATTTCAGTTTACTTTTACTTTCTCTCATGCTAAGTTGAGCGTGCCAATTACCTAATACGAATCGCACTGACATATTCTGTATGTTTTCGAGCGTATCAACCAGCTTTTCGGTGTAGGGATCCACGAAAACACATGCGTACTCCAAGATTGAGCGCACATGAGTGAAATGCGGTTGTTCTTTTCGGTTAGATGGAGGTTCACTGAAATTTCGTCTCAGAAAGCCAAAAACATATGCAGCCGTAACTTTTATGGTGTGAACCTGCCTATTTAACCTCTAACCACTCCCTAAATAAACTCCTAGGTATTTATATTCCTCGGCCGTTGTCACAGCCGCATAATTTACGGTATACGTATTCAATTGGAATGACGGTTTTCTTGTAAAGGTACGGTTAACACACTGTTTAACATCCAAAAACTTTTCTGAATCAGCACACCAGGATGAAGCAATGTTGCACTATGTTGTTGGTGATAAACGTAGAAGAGACTCGCTCGTGCATTGGTAGGATCAACTTCATGCCCTGCACTATGTTACTTCATGGGATTTTACGACTGCCTATTTAGAAAAAAAAAATATTTTAAATTTGCGATAACAACAGAGCCTTGTCAAGTTCGAATAAAGCTGCAGGTATACGGAATCACGTTCATTCGCTATAGTCCGGTAAACTACACAGTACTTTTGAACAAAGCTATAGGGCCAATAGTAATAACAATGCAAAAACCGATTCATTCAGTTAATAGGATGAAATGTACTACGCAGAAGGTGATATGGAACACCATAATTTGATTTTTTGCAGTCGAAGAATATACAGTCAACCACTTTAAGCTTATCTATTGCAAGCGCCAAATCGTACGTGAACTCAACAATCTGCGTTGAGCAAGAAAATCCTGACAAAATCCGTGTTTGCTATGATGCTGGCGATTATGTTTAACCAAATGAGTCATATTCCAAGAGTAGCTAAGCTCACCTTCAAACATCGGAACTAAATTAACAGCTAGGCTTCGTCAGTGACAAGGCTCTGTTGTTATCGCAAATTTAAAATATTTTTTTTTTCTAAATAGGCAGTCGTAAAATCCCATGAAGTAACATAGTGCAGGGCATGAAGTTGATCCTACCAATGCACGAGCGAGTCTCTTCTACGTTTATCACCAACAACATAGTGCAACATTGCTTGTCGCAGTTTAATTGTAAGCAGAATAACTTGCGCTTTTGCTCGCACTTGCCTTTCTTTGGTGGGGAGTCCTTGACATGGTGGCGGTTTAGCTCCTGCGTGGTGGCCGCTTGCTCGACGCCCTTGAAGGCCAGTTATTTTGGTGAACCATCTCCATCTCGGATCGGACATCTCTGCCGGGTCGATGTCTCCAATGCTCTCCATTTCCTGAGGGGGCGAATAGCCTCGAGCTGATGCGTCGACGAAGCCGGCGGCAGAGGCGTGGTAGCGGCGATGACTGGCGAGGCTTAGCTCGCCCGTCGGTGTGGCACAGTCTTCTTGTGGCAATAAATGGCATTTCGATGGCCTAAAAGGTTCCCTGCTAATGTCCAGTGAGTCCTTGCACCTTGCCCGTTCACCGAGAACACACATTACTGTTTGACAAACGATGTTCGTTCATTTAAAACGTAGAAACACGGAGCGGATGAAAAACGCGTCCCCGTCGTTCGGCTCCCTAACGGCTTTTTCTCCCCCCAGGAAAAAAACCGGTCGGTCTCCTTCCAAACACGTCTGTGCATGAATTCTCGGCGCCCAGGCGCGAGCCGTTGTTCGGCTGTATGCCGTTTGCTGAAAAAATGACGTATAACCAGATACCTTACGTAGGCCGGTCTCCTCTTGAACACCGGTTGCCAAATATTCTGTGGCCATTCGCTTACCGTAATTCGGCCGAGGACAGCTAACCGAATGAAAAACGTATATTCTGGGGCCGTACGTCGGCCGGAATCCTTCATAACACTGGTTGCCGGAAGAAAACGAATATTCTACCGCCGGACGCGCGCGGACGCGCGGTTCATCGTTGAAACAACGAATGCACGGCAGCCGCGCTCCGGCCGGTCTCCTTTCGAACACCAACTGCCGCAAGTATACGCATATTCTGTGGCCGGTCGCTTGCCGTGCTTCGGCCGATTACCGCTTTCCGAAGAAAAAACGGATGCCCTAATGCCGTACTCCGGCCGATTTCTTTCTCAACATCCGCAGCCGAAAGAACTGAATATCTGGCTGCCAGTTAGCTGCCGTTGTGCGTCCGGACACGGGCGGACGGAAAAGTGCCGAAACGCTGGTTGCCGAATGTTGGCCGTTCAACGCATGATCAGTGGCTGCCAGAACCTCGATGCTGGCCGGACATGCCAGAAAGCGGCCATAGACGGGCCGGTCTTGGGGCACACTTTCTGTGCCGCCTGGGTGGCAGTCGCGACAAGTTCGGACATACTGCCTCACGTTCGCCGAGAGCTTGGGCCAGTAATACGCCTTCTTGATTCTTGCAAGCGTGCTTGCGTAACCAAAGTGGCCAGCGGACGGCTCATCATGACAAGCCTGCAAGATGTCGTTTCGTAAGTGTGACGAACGACAAGGAGGTGACGCCGGCCATTGGGTGCGAAGTTTCGTTTGTATAACACGCCGCTGCGAAGGCAGAATGTTGGCAGACCTCTAATAAAAGACTTAGGCGGCAAGCTGGCGTTGCCTTGCAAGGAGCCGATCAGGGGTAGCAGTTCTTAATCTTCCTGCTGCTGTTCCGAAATGGTGGCCGCACTGAGGTCCATCGCTGAGGTCCATCACGGATAGGTGTTCCGTGACAATATGCTTTGAGATGAGGTTGAGGGCAATGGATCAACGAAGGAGGGTAGCTAAGGTTTTTAGGTACCTATACTTGAAAAGCGTGGACACGCACTGGTTAAAAAAGACTAGAAGGCTAACGATGAAATACGGAAAGAACAGTGGCGAATCCAAAACAGCCAAGGTAACCAAAAAAGAGGCAAGGCAGATTGAAACGAATAAATGGAGGGAAAGAATGGAAGCTAAAACGTCGTTAGAGATGTACAAGGCTGAGAAATTGAACATCAGAAAGGAAAATTTCTACGGTAATTCCCAGGGCAGTGCTTTGCTTTCTGAGGCTAGAACAGGTTGCCTGCGAACTAAGAGCTTTGTGGGGAAGTATTCCCAAAATGATGGGGTATGCGTGGTTTGCGGAAAAGAAACAGAAACTATGCGGCCGATAGTGTTAGAATGTGAGGGTATCCATCCAAATCTATATGAAGGGAATATTGGGCTTCCAGAAACTTAGGATTTAGGGGTCTCACAGAGGAAGGTAACTTTAAGGCTGTCGAGGGAACGAAAAGAAGATTAGAATGCTGTGGACGAAAAGCAGAGAGGGGAAAATTGCCTAGGACAGTTACCACCTGTAACAGGTAAAAAAAAGTGTTTTGCGCTTAATAAGCTTTTTATGCCTATGCAGCGCTAATATCAAACCAAGAGTGTAAAACCTGGGTATATTAGTCCTTTTTGGTAAGATCTTAGGATTTAAGATCAGCCAGCTACAAAGGAGAAACCAATAGCAATCATCATCATCATCAGTACATTATGCTTAAGGTTGTTCGTTTTCGGGTTTTATATTTTAACACAAAAGTGTTTTATGCCAGGATGCACCAATATTTCACTGACGTCATATCCGTACCGGAAATGACACCAGCACACTTTTGCCGAAGCGACCCTCCAGCAGGACATCGCTCGCCAAGCACACCCACAAGACAGCCACCGACCCGCAAAACGTGCTTAGCTGCAGATTTCGCTGCACATTTCATTTTCATGTTTTACTGATTCCTGTGACAGAGGAATCAAGAACAGTCTATTTTTTGTTCTCTCCATACCCCTTCTAGGCGCATATGCATGCTCTGCATCATTCAGGGACGGGAATCGACAGAGGGTATTTTTGTTCAGCCCGAGCTTTTGTTTGTTAATCGCCATGCCCAGATTATGAGCCCCAATATATAAAAAATTACTAAGGTATTGGAAAACCAAGAGGCAAAACTTCTCTTATTTGCGCCTAATTCAAAACGCTCATGAGAGTTCAAAAATCTTTAGAGCACCAATGGCGTGTTTTGGAAACTTTATTGGCCATTAGGCACGGAAACAAAAACATTTGCTGAATCGAAGTTCCCAGCCGTCCCGGAGACTACAATTTAGCCTAATTGATGATAATAGTTGCTGTTCAACAGAGCTTGGACCACCTGAGAGGAGTAATTTCACCACCAAGAAACCTGGTGGGTTCTTTAGCGTGCACTGAGAGCTGCTAGCACACGGGCGTGTGTGCATACCCTTTCCGCAGGCGGGAGGTTGGCCTTCGCACACGCCTCGCAGCGACAGAGCCACTGCGGAAGGGGGAGGGCGTCCCCTGGGGGAGGAGAACATGGACCTTGGTCCCCCCCCCCCCCCCTGATTTTTGCGGCAACGCGTATGCCGTGTTCTCCAATTATAACGGCTGCAGCTTCCCAAGCGTCGCAGCTTGATGGCGGCCGTCGTATTGTAATGAGGGTGACTTCAGCGACCAGGTCCTGTCTTCCTGTTCTCCAGCTGGCGGAGGGGGCGGGCACCGTAGGCAGAGCTCCGTTCTCTGCCGGGTGGCAGCTGCAGCCGCGCCCTTCTTCGCTGTGACTTCGTCAATTAGCTCGCCTGTCACAGGTTTTATACAGCTTGAAGTCGGCCGCCTCGATTCACGCGCGTCTCCGCCCTACTGCAGCGCTGGCATCGAGGAACCCTGCATGTAGCAGTGGAACGCGGTAAATTCAAATCTCCTTGAGCAAACCTTTAGTGTGTTTACCTTAGGATGAGCGCGACGGAAGAGGAACAGCATGAGAGGTGAGCGGGAAAGCGAAGGGGGGAATTTCTTTGGGAAATGTCTACAAAGACTATCGTCTTTTGTCGACATTTGCGACGAAAGGGGCAGATACGCGGCCAATTTTTTCACCTTGGAATTAAACTATAATTTTTATGTTATAGGTTATTTTTTGGTGTTTTAAATGATTTCTTTCTGTTCATTAGGTCATTTCATAGTAGTTCGCATTAGGTTACCTTGTTTTACGTTAGGAGGAGCAATATAATGCCAGGCGCAGTTTTTTTCTTTTCTTTTTTTGCAAAACGCCGGTGGACGTTGATATAGTGCAATTCTTGTGTTACCCTCAGGCGGCACTCTATACACAGGCTTTTGGTTTTATTAAATTTTTATACCCTTGAGAATTGTTGGTATACGCTTTCTTTGTCGCTGGAGACAGTCTCCTGAATCTTAGCCATTGACCCGTTCGCTGTATTGGCTTTGGAAACTCTTTCTTGTCTTACCGGGAAGCATCCCGTTATGGGGACTAAAAAAAATTCCCCGCATTTACCCGAGGGGAAGAATATGAATGTGCGAATGCACGAGTTGAATTTGCGCGGTTCGGTAATGTTCGCGAAAGAGAGATCACACACACACACACACAACTACAAAGAAAGAAAGATGCATTTATTCACAGACACCTATTTGTGTTGTCGTTGTACTTGATTGCTAGAGCGGATCTCAGCTTTGAAATTTCGTGTCAGTACTCCTTTAAGCGGGTGCATTAGCCCTTCTCACGCCCGATTCCTGGCCAATCCCCCACGTGGGTATGTGCCATGCACAGACACCTATTTGTGTTGTCGTTGTACTAGATTGCTAGAGCGGATCTCAGCTTTGAAATTTCGTGTCAGTACTCCTTTAAGCGGGTGCATTAGCCCTTCTCACGCCCGATTCGTGGCCAATCCCCCACGTGGGTATGTGCTATGTCAGCGGCCAGGCAGCGCGCGCCCATCTCCCCCCGTTGCCAAGGAAGACGAGGAGATTCCTGGCCAATCCCCCACGTGGGTATGTGCCATGTCAGCGGCCAGGCAGCGCGCGCCCATCTCCCCCCGTTGCCAAGGAAGACGAGGAGCGCGCGCACCCGCAGCTGTTGCTATGTGGACGGACGGCGGTCGCCGGAATTCAGGGTCGCTTATAAAGTGCATTCGCACTTAAAAACTTTGGTGGCAGGTTCGCGAACCTAAATAAGGGTCCTACTTTGCGCGCATCGCTTCTCATTCTTATTTCGCCTCTACGACAGAGCCGGCACAAAATGCCCACTGGTTTTTATTCATTGGTTTCTGACTGGCAGACACCTGTCAGGCGGCCCCGCCAGCTGTTTGACGCTTTGTTAGCTTTTTGTAACGACCGGACCGCGAGATCGCCTTCTTCTCAACTGGACATCCGAGGTGATGGCAACGGTTTGTAGACAGTTTCGAGGAATTGTTACCCGCGTGTGGCAAAATGTGCTCGTGTGATAGCACTACGGATGGTTTGAAAAATGGATGAGTTTTGTGCTTACTTAGCCGCAAAAGTCTTCATAAGACGACTTCGTTCGGCCAATCCTTCACTTTACCACAACTATTTATCAACTCCACCGTTCATTTATTCCACTGAATGTTCAAAGATTCCCGTTGGAACGGAAACAGCGTCACGCCAGTGCAAAGCCCGCACCAAAAAAAATTGGCCGCGTATCTGCTCCCTTCGTTGCAAATGTCGCAAAAAGACTTCTGGCCTGGACTCTCCACAGACGTGGCCAAGTATGTTTCCTCTTGCGCCAAATGCCAACAACGGAAACGCAGTACGTCTCCCGCACCAGGTACGCTACAACCGCTTCCTTGCCCGTCGGTACCTTTCGAATCAGTGAGCATTGATCTCTACGGACCGCTTCCATGCACACCTGCCGGCTACCGCTGGATTGCGACTGCGGTTGATCAATTAACCCGGTACGCTGAGACGTCACCCCTGAGATCCGGATGCGCCCAAGAAATCGCAGATTTCGTCCTGCAGAGCATCATGTTGCGGCACGGTGCACCTCGCGTGCTTTTGAGCGACCGAGGCAAGGCCTTTTTATCGCAAGTTCTTGCGGAAGTGCTTCGAGCTTCCAATATCGTTCATAAAACGACTAGCAGCTACCACCCACAGACTAACGGCCTCACCGAACGATTTCATAGAACTCTATCCGACATGCTCTCAATGTACATTAGGCCGGACCATACCAACTGGGACCACGTTCTGCCTTTCGTAACATTCGTCTATAATTCGGCTGTTCAGCGGACCACCGGCTACTCACCTTTCTTCATCGTTTTCGGGCGTTCCCCTTCCTTTGTTATGGGCAATGCTTTCCTCTCAGCTCCGGTATCTCCTGCAACGCCATTTTCCGACCAGTTCATCTCTCGGATTACTCACTGCCGTCAGCTAGCCCGCAAAAACACTGAAGCCGCGCAGCAACAACGGAAAACACGGTATGATGCCACTCACCACGACGTTCATTTCCGCACGGGAGATCGAGTGTTACTCTGGACACCAATTCGCTCACCTGGCTTGTGCGAGAAGTTTTTGCACCGGTATATTGGCCCCTACGTCGTCAATGAGCAAACTTCTCCGGTGAACTATCGAGTGTCGCCGACAACTGTTTCCACGGACCGCCGCAGACGCGGCAGTGAAATTGTTCACATTTCTCGAATGAAGCGTTTCATCGACCGTGCACCTTAAATACTCGCGGCCGGGGGGGAGAAAATGTGAGCGCTTACTTGTGCACCGGTGAACTGCCCCATACCGTGCCCGTCCACCGTCTACCGGTGTGGTCAACCCCTCACCTGTCCATAACCATTACAATCATCATTTGTACATAATCATCATCTCAAGTCGCGTGTGTGTGGAATCGCGATCTGGCAAGTAAAGGACGGAACCGTTCGCTCTGCTGCCTCCCTGGGAGAAGCTTCCTGTCTCCTTACAATATATATATTTATTCACTACACACACCAACGTTCTCAGTGCATTTGAATTATTATTACGTACGTCAGTAAAATTACCGGTCAATTTCACGACATTTTGGTGATTGTTTATTACGCCGTAGGAATAATATAATCAGGTAGAACAAGCCTATGCAGATAGCGATGGAACGGCAGCAGGGACTAAACGAAAAGGACGAGTTACAAAGTTCTCCAGGCAGCGTGTGCCAGCAACAAACGTAAATACAAAATCCAGTGGAAAAAAGTGTGCCCAAAACGAAGTCTTCGAGATAGCAGGTACATGCTGTGTATCTCTAAACGGCGGCCAAAAACTTCGTAGATGTCTTTCGTCGAGCCTGGTGACGTTCTGTTTCGCGCACCGACGAGGTTATGTACGGAGCAGCGCTGAATCTTGCCAGTCTTGCTCAACGTCGGTCCACTGCAGGGTTTCAATCTGAAGGCACTGTTGTGTCTTGTTCCCGGTTACGGTGGCCCACCCTTTGAAGTAGTCCACAATTTGCCGCAGTGTCTTCAGTCTGCTGAACGCTCCCTTATTGATTGCGGCGTTGCTCTCGCATATGTTTTCGTGGTCTTCGTATTCGAGGTCGTAAGCAGCCACGCCGAATTCAATGCTCGGGTAGCTTTGTTTGACTTGACAGAGCTGCATTTAAAAAAGGCCAAATAAGTTAGTGGGTGGTAAGACGATTCCACGAGCCATTCCATTCTTTAAAGGTGCATGACCAGTGCAGCTTGAGCTCGGTCTAAACATGAAGACCGGACAACACGTGGACTTTGGGGGCCACAAATTATTCAAGAAAGCACAATCTTTGAGTGTGACCGAATTATTCAATGGCAGCAAGAAGGGAGAGATATTTCGGCATCTTTTTGGCAATAAACATTTCAGACTAGCTCGAATGGAAATTTCACATTTAAGTTGTTTTGTGGGAAAATGATTCAGGTACTATTTATAAAATTGGGTTTCAAGCTGTACGTAAGCTGTTGCCCAGCGCCATTGGGTATTTGAAATAGAGTTTTCGAGCACCCTAAATAAAGTTCATAGCGATGCCCTGACGTTGAAAGTTATTGGACGGAAGATGATAGAGGCAGGGGTAATTATTAATATTTTGAAAGACAACGATGAGAAGATGACGCAGAAGATTAATAACTGAGCGAAGATAGTGAGCCAACCTACCTTATTTACAAGACCTTTGTCGACCTCCCATGTCAGGAACTCCACTGGAGGGGTGTTGTTGATGTGGGCATATTGCGCGTCATACGTGGTGTTGTAATCTCGAGTAACCAAACGGCAGTTCTGAAAAGACAAAAGACCCATCGGACAGGTTCCTGCGTGCACCCTGGACGCTAAATCAATAAATTAGACTTCAATAAAGGCCGGCTTTATGAAATTGTTGAAACTGCCGCGCATCGACATGGCAGTCCTGCTGCGCTCTGGTCACCTTACTGCCTTTTTCCTGTCCAGGGCTGCACGTAAAAAGCTAGTAAACCGTTTAATCTACACCACCTTTGTCATTCCACAACGATTACATCCACGTGTACTAAAGTTTCAGCTTTGTAAATAGCGAGCTCTATCGTCCCTAGTGCCGTAACACTCGGCACACCTCTTTACACTCTGTCCTTACTTTCCCCTTTGACGGTTTTAATTTTTTTTTTCCATCGTTCCCCTTTCCCAAGTGTAGGATAGCAAACTATGACCCAGCCTGGCTGGCAATTCGTCCTCCTCTCCTTTACGTTTCTTTCTCCCTTCCTAAAGTGCAGGGGCTAAGTGTACGATGATGTTGAGTATTAGGGTGAAATCCTGAGACCTCTATAGGTTTAAATCACGCCCTCATGAGTTAGGAGAGACCAGTGATGCGAAAACACTTTGAGCCCTTCTACAGTTGCGAGGATGGGAGGCCGCCGAAACTGTTTGGCTGCGTAACTATATTGTTGCGAGGATAGAATGTATTCCCACTAATGTAATGTATTCCCACTATTCCCAGTATTTACTGTAGCTAGCAACGCCGGCCGGAATCTGACGTGATCCTCGTATTCCTTCCCGAGCACAAAACCCTCCCTCGTCGTCGTCGTCGTCATTCATAACACCGACGGGTAACAATATTGAGTCATGTATGAAGGATTGCTATACTGCTGTAACAAAGACAATGCACACACCTTCCATATAATTATTGATAGCAGACGAGAATTCTGTACATTTACAACTTCCCGGTGAACTAATTATGGCAAGTAAATGAAACTCGGAGTAATAAGTCTCATCGGCCAAATTTAGTATGACTTTTTCGAAGATAAGTAGATTGACAGCTACTGGGCATATGACACCTTCTCTAGGGAGCCTCGTGGATCTGAAGCGAGCGCTTCCCCACTCTGCCGCAAGCACATTGATGTTGAATTCCAATAGCAGATCCGGAGCGGTCACCGTGCTCCAGCATGCAGCGCGCAGACTCCGCGAAGAGCAGGTATTCCAAAGTTGCCTTTCGAGCGCAGCCGCTCCCGCCGGAGCAAAGTGCCGAACCATGACGACAACAGGAAATCCCCATCATTCTTTGCGTCGCACCTTCCCGAAATTCTAGTACACTATACCGAAATCGTCCGGTTCCCGCGGGCGCGTTCCTCTCGCGCTGGGCGGCTGAAGGAGGCAGAGAATGCAAGCACTGGCCGGAAGCGTAGACGGCGGCGACTTTGGCGACGTCACGCGGCAGAAGTAAGCGCATGGTAAGCGCTCTAGTGAGTTCCGGCCAACTCCGCCAATTTCGGCGGAGCGGTATTTCTTGCTCCACGGAGCGATCTCGGCTGCGACGGCGCTCCCGATCTGCCATTGGAACGCGTCTGCTCCAGAGACAACAGAAAAGTTTCTCCGAAAGTGCTCCGGATCTGCCATGGGAATTCAACATGAGGCACGATATAGGAGGGGCTATTCATCCTGCGACCTTTCTCCTTAATGAAAATCAGATACTCTTAAGGCCTCAAAAGCAGTTGTGCAGCGATTCGACGAGCCAGGCCACGTTTTTTATATGTGGCTTCATGTAGCCAATTCTCCGAGAGCTTAAAATGCTGAGACTACTATTTATTTTAAAAGATCAACTCCTTACAACTAGATGGAGTTTATTCTTTTTAAGATAACTTAAAACCCTTACAGTACTCGCGTTGGGCAGAATAAGACGGAGTTCACGTGGTATTTGCAACTCGTTTCTCACAAGAGGCACCCGCCGTCCACCAACGTTGCTCTTTCCATTTTCTATTTCTGCTACTTCCCTATTATAAAAAACGTTTTATCCCCTTGCGCCGTTCTTCTGGCGGACTGTATGTTCTCCTAACTTCGTTGTTTTTCTTTCCAGAAAATGACGACTCCCATGAGTTTTCCTCCATCCAGATACTGTTGTTGGGAATCTTTGCCTTTTATTCTTACTCATACTTTGCTGGCGACGTGCACTGGCACAGGAGTCCCCGTACCTTCCAGCCCCCCTTTTGCAGTCCCACAAGCCTCCTTTGGAGTAACATTGGGTCAGTACAAAACGCCTTATACTCCCCGCCCATTCCCCCCTAATCTTTATAGAATATCGTCTATACATTTCCCTTGTGCTGTCTGTCACTAATCAAGAAGTTAATCCCCCTTCATCTCTCGCTAATTCGTTTTCATCAAACGAATCCTAATCTCACACTCTGCTGCCTTCTCGCGAGTCACTTTCTATCACTGCTTTTTAATACGGAAGTGTTTTATTCCCGAATACACAAAGATTTCACCGACGTCATATCCATCACAGAAATGACGTCAGTACAACAGAGCAAGCTACCTGGAGAGGGTGCAGCCCCGCACACAGGGACGTCTTGCGGGGAAGCAACATTTAGTACTAAAAAGAATATCTCCCTGAAGCAGTTCAGGGAGATATGGGCTAGGCGTCGTTTGAAGTTAGAGCAGCTCAGAGTAAAATATGCTTTGAGATGAGGTTGAGGGCAATGGATCAATGAAGGTGGGCAGCTAGGGTTTTTAGGTACCTATACGTGAAAAGCGTGGACACGCAGTGGTTAAGAAAGACTAGAAGGCTAACGATGAAATACGGAAAGAACAGTGGAGAATCCAAAACAGCCAAGGTAACCAAAAAAGAGGCAAGGCAGATTGAAACGAATAAATGGAGGGAAAAAATGGAAGCTAAAACGTCGTTAGAGATGTACGGGGCTGAGAAAATGAACATCAGAAAGGAAAATTTCTACGATAATTCCCAGGGCAGTGCTTTGCTTTTTGAGGCTAGAGCAGGTTGCCTGCGAACTAAGATTTTTGTGGGGAAGTATTCACAAAATGATGGGGTATGCGTGGTCTGCGGAAAAGAAACAGAAACTATGCGGCACATAGTGTTAGAAGGTGAGGGTATCCATCCAAATCTATATACATGAAGGGAATATTGGGCTTCCAGAAGCCCTAGGATTTAAGGGTATCAGAGAGGAAGTTAACTTCAAGGCTGTCGAGGGGACGAAAAGAAGATTAGAATGCTGGGGGACGAAAAGCAGAGAGGGGGATATTGCCTAGGATAGTTACCACCTGTAACAGGGAAAAGAAAGTATTTCGGGCCTAATAAACTTTAGTGCCTGCCCTAAGCAGCGCTAGTATTAAACCAAGAGTGTAAAACATGGTTATATTAGTCCTTTTTGGTAAGATGACATGTCATCACCCCGCTTCCAAGGGGAAACCAATAGCAATCATCACCATCATCATCAGAACGTTATACTTAAGGTTGTTCGTTTTCTGGTATTATATTTTAACACGAAAGTGTTTTATGCCGGTATACACCAAGATTTCGCTGACGTCTTATCCATCACGGAAATGAAGCCAGCACACCGCCAGCAGGACGTAGCTCGCCAAGCACACCCACAAGGCAGTCGCCGACCCACAAATTACTCCTGTGACAGAGAAATGAAACAAGGTTTTTTTTTCTGTAAAAGCAATTACGCCTACACAGTGTGTGCCAGAGAGAACCGCTGATGCCTCGACGGACAGAAGTCTGCTTTTTGGGAACGGTGACACCGGACTGAGGTCGCTGCCGTTTCTTTGTTTTGTCAATTGTTTCCACGCCATGGGCTAAGTTTCAACGTTCACCGGGTTGCATACGTACGCGCGAATATACATACACAGAGTAAGGAGAAATGGCAAGATAGTTCAACAGGGAAATATTGATCAGGGAATAAACAATTGGAAAGCGTATCGATGAACATGTTGAATCAACCAGCTCAACCTTGCATTTTCTGCGATAAACAACAAAATTACACACTAAAATCAGCAGCCCAAGTTCCTTCTTTCGAATCCCTTCCTTAACTTCCGCTGTAACATGCCTCGTAGCAGAAGTGGACCAAAACAACTAATCCTACATAGTTTATTAAATCCACAAATTTAGCTATGTACGTAAACGGTATGTCGGCCTCAACGTGAATGAGCTTCAGGGAAAGAATGAGCTTTAACGGAATTCCCATTCAAACAATCGAGAAGCTCAGCGACCGCCAGAAATTCGGAGTCAACGTGCACGTGCCACTTCCGAACTACTGTCCGTCCCGCCACAGTGAAACGGCCTTCGCAATGAACGCTTCATCCGGAAGGCTAGAACAGACGAGAAAGAAGCAGGGCGCCCCTCAGTTGACGCTGCAACGCACCCTCCGTATTCAGAGCCAGTGCTGTCTAGCCAAGATTAGCGCCTCTTTACATTTCTTGGGCGATTACAAGAAGAAATATGGTCTGTCTGTCTGTCTGTCTGTCTGTCTGTCTGTCTGTCTGGGACTCGATTCAGCCACCCGACCAAAGTGATACTGAATCTGTGCAATAGTATTATATATTAACATCCAAACCTAAACGCCTAAGTCCGGTGGTTTCATACTTGTCAACATTGCTGAACAAGGAAAAGACATTACGCTAATGTGAGGAAGAAAATCAATTCATAAGTGATATTTGCAGTTTTACTTTACTAACGAATTCATGAATGCTTGTTTTTTGCGATATCAAATAAAATGCTACATCAACTGCAGCAAAACGTCGCCTGCTGTTGCCGGCGCCACTACAGCTCCTGGCGGAAGTTTAAGAAATCAAACGGCAACAGTAGCGAAAGGTTCCACTAGATGGGTTTCACGTTCCGCTTGGAATGCGCGTAAAGCTGGGCAATTTGGTCCGAGAAATATTGTAGTAGGGTGCCTCGATTCACGCGCGTCTCCGCCGTACGGCAGCGCTGGCATCGAGGCACCCAGCCTGCAGCAGTCGAATGCGGTAAATTTAAAGGGGCCCTGTAAGGCATTTTGAGCACACTAAATGAAGTAGCGCAATCGTTAGATTGGGTCGTCAAGGTCATCTGGGCCAAGTATTACTCTTTTACGCGCAGCGGAAAGCTCACACTTTTGTTGCAAAGTTTGTCGCTTTTTTCTCACCCTTTCCTTCGTCTTTTTGGACGCCGCCATCTTCACATGTCTACATCATCGATTCCCCGATGTTCGTCATGAGCTAGACATCCTGCTATTGGGCGGCTTTTTCACGCACTTCCGGCAAAGAGATGAGTCGTCTGCTCAGCGTCGACTCGCCGGCTGATCTGCCAGCGTAGTGCCGGAGTGCTTGGACATTTTACGACAAACGAAACAAGTGTAAACAAACGCTTAACCGTTCGTATTGAATGCAACACGGCCATAACACGACATGGATATTCTCTTACCGGAGTACGTTCCATAAAGAAAGCGTTGAAGCCCCGTGGCACTTCTTTCGTGCAATCGCAGAGAACGCCCTGAGCCGAATGCCCGGGTTTGACGGATACATTTTTTTCCACTTCAAAACAATCCAGAGATGCGTTTCGAACGAACACAACGTCACAACATGCGTTGCAAGTCTGAACCGCGATTTACAGACGATGGGTTGCCTCCTCCTGCCCGTCGTAAATTCGGCACTCACCTTGCGCGGGGTTTGCGGGGACGAACAGCAAGTCACTTAACTCTGGCGCGCAAGCCGAGATGGCTTTTAGCCACGCACACTGCACATACCCCATGCGAGGTTAAGTCGTACGTCGCTCGAGAAAGATAATCCAGACCATGGGAAGCACTATCCACCCGCAGAAGCACAACGCCGCATTTCGTCGCGAAACAAAGGCGTCCACAACACACACACCATCGCCTCCTGTAATGCCAAACGCATCTCACACTTCCTAATGAGAGTGAGTGGTACGTCTGCAGTGCCCACATGTCGCGAGGTGGGGCCCCGAGCTGAACCGGGATCACGCAACCGTAACTGACCTCTGGGCGGTTTGTGCCTTGTTGCCAAGGCAACCGATGTTTGAGATCGTCAAAGAAAGGCGCTCGCTCCAGCGCTAGAAAGCTCAGAGCCGCGCCGGAGCATGTTTTGCCAATGTTGCCGCTCTCCACCACGCGTCGCCCCAAGCTGAACTGGTCACATGATTGAAGCGTTTTGTGCACGGGTTCTGTATCGGTTTAAAATGTCTTTTTCACATGGCGCCGGCAGGAATTACCACCACCGCAAAATAAGACCCGGCACCAGCGGGGACACATCTGATACGGCGCTTTTTGGATAAACAGTGCGCGGTGCATGAAAGGGACCGAGCGCAAGATCCTCCCCAGCGGCTGCGAGTTCGCCGCCGATTAAAAGTCACGTGCTGCACTGCAGCAACGCACACCGCGAAAGGGCAAGGCCAGGCCACCGCACACATGCGGCCAGATTTTTCGTTCGCTTATCCATCCTTGAGCGGAGTGCGGAATTCATGGTGTCAACAAAACTTGCCCGTAGCAGACGGCAGTCGGAGGAGCGTAATGCGGAAGTACGTCACCGCTGACTAGCGCAGCATCATGGGAGGGAGTGCTCGCGCGCCGTCAACAGTTGAAAAGAGGAGGAAACGCGGCGCGACGATAATGCGCGGTTTTTGATTTACGATTTCTCAGCTAATACTCATCGCTTTAACAAAATTCTTGCGGAAGGAGATTGCTAATACATTGTCTTATTTGGTTACATGTACATCCATGCATCGGCGGAAGGTATTTCAGGACCCCTTTAAATTGACTTGAGCAAACCTCTAGCGTGTGATCTCGGGAGGAACGAGACGGGAGAGGAACGGCTTGAGAGGTGAGTGGGAAAGAGAATGGATGCATTTAATTGCCAAAGGCGCCAGTCGATTATCGTCTTGCTTCGCCATTTGCAACGAAACTAGCAGATACGCGGCCAATTTTTGCTCCTGGAGCACCACAGTCGGATACTGCGTTTCTTTTTCAGGTTTTTTTTTTCAGGTTTAATATTTTAACACGAAAGCGTTTTATGCCGGGATACACCAAGATTTCACTGGCGTCATAGGCATCACGCAAATGACGCCAGCACAACTTTGGCGAAGCGACCCGCCAACAGGACGTCGCTTGCCAAGCACACCCACAAGACATTCGCCGACCTGCAAATCATGCTCAGCGGCAGATTGCACTGCACATTTCACTTTTGTGTTTTACCAATTCCTATCACAGAGGAATCAACCACAGTTTTTTTTTCCTCAACTTAGGCTCGGGCTAAAGGCAGGTTCCCATGGCAGAGGAATACGGTGCAGAAACGCCGTTCACTACTCCAGATGACATCTGTGAATTAAGCGCAGCCCGGTCTACGCAATGCACCCCTGCAATTTTCCAGCGTGGTGGGCAATATTTTCCGTACGCTCAGAAGACAAACATGGTTTTTTAAATTTTTCTCCACAATTTACGGAGCATATTATTCGACTTGCAGAAACTTATAGGTGTCTCACAGCTGGGTGACTTCGAATAAATTTCCAAAGACTACCATTTTCCTTCCAAGTAAATGACCACCTTCATGCCGGTAATCTTGATAGATCGTGTCGTACCAGAACCTGCCAAACTGCGTGCTTTGACTGAATGCCTGAAGTTGTTCACAGTGAAGGCCGTTCTAGGTGTCACCTGCTCCTGCTCGTGTTTTAAACGCTTCATAAGCAATTGAGCGTCTCTCATCACACCTTTGACCCAGCTAACTGGGTCAAAGTCGCCTATGTGAAAGTACACTCTCGCCGAGTTCACAAAACTAGCGACATTCCCTCGCACTCCACCAGACCTGTGCCATTTCGATTATTGTGCTCCAAGCTAGATTTCATCGACATGGGCAGTGTTGATTTCGGGACCGTCCCTGATCAACGCTAGGTATGGTATGATGTCTATGTAATCGCCTACACGAGTCGAATGCTTACAAGTGCTGACCCGAACTAATCCGTGACGAAGAAATACAGTCGCGAAGTTCAGCCGGTATCTCTGATGCCTCTTCGTCTAAGTAGTTTGGGGTCACCACTCACTTTGTTGAATGTTCTTCCAGTTTCTCTCTGTTCGCCTAAAATGCTGGGCTTTAAAATTCAGAGTCCTTTGGGTGACCTCTCACTCAGCCCCGAATCACCATGACGCTGATTACAGCTTTCTCCTGCTGCGTGACAGTGATGGATAACGTTCAATCTTCGAGTTCAGAGATCGATAACGTTCAGGGATCGAGTCACTAGCACCGTTTTCACCTTTGAATATTTCCTCGATGCCATCTCAGCACATGGAGGAAAGAAAGCTCCTCCATGTCTGAGCACAATAAATACCTGAGGATTTTCTCCGTGTCGAATTTTTTTCACCGACGCATCCCCATGATTTCCAACTCGTACGCTACGCAGCCAATCGTCGCACTTAGCCATTCACGACGAAATGCTGTTCCCGCGCAACTATCCACGCAAATCACGGAAGTGGCTGTCGGTGAATTCAAGTCATCTATCTCAGAAATATGGGCCTATTTTCATTAACAGCCGCAATGCGCCTAATTTGGTTTACTCACTACCTACGAACGCTTGCGCTTTCGAAACTATTGGCCTGAGATGAAGGGATTCGTTCGTCAGTACTGTCTTTCTGTGTTCTATGCCGACACCCGAAGTCAACAACCCGCCATGAAACAGATCATCCCGTACCAATGTCCAGCGCGACCATTCGAGAACGTCAAAATGGACATCTATTTGCCTTTCTCTTGCACTGAACCGGCAACTACTGTGCTGTTTACGCCCTCGAATACCTGAGCCGGTGCGCTGGGGTTTCGGTCCTACCATCTCTCAACCTGCTCCAAGGAATGCCCTTCTTCTGTATTCCATTTTGCGGATCGGAACACCCGTGAACTATTCAGTTTCCAAGGAAGAGTATTCACATCGAAGCTGCACATGTGTAATCCCCGAGTTCTGCTCCCCTGTGGTTAGAAAACTCGTGGACTTCGTTCGCATCTGGTGGGCATACGATTTACTCTTCCCTGTGGTCACCGTATGAAAAAAATTCATAAAAATAATTTGCTGGCGATTACGATACTCCGTAATGTGATATTTGGGCGCAGCAGCAGTGCGCTGAGGCAGCACTCTTTCGCGGATACTCTCGGCGGCAGCGATGAAGAGCCTGTATACGTCGGCGGCACGAAGTGCGTCTCAGGAAACGACCGTGAACTGTGTCTTAAGCGAATGGTTAAGCGAACGCCAAGCGTCGCGCTCTCGAGCGCCTCGTGCGGGAACAGCATACTGCCCCGTCCAGTCCCCCACCGCACACTTTGGGAGAGCGCTGGCTTGCACCGCCACGGCGAACCTCCCTACCCTCCAAATTGCGCGACCCTTTCCTCCTTTGCTTTCTTTCATGGTTCGCTTTTTCTTTCACTCGTCGGTCTTGCCATCGTTCGCTCGGTCACAACGACAACGTGACTCAACCCATAGACGGCCGCCAAAGGGCTGCGTCCAGAATAAATATGTCTGAGGGCCTCTGTAATCTGAGGTCTTTCAACGGCCCAGGAAAAAATGGTGGCGGCTTAGCTCAGCTAATCCTGCATATGAAAAGCAAAAGCTTGGCTTAGTCTGGTTGAGTTTTTATTTTCGCTTGGTTAACGTTTGATGTAGCTGCATGGCCGACCGCGTCTCAGCCGTTCGGTCCTGCGCAATACTCACAGGAGAAGGCCCGGCCTCGCTTTCAGCTCCGCGAACGCGGGGTTCATCGTTCACAGCCCACTAGGCGCAAGATCAGTCACATAGCCCTAGACGATCCAGCAGCGCATGCGTGTGAGGCTGAGGGGTTGGTCGGCTACCGACCGGCTGAGCGGCCGCTGTCGTCGCGGTCGCCGCCTGTATACGTGAGCCGAACGACTTAAAACGAAACCTTGTGCGCAACGCCGACGGCGGCCCAGCGAATCGTGCGATGCGCTTCGAGGGGTGTGTCTCCGGGGGTGTATCTCCGGTCAAAGGGTTAACTTGCGCATCCCCCGCAAAACCTCTGGACGAAAGTAGTAAAGCTTTTCTCTAAAAAACGTCGTGGTCTCTACCCTCGTGTGTTCATTCTGTAGTGTCATGTCTTGATTCCGTCGTGTCTTCATTCTGTGACGCAGAGATCGCGCCACTCCCTTATTCTTCAATATAGAAAATCCCAGCTATAGCTAAACCCCAACGTAGCCATTTCAACGAGCCAGCCAGCTTCGCTGGACTTTAACCTTCCAAGATAAAAAGGCTGGGATTTATTTCCGTTCGGAGTCGTAGAGGCCCTCCACGAAGCCTGCAGTACTGTACGCTGCACCACCACTGCGTACCCCCACATACCAGGGATCTCACCGACGCTTTACCCGCACCTTGGCTCACATACTTGCAATGTGCGCCGAGTTAGATCCTTCCAACTAGTAGGCCGTCCACCGCCTTGTATCCTATACTGAAAACGCCGCAAACTAAGCCATGACCCGCTTCTTTTTTTTTCAATTTTGTATGACCGCGCGAGAAAGAGTAATTCATTTTCTTCCTGGTGACTCCATGATTACTCCCATTTCGGAAAACAATCGCGCCGAAGAATTTTGTCAGTCCGGACTATGTCTAAACAAGGGAGATATAGGGAGTCATTAATACACCGCAAACTCCTACCTACCCATTATAACACTCCTTTAGCTTTGAGTGCCAGCAGGTCCTCATGGCGTTACTAGCTGTTTTCGAGGTGCCCTAAACACTACCATGTTGTAAAGCGTACGTCTGCCGTCAATGTTAATTATGTGGCAGAGCTCGGCAGTTCATAAAGGGGCCATGAAAACAAAATACAAGTTTGTTTTATTCGAAAGATTGCGTGTTCTATGCACCCATAGCACTTCTCCGGAAGCAAACGATGCTTTACGCACAGCGAAATTTATCAATTTAGGCTAAAATTTTGATTCTTGCGTAAAGCATGTGTTTTAACGACGTTTGCAACGACATCATAAGAACAGGTCTTTCAGCTAAACTTGGTGTGCAGCGGAGACTTGCTTACTGTCAGTCAACCTAGATGGCGCCACCACACCACGGCAAGCCGTTTTCTGCCTTTGGTTTGTTTGTGACCGTATTTAAACCTGGTTTGTTTTTGTTCATGGAGAAAATATTGTTCTGTAAAACATTGTGCTCGCTCGACAAATATGGTCACGTAAGACACTGTCGGTTGCGTCAAGCGGCCAGTATCGTCTCAGACAACCCCAGAGCCCCGCAGTGCTGCGCATCTAAACGAAGCATAGTGCGCGCAGCACCAACACCAGTACGCATCGGTACTTCTATGTTTACGTGTGCTTTCGTAACTTCTACCGTTTGTCCCGGCATCCTGACTGATATAAAAAGAATGTGCACTACATTTAAGCGCAAATAGCTCGTTCGACAAGCTTATAAGTTCAGCCTAATTTTCGTTTGCTTTTTCCGGCCTCCTCCAATCGCAGAGCTGGCCGGTATGACATCATAGGTTCTGTTGCGGGAATCGGGCTAGTGGGTCGCGAAACCATTCCTCTTTTTCCTAATTATACAGCTTATGTGAGCAACGTTTACGTTAAAAGCGGTGGCAGTATGATTCTAACGAGGCCATCTTTTGATTGAACCGAACTTGCATTTTGTCTTCATGGCCGCTTTAAATGGGCAACGAAGACAAAATACGAGGTTGGTTCAACAGTAGCTCCCGTATTCAGAAAGCATTCTTAACTTATTCCATAACGAAGGCTTTCGTAAGTGTCGGAAAACGACCAGAATGAGAAAAGGCCGCTTTGCGCTTCACAAACCTTCCTTAAGGCGAACTTATCAAAGGCGCCCTTTTCCAGGCACGCTAGGCTTCAGCGAACGAGGCCAGCGCGCGATGCGCCAATCCGTACACGGCGTGTGGGCGGGACTTGACGTTTGCGCCAATAGGTGAGAACGCTTCCGTGGCGCAAGCTTCGAAGCGATCAGCCAGCTCCATCCGCAGCCGGTAACCGCAGGGAATTTTAGGCTTAACATCACGGCAGGATACTGATCGCCGCTTGCGCTACTACCGCGCATGATTATCTATTGCGTGAATTTTCACCGCAGCATCATCCGCTTTCTCGCATGCGTATCTTGCTTTGCGCAATTAGTTCCATTCGGTCAAGCGGCGACAAACTGTACCTGCACCTGCTGGCGTCGTTCTAGGAGCGGAGGCAGCGCCTTGGTGCCGGCGCTGGCCACTTCGCGCGGCGGCCGGTGTAAGGTGTGCAGAGTGCGCACGGCCACGCCAGGGCGGCAGGCGTGTGTGCGGATGGTTGTTGTGCGAGGAAAGCGCTTTATTGTTTACAGCTCTATCAATTTCTCGCGTACGACGCGCGAAATCGAACAACCCAGCCAAGGTATCGTAGTAGTCTGCAATGTTGGTCGGGAAAAGGTGCACTTAAGGTAGGTCGGGAACTAACTTAAGTAGCGCTTACATTTCTGCCCGATAAGTTCCTGAAAAGGCGCCCTTTGAGCATAAGTTCTTGAAATGCGCTATGGCGCCGAAAAGTGTCCGAAGAGAAAAGTTCTACAAAGTTCGATTTGTGAATACGGGGGTAAGACTGTTTTGTACCGACAATAATAGTGCTTATTTTATGCCAAACTTCCAACCCAACAAATAATGGAGATATTAAAAAAATTATGCAAATCAGTGGCAACTCCCTTGCCGCTTTCCGGCAACTTTTCCATGTCATCGCAGAATCTTGTTTTTGTTATTGGAGGCCGCCGAACGAAGTAACCCATCGCTATGACACATGGTTGGACAATTGCAGTGTGGTCTCTGGTACCATTTCATTTTACCGCTTCAGGGCTAAGGTGCACTTAACGCACCTAAAATTGTCTTTAGTCCTGGCCCATACGACGTCCCTCCTGCGCATAACAAGTCACTGTACCACGAAATTCAAAGGGCCCTTTTAAATTGATTACTTTTTTCTCAGTTAACCAAAAATTCCGTGGCTGGGACGGAGCCGAGTTAGGTACAGAACCGTAAGCCTAACACCGGCCCGGTCATCGTACGCCCCCTCGAGTCCCCAGCATGGGTGTTTTCTGCACAGGGCCAGTTTTAGGACTGCGGCCATTTCAATCTGGACAACAGGGACACTAAAGCAGCGCAGGCCATTTGAAATGAACAGGCATGGGGCCACATATGAGCCTTGACGCGCACCACCACCACGAAGGGTAAGCAACTCACAGCAGCGGCCTCGCAAACGCTAGAACAGACGCCGAAGAAGCTGCGTGTACGCGGGGTCCGTTGCAATGCAACTTCTGTATTTCGGGGCCAGTCCTTCCCTTCCAGTCAGTCCCCACTAACCCCTGCTAGGGATTAAATGTACAGTTATTGTGCGTGATGGTTCACCAACACTTATCTCAATGCACTTTTACCTTAAATAAATTGACGAACTGCCGTAAACACGAACAAAGAGAGTTCCATAGAAAGGGTTCTTGCTTACCTCCGCGTATTTTTGATACAGTTTATCACCAAAGGGTCTATCTTTGTAGCAATGTTCAAACAGTGCTATTTTGCGACTAGACAAGAGGTTGGAAGCACGGGACTGCATCCCGACCGAGATGAAGACATTCGGCGCATTGCTGGATGACACGATGCCTTCGAGTCCCCGTGCGGTGTCCGTCTGCGTTGCAAGTGCGCACCAAGCGCGGTTCTGTATATTTCAATTATCATTGAACACAAATCACACTTGCACACTCTAATCACGCCAAAAATCACAACATATAGGCAGAGGAGAACGAAAGTGTTAAGTACCTAGCGCCTTTTATTAAAAACGTTTTTAGCAGTGCCAACCAATCCCACTAAAGTGCTTTAAGAAGACCCCCATTCAAATCGCATTTCTTTATTCCCCAAAGTGCTTCGCTAGGGAAAAAAATTTAGGTGCAATGCAGACAGCACAGTATTAAAATGTTATTACCTCCACGCAACACCGGTAGCTCTAATACGTGCTGTACGGCGATCTAGCTGGTTAACACTCACTTTTACTTCCGTACACAAGGACAGTTTGGGGGAAAACATTTTAATACCCGCTTCTCTACTTAATCCGGAAACATAAGTGCAAACCGGCTCGTTGTAACTGATACATCTTGACAAATAGCGCACTTAAAGGGACACTGAAGGCAAAACTACCACCTCCCTCGCGGGAACCTCTGTGTAGATGCGACGCATAGGGGGTTCACGTTGCAGTGTTGGACAGCGGAGGAACGGCGCTGGAACGATGGAGCGGAGCGGCGCAGGCACCGCGTTTTATAGCGCGCATAACGGTGAGGGGACGCGCCGGCGCCAGTGCGTCGGCCGCGGCTATGACGCCACACAATCCAACACAATCCAAGCAAAGCCAATCCAAGCCAAGCCAAGCCAAGGCAATCCAATCGAATCCAATCCAATGCCCCTCGCGAGAGTGTGTTCGCTATCGGAGAGGAGAGGGGGTGAGCGGCGGAGAGCGCAGCTGGCGCGGCGAGGAGAATGGGGGAGGGGCGGACGCCGATGACGACGCCGGATGTAATGAGATGCAGTAGCATCTAAAACGTTGGGCTAAGACGAAATTTCAACTGCCCCGTAGCTTTCTGAGGGTTCATTCGATGGCGAAATATGTTTTAATTGCCGAGAAACTTTTATGTTAAAAGCGCATTTCATTCCTCGCTCCACTTCATGACGTTTCGCCTGACGTAAACGGTTACCGGAAGTGAGTTAGACAGCGGAGTGGTATAGCAGGAAAACTAAAACCTCCCGAGCGAACAATCGCGGCCGCAGAAGCCACTGGTCGTACACTCAGCGCATTCGACAAAACTTGCCCATTCCACATTTTTATTACCTGCCACTCTCTCTGCCCGTCAATGTTGGTGCCGCACGGGATGTGTGGTAGTAGTTAACCAGTGTGAATGTGCCGCGTGGCTTTTTACTTTACCTACAAAACGTCTAGCGGACAGCGCAACTGCAGCAAGAACGACGACTGGGGCGCTCTTTTGATTTGCATTCTCGTTGTGAATAGTCGGGTTTGAGTCGCTTCGATTCACTCGGCTTGACTACGTGGCGCCGTCAATTAGTTTAACCTATAACAGCGTGCAACGCTCAATTTTTTCCGCCGCGATATGGTAACGCCTATTGCGCCCTCTGTTGAATTTTTTGCGAAGCGAGTTGCCTATTAGCCCTTATGCCAGAAGTGTGCCTAGAGCTTTTACGAGCGCCGAAACCACCACTAAAAAACGCCTTGGAGCCAGTATGGAATGAAAAACGGGCATAACATCATACAAAAAAGTATCATTTTGCCTAAGTACGCACCGATGAGGAAGCACACAACGCAGTGAATCGAAAAGACCCGTTTTGACGCACACATTTTACTCAACTTCAAGACAATCAAGAAATGGATTCGAACAAACGCATCATCACGGCATGCGCTTTGAGGCCGAAGGGCGAAATTAACAGGCGATCGATTGCATGCATCCTGTTCGAACGTGCTCTCGAAGTGCGCGTGCTCGCGATCGCTCTGCATTTTCTTGGTATTGTAACTGCAGACACCATACACAAACGATTTGCTCAACATCTTCGCTGTGAAAACAGAAATTCGACTCCCCCGCGGATGTGGCAGTCGTTCACGGTAGAGCACACTGCCGATCCTCCCGGTGTCGTTAGAAAGGGAGGCGTTCCATAGCGCGAGTAGTTTTAGAGAGCTTGTTAGATGCAGAGCATCTGATTCACTCGCCTTGTCCCTCCGGCGTCGTCGTCGTCGTCATCGTCGTCGTCAGCGTTGTCCGCCCCTTACCTATTTTCCTCGCCGCGCCAGCTGCGCTCTCTGCCGCTCACCCCCTCTCCTCTCCGATAGCGAACACTGTCTCGCGAGAGGCATTGGATTGGATTCGATTGGATTGGCTTGGATTGGATTGGCTTGGCTTGGCTTGGCTTGGCTTGGCTTGGCTTGGCTTGGATTTGGATTGGCTTGGCTTGGCTTGGATTTGGATTGGATTGGATTTAAGTGGATTGTGTTGGATTGTGTTTGCTTAAGTTATTTCATTGCTTCTAACCTGCCACGGTGGCCCGTTCATTAAGGCGTTGTGGTGCATGAGCCCAAAGACGCGGATTCGATCCCGGCCTCTGCGGCTGCTATTTTTGATGGGGACGCAAAGGGAAAAGCCCGTGTGTCCATATTCCCGTGCACGTTAAAGAGCCCCTGCAGGTGGTCAAACTTATTCCGGAGCCCTCCACTACGGCGCACTTCACAGTCCAAGTGTAGGTTCGACGAGGTATGCCCCCAATCAACCAGTCATTTTTTTACTTCGGTTCACACTCTACATCGATAGGTTCCTCAAAGGTTTGCCCCTGTACGCCAGGCACCGGACGCAGCTACGCTCGCGCTACCCTCTCTTTGCCGTAGTACACACCGACTGTGGGTTTATTTTCCTCTCCTTTCATTATTCCGCGGTGGCAGAACGGCATGGGTGTCTTTTCTGCCGCCAGGTGACCTTCACGTCGAAACGTTACGCCTGTCTGGTTTCTATCAGACTTGCGGGGTGGCTGTTGTCGTCTGCGTGAACGCATATAAAACTAGAAAGACAAGAAAACAATTAAGGCTGAAAGTTGGGCTAGTTGGTGTCGACTTAGAACAATTTTCCCCGCGAAAAAGACAGGGACATAGAGAGAAGCAAACAGGACAGTCGGTAGGCTAGAAAGAAGCAAACAGGACAATCGCTAGTCGCAATCGCAACAGGACAACGCAACAGGACAGTCGCAACAGAATAATCACTAGCGATTCTCCTGTTTGCTTCTCTCTAGGTCTTTTGTCTTTGTTCGCTGCTGAAAGGATTCTAAGACAAGACAACGAGTGCGGTGCGTACGTCTCGCCACGGTAACCACCGATGAATAGAATAAATGAGCGAATGCATGCATCTTCTTTTAAATCCCCCACTCAGCTTCGCCAGTCGCCCACCTTCACAGAGTGGGATGACTCACTGTTTTTTGTTCAATGTACTAACTGAAGATCAGAAAATTGCTCCCGTTACGCGAAAAAATCAAAGAAATTGGATAGGACAGAAACTTCTTATCGGTTAATTGCCCCCCAGTGGATAGCTTTCATAGTTGAATCGTCTTGGCCAAGCTTCATCTTTATGCGGCCCTTTCTGCTTTCGACGCAACCCTCCAGCCGAAGGTGTGAGAAGACGACACGCAGCGAATATTTTCTCCGCATAACACGAGCTGACCTTCCGTTATAGTCTCAAGAGAACGACTCCTGCGCACTTCAAGGAGCTGCCAAAGATGGCTGTGAATAGACGCCACGCCGGGCCGAAAAGGCTCGGCAACGCATTACAACCGCTGCGCACCCTAGAGGACAATTAATGAAACGAAATGCTTTATAAGTAACCACAGAATTGTGATTTGTTCGTTTGAGTTAAAACCGAGACAAATGAAATAAATATAACGCAATTTTCACAGACAGGCAACCGAGAAAGGAAAAAAAAAATGAACCCAGTTTCAGCCAGTGCGAAATCTGATGATATAGTGGGGCTGTGGTTTTCTTGGGTCAGCTCTAACGTAAACGGTTGCTCAAGCGAGAAAGGCAGCGCCGCCGCCGCTAAAATTCCGCTGTTCACGCAAAAATCGATTTTGTAGAATTCAAATTTGGCGCCCTTGGAAGACCGCCTCATAGTCTCTACAATGGCAGAAAGAGGGCGCCAGGAGTCCGCTAGAAGTAGGAGTTCCTGTATAAACATCCCCCTCGCGAGGGGCACGATCAAATGCAGAGCATTTCCGGGGGCGCACTACGTTAAGTAGTTTGCGTTACGTTAATGTTGTTGCACTTGTGGCAACTGCTGACGAGAGAGCGCTAGTCAGCAGTAATTTGAATGAGTCAACGATATAAGGCGCTTTAGTAGCATCCCATTCTGTGTCGGCTTTGTGGTGCAGTGGGTAGAGCACCATGTACATTGCGTTCCGCCCGCAGGGTCTAGGGATCGAAACCTGGCGTCGGATAGTATTTTCTTTTTTATATAATAGGGACAACGACGGTGCGGACTACGGACGTCAACGCGGGTGACATCGTAAGTTGCTGAAATGCCCTGCATTTAAAAAAAACGCCAGCAAAATGCCAGCCGCGAGAGGATCCCTCTACCTACCCCCTGACGGGAGGGACGGGAAACCGATCTGCGAGATCACTGCACCTTCTATCGGTAGGTTTGGGAGGCCATCGGTTGGTCTGGGAACCTGCTACTACCCTTGCGTGACGCAGGACCTACAGCAGACGGACTAAAAGGCTCCACCTAAAGCATTTCCGCTGTTAAAACACGTTCGCGGAAATGCCTGCACCCGTAGTAAATCTGTGACTTTTTTTTTTCATTGCCTAATGACACTTTTCATGGTGGTAGTGGAGAAACAAACTTGGAGATATTTTTTTCGGCTATTACAATTGTACTAAAACAGAAATCGAAAAGAAATGCCGCGTCAGCGATTTCCTTACCAGGTCGTATACTTCCGGATGGGATCTGGGCGGCTTCTCATACATCGACGGCGGAAGCGAGACACACAGGCTCAAATCGCGGCTGCCGAACGGGTAGTGGCCGTATGCGATAAAAATGTCCGGCTTGAACGTCCTGGAAACAAGACGGCAGCTCAGTTGCGACGGAGTCACATTGCTAGTTTATGACGATGGTATTGAGAGTTAACCAAGCGTGCGGTTATATCCGCAGAGAGTGCGGCCGCTTTTCCATCCTATCTTCTATAGCAGTCTCGTTGAATCCATGGACTAAGTCGCAAAAAAGTAACACGGGTAAATTTAAATTCCCAAGCGTGCTACTGCCACAACACGAGCGGCGAAGTGCCAGTTTCGTTTCGAACGCTTAACCCTTTCGGGCCTGGTGGTGCCATTTGACATCATCACGTAAACGCTCATCTAGCGCATACAGAACGAAAGCAAAACGGCTAGTTTCCTGGGGAATTGTTCTTCAATTATGTCTACGGCGATAAACGTCCCCGTTGTCGCGTTTTAAAGGAGCAGTAAGCTACGAAGAAGAGACAAACTCCGGACGTTGACTTTAAAAAAAGCAGAGGTCCTAGCTTTATTCCCAAGCTTGTAAATCTATGAGTACGTGCGCTATGAACCTAATTTTTTGTTTGCAGGTTCACGTAGTCATGACGTTTAAGAAAAAAAGGTGTTTCTGCAAAAACGACGTTTCTGCTCAATGTAAAGTTTTTCAAGGCAAGCTGCCCTAATTCATTTTTTATTAATAAATCAGCTAATATTTTCGCTAACAGCGCTATTTCTGGTTTGTGAGCTTATACGTTCAACTTTAATAAAGACACTTAAAACATTCTTTTTCCTAAAATAAAAAAACCAGGGCTGAAAAGACCTTACCACCCTGTGCCCAAAGTGTACACTGTGCGTAAGCATGCTTTAGGATGTGATCTCGGTTAACTTTTATGGCGAAGCTCTCTATAACTAGGATCCAGCAGATCATCGCCGGCAAGAGAATAAGAGAATTTTCTCACGCGAGCATAGCGCTACCTTGTGGCGCCAACTGAAATCCCTGGGATAGTAAAGCTGGACGCGCTCTTTCAAATTATGAAAAAAATTATAAAGAAATAACAATACCCCAGCTAGCCCTAGTGCTTCAAGGTTGGATAAACAGCGAAGCTGGGGGCCGACCTACCTTTTTCCGGTTTCGCTAAGTTTTGCCAAGCTCTACTAGGCTTTGCTAATTTTTGTTGGGTTTTACAATGTCCTTGCTAGGCTAGGCTAAGCGTTGAGGGCTGAGTCCAATCTAAGCCGGACTTCACAAGGCCGTTCCGGTCGGTCTAAAACACTGACAGTGAATCCCAGGTCAAACACTGCCAGCAAATTTCAGGGGGGGGAGCTAGGTCGACCTGCAGCTCTGCTGTTTCTCCAGGCACCACCAGTGCAACCTGTGCCAATCGTTTTGAGCGCACGGCCATGGCCGCTCGATGAAAAGTAGTTCCGGCCTAGCGAATGCGCCGCTTGTTCCCTTTTCCGCCACAGCGTCGACCCTGGCGCTGATCATCGGTGATCACCGGCCTCCGCACAGCGCCACCGAGATATCACGACGGGGAGGCCGGAGTGTCTGGAGATAGATCGTGAGAAGCTCAAGCGGAGAAACGCAGATGAAAACGTCCCCAAAAATACCGGAGCAGGCACGGATGGGATACCGATAGAGTTGATCAACCAATTAGGGCCAAAGAGTAATGGAAGGCTAATACAAGCCACAGGGATAGAAAAGAAGGCAATACCGGACACGTGGCAAACGAGCAGGATGAACTTAATGTGCAAGGCCAAGGCGACATGACTAAACCGCGCTTGTACAGGCCAGTCACCGTCACGTCAGTGCTGTACAGGTTAGGAATGCAGGCAGTAAAATTTGAGGTATAGCAGTGGGTAGAAGAAAATAGGATACTAGGGGAAGTTCAGAATGGGTTTCGAAAAGACAGAAAACTAGATGACGACCTTTTTGTAGTAAGCCAATGCATAGAGGCGGACAAGATGCAAAACCGGCCTTGGTGGTTAGCCTTTCTGGACATCGAAGCGGCGTATGATAACGCAGAAAAGGAGCGGCAATGGAATATCCTGGAGGACGAGGGAGTGGGGGCAGAATTTTTTAACTTACTCAGGGAACTATACAGGGAGACCCAAGTGCAATTATTGTGGGAGGGGGTAACATCCAATAGGCCTGCATACACCTATATATAAGGGTTTGAAACAAGCATGTCCGCTCTCTTCACTGCTTTTCGTGATCCACATGGCGGGTTTAGAAAGGAAGCTAGAGGGCAGTGCGCTGGGATTCGACGTATCACACATGAAAAATTGGCAGGTGGTGGAACAACGGGTTCCATGATTCGGCTGCCGGACACCATAACGAGTGCCGTATATTCGACGGACCTGGCCGCACAAACTCTAGCCGTCCAGCAGCTCGAGGCTGCTCTCGCCAGGCAGAAGCGGAGCGAGTCGCAGACGGGGGGGAAAGGGACGAACTCCCGAGTACCTTTCGCGCACCGCTCACGCCGACGCCGGCGGGGCCTAGTCCCGAAGACGTCGTGAACGCGGGTGGGATGTGGAGGCTCTGCGCATCCCGACCTCCCACTCCCTGCTGGCCATAAATAAAGTCTTTCTCTCTCTCTCTCTGATTAATGTATGCAAACGACATACTGTTTTTGGCGGAGAACTGGATGGATATGCTGGACTTGATGGATATATGCGCTGCAGAAGCGACGCATCTAGGGCTATCTTTTAGCAGGGAAAATTCGGGGATCATGGTCTTTAACGAGGACACGGAGGACAAAACAGTATCACTGCAACAAGTAGAAATACCACGGGTAAACGAGTATAGATATTTAGGGGTATGGCTTAACGACAGCGAAGACTACACAAGGGCGCATGAGGCTCACCTTAAGATGAAAGGAAGACGGAACACGGCTATAATGAAGCATAGAGCACTGTGGGGTTACAACAAAACACGAGGTGGTAAGGGGGAGTCTGGAAAAGGGTCATGGTACTAGGATTGACTTTCGGAAATTCGGTTCTCTGCATGAAACCAGAGACTCAAGTGGGCCTGGAGGTAAATCACAGGCAGTATGCAGACTGGCCTTGTGGGCCCACAGCAAAACTACGAACGAAGCGGTACAGGGGGATATAACTGGTCGCGTCCTTCGAGGCAAGGGAAGCGCAGAGCAAGATGAAGTTCGAGGAGCAACTTCGTGACATGGAGGAGAAAAATGGGCCACGAGAGTATTTGTTAACTGTATATGAGGAGCATGGACACGCGGTGGAGACGGAGGACCAGACAGCTGGTACGGAAAGTCGGTGGGGGAAAGTGGGGTGTATACAACAGTTTAAAAGCAGGCAAACGCAGCAGAGACCACGAATTGGGCACAGAAGGGAAGCGAAAAAAACCGTGTAGTCTTATGGAACGGAGAAACTGGAAACCAGGAAGGAAGGTTTATGGCAGTACGAGAGACACCGCATTGCTCTTTGAAGCACGGGCTGGGTGTCTGAGAATACGGGCACACACGGGAATCTACAGGCAGCAGGATGAAACGTGTATGCTGTGGCAGAGATCGGGAAACCATAGACCACACTGTAACTGACTGCCCAGAATTAGACCGCCTAGGGTCGATGAAGAAACAACGTTGGCGAAGGCTTTAGGATTTGGGTTGAGAAGGAGCCTCAGCTTCAGGGCCATAGAGGTGACGAAAAGGCCGCTGGAATTGTGGTGGAAAAACAGTAGTAAAGAAATGGCTACGTAGAGGGAGTAATCATACGGATGGAAATTTATAACAGCGGGTAGACGAAAAGGGGGGAAGGAGCGATTGGAGTTTAAAACAGAGGTGAGGGGAGATGGGGGGAGGCAAATCTTAAGCTAGCAAAGAGTAGGGCAATTAAGTGAAATAAAACAGGCAAGTTGGTTGCTGACAACCGATGTCCCGACTCAAAGGGAATGCCACTAATCATTATCATCAGCAGAACCGCGGCGTCCGCCGGCCGCGACAGTAACCGCGTAAACGAACCGCGAAGTTGATCTCATCGTAATTTTTTTTTAATACGGCGATTCGTGAGCGTCGCAGAATAATCGGCATTTCCAAAGTAGGCACGGGTTCAGTTTTTATTGTTGTCAGACACGGCGTGACATTGCTTTTCCTCTTAACGCAGCTACGCAGCTTGCGGCGTATTAAAAACGTCCCGTACGGGGCGGTTTATTTCTTCAACATTTTTTCTGAGGGTTATGCGTGTGATGTTTGGCGCGTCATTATGCTATTTTTTCTAAGAACTCTTTTGAACCGTTCTTTTGTAGATGCTTCGCACACAGCGTGATCATCAAAAAACGATCAGAGAACACCGCGAAAAAATTAGTTCCGTTTAACAGGAGTTCCACTTACTGAGATAGATGTGTGGAAGGGCAAAAAATGTGCGTACGAACTCTTAATATCATGTCATGGAACCTTAGGCAGTGAACGTAGTTGATAGTTTTTGATAAAGCAAGAAAATTGCAAGAGGTTTAGGCACAGCATTCATAAAGTTGACTTGGCAGGAATGACTCACTGTGCGCTACAAAATGCACCAATTATTTTTTTTGAGTCATTGCAACTGCATCTTCACGGAGGCTAGAGGCCTCGACTTGGCGAGTGCTTACGAGCCACGGAATTTAGAAGACGGCAACGCGGTTAATGAAGCGCGAATAGCACAACGATGGCACGAACGAGGCGGCACGAGCTGAGCCCTGTAACCTCGCGACTTCAATCGACACCGAATGACTGGAACAAGAACCGCGTTGTTGCATTCGTTGCGCTAACACGGCTGACCACAAACGAGACGAGGCTTACGAGGGACAGCGAGGCTAAAACCACGTGGGGAAACAAAAAAACAAAACTAAAAAGCCGTAACCGTAAAAGGTTTATTCTCATGACAATGGATGTCACAAGAAGTTCCATTTCTGGTTCCGTTGGTGACGCCAAAATTTTAGTTCCGATTACCGAGAGTTTTTCTTTTTTTTTACGTTATCTGAATACATAACCAACCAACTTACACGCTACTGTTCCGTTTAAGTGGCGATTCCTTTCAGGTGATTTCCGTTTATTGAGATTCCGCTGTGGAACAAAGTTGTATTTTTTCGTCACGGCCCCTTTAAAAGCCCCCGGAACAAAACAGGGCGACTCACTGGAACTTGTTGGAGTAGTATCCGATCCCTGTGGTGCCGTAACACAGGCCACTGAGCGCTATTACCGATGAATGGCCCTCCTGCCTCAATGGTTGCGTGTAGTCGTGCAAAAGCTGAAAAAAAAGGTTAGTTGGAACGACCTCTTCATTTGCCGCTTTTAATAAACCGACAAAAATCGTCTTGCATGCATAATATGTATGCCCTGTAAGCTCAACACTTAGGCGATGGGTTGCAACGCCATATGGGAAGCGGAAACCACACATCAGGCCTATTTTTACAACTAGACCTCCTTTAAAACTGAAGATCAAAAGACTCTAGCAAAAACTTTCGGGTGGAGTACTTCCCGACTAACACGTTGCGGTCGGAACCCAGTTTGTGAGGTTACTTCAAGATAACAAAAAAAATACTTCCAGGGCCACTGTTTTTGACAGCGGTTACGCTCGCTACCGACGCCATTTCTCCCGCGCTTCCCGTTCTGCTTTATGTTAGAAGTGGATTGGGGGCAGACATATCTGCCAGTTCTTCACTGAGTGCCATGTCGTCGTCACAGATCAACGGAGCTTTGAAGTGAAGCATTCATTTCTCATACGAAAAAGAGCTGCGACTCCGCGCTTTATTGGCGAACCCTGCAGCGACGCAGCATTCCCACGAGTCGTAAAAGTTCGCTATTGCTGGAGACAATAAATGCCCTCCACCATTGAAGCGGGAAGGGGTGGTCGGGGTGCGGGTACGCCCCGCCATGGCGCCAGGCATGACGATACCTTGAGGTCTAGCTTCGTCAAACAGTACCCGCCGATATACGTAGCCCAAAATGCTGCTTGGCAGGTCGTTAAGCTTAAGGGAACGGCTGGCAAATGTTAAGCGGACCGGCAACCAACTTTACCCAAGTATATGCTCTCTTTCCCAAACGAAATGACATTTCCTGAAACACCATGAACCGAAATAGTTCCCCTATAGGGCCCTGAAATCTTTGAAAGCAAAATCTTAAGATTTACAATTTATTAGTATTCTGCCAAAATGAATGCTGCTTCTATGACAGTCAGCCGCGCAGCAACTTACTTTCAAATGAACGTCCGACAACACGAGGTATTTGTACATTTCTCCACTGCTAAAACAATAACAAACTGTAGCCTTTCCCATTCCTTAATTCGGTTGTTGAATCACCCATTGACACAGACGGAGCTGTTTTTATACGTACGGTAATTTCACGTATGGGCACTGCATTCCGCCAGCTCTCAGCCTTCAGAAAGTCTAGAGCAAATTTAAGAATATTTCCGCCAGTTCATTTAGATATTTCCTGCTGTTACCCAAATATATGGAGCGTTGGCTTTCCTACAAGCTAGAGGAAACGCACCAAGCGAAAATCGATTGTCTGGTCCTTTAGGTTTACGCGTTAGCCTCACTAGGGGGGTAGGATAAGGCCCTTAGCCACGGAAACTGAGAGAAAAAGAAAAATACACGAAAGGAAAGATGATAATGCTTTCTTGGGCCCCAGAGTTGCGGACGGGCCTTGGAACTCGAATCAAAATGACTGAGAGAAATATATTTGACAGTGTTTGTACGGTATTCAACAGATGTGTATTCAACTGAATGATTACGGTATTCAGTCAGAAACTTCAATCAGTAAGCCAATTATTTACTTACACTGCCAGTATTAGAGCCATCGACTGCATGACATCTAGTCCCATGCTGAATTCAATGCATGTATTTGAAGTTTTAAACAGGATAGTCTTTCTTGGGGTACTTAAACGGAGAAATTTTGGTCTGTCTGTCTGTCTGTCTGTCTGTCTGTCTGTCTGTCTCTTTGTGACTCGATTCACCCACCCGGATAAAGGGAAATAGAAGCTTCGCAATAGTCTTATATACCCACAGCCAAATCTAAACGTTGAAGTCTGGTGCCAGTGTTCATACTTGTCAACATTGTTGAACAAGAACCAAACATTACGCAAATATAAGGCATAAAATCGATACATGAGTGATGTTTGCAGTGTTCCTTTATTAAAAGGTTCACGGATGCCTGCTTTTGCGATAGCAAGTAAAATACTACATCAACTGCACAAAATCCTCGCCTGCTGTTGCCCGCGCTACATGGAGGGATTTAAAAAATCAAACGGCAACAAAAACTAAAAATTCCACAAGATACGTTTCACGAGTAGGGCAACGTGGTTCTATAAACGGTGTAGCAGGGTGCCTCGATTTACGCGCGTCTCCGGCGTACGGCAGCGCTGGCATCGAGGACCCAACTTGGAACAGTGGAAACCGGTAAATTTAAATTGACTTGAGCAAACCTCTGACGTGTTATCTTGCCAGGAACGAGACGGGAGAGGAACAGCCGGAGAGGTGAGCGGGAAAGAGAAGGGAGGCATTTACTTGCCAGGGGCGGCAGTCGACTTCGTCTTCCGTCAACATTTGAAACGAAAAGAGCAGATAGGCGCCCACATAGTAGACACACCCACACTGGTGTATTGGACCTCTACAAGCACTGTCGCGACTTGTGTTTCGTGGCAAATTGTTGTGGTTGCAAGATTTTGATTCACAAGCACAGAGGAAGTGGGGGGTAGGTTTAGTTCACATTGTTGAGGACGGTGGTGGTTTATGTCCCTAGGCAAGTAATTATACTTTTTTTAAGTATTACGCGCCCACGTAGTAGACACACCCACACTGGTGTATTGGACCTCTACAAGCACTGTCGCGACTTGTGTTTCGTGGCGAATTGTTGTGGTTGCAAGATTTTTATTCACAAGCACAGAGGGAGAGGGGGGTAGGTTTAGTTCACATTGCTGAGGACGGTGGTAGTTTATGTACCTAGGGAAGGAATTATACTGGCTTCCGGGAGAGCGGGGGGGGGGGGGGTTCATTGTAGACCTTCGGCAATCCGCAAATGAAGTGTACGGCTCGAAGTGCTCAGGAGACCGTAACCAGCAACGTGGTACATGTCAGACCACTTTGTAATCCGAAGCAGAGTGCGGTTGCCGAGGGGTTTCAGGTCGACCTGAGTATTGGAATCGGGGGTAGAGGTCCGGAAGTTCTTAACCCGTGGCTGATTTGAAATTGTTTCGTTCCGGGCAATGTACCGGGCGGAAGGAAGGAGCACTTCATGAAGTATTTATATCACTATACGTTCGCAGCACTTAAGCATCCGCTGCTGTGGTTTCGCGGTGTCGCCGTGCCTCGTAGACGAGCGAACGAAAGGGGCACCGAAGACCGAAGGAAAACGGAAGGAGAAAGAGTGACGAGGATGTGAGGGGGGGACGGCATGCCGAGGCGGCGCGAGAGGCCCCCCGCCGGCGACGGACCTATATAAAACCGGGGAAACGAAGAGGCCATGGAAGATAAGCTCGCAGGAAAGCGCAGAATGAAAGTATTGCGAAATCGTGAAGCGGAAGAACGTATGACGATGCCGCGACACAGAAGCCCAGCTCTCATTCGATGCTCCACGTACATGGGTCCTTCGTCGACCTCCTCGTTGAGTGGCTCATCCGAGCCATGTGACATTTGCGCGGGAGATCCAAACAGGATTTGCAACAACATGTTCGACGGCTGCGACACGCTGCGAGATAACGGGAGAATGGCGCGCGCCGCCGTGCGTTCACTGATCACGCGAGGACTTCTTGAGACTTGAGACGCAGCAGCTATATGCGCCATGACCGAGAAGACTGCAGGTCGCGCTGCGCACTAATCTCGCATTGTGGAGTATTGTAACCATCAGTAATTTTTCCACCTTTCTCCTTTTATTAGCCCTGATTGCATCAATCGGGATAATGCTAACAGTTATATATCACGTATGTACCCACTCCCACTCAGATGACACCTTTCTCTCTGACAGGTGAACTTCTGGTTGACCGTGATGGCGGTGTCCGCCGGAAAGGACAAAGACGACGGGTCCACTAAGGACTTGAGGAACCCCGAATCTTGGCGCCGTATGGCTAAAGGAGGACAGGAGGGAACGCTTTTAAAGGGACCCTGCAACACTTTTGATGAACGCTTTCACTCTTTCCTTCGCGTCTGGAAGCAGAGCGAAAGCGACAGTTATCGCGAGCATGGAGCGGCACTGCGTTATTTGCTCGTCGCACCAGATACGCCTTCCGTTTCTGTTTTGTTTTTGTGGCTTTATTTTTAAAGTTGCTATCGAAAAGTGCTCATTTCTGCGACTGAAGGAAAACCGGCCAACAGCCGCTACATGGCCTCATTGACGTAATTCGAGCCATCGAAGAACGTCAAGACCGGGAAAGACAGAAAAATATTTTGAGCGAGTTTCCAAGTTATTCGATGGGCATAGAGCAGCATTTTTTGGCTGAGGTACTTTGCGGCCTTCTAATCTAAGTACTGGGTGTGTTGGGTGACTACATTCTGCAGACATTTTAAATTTCAAAAAAGTTGAAAAAGTGTTGCAGGGTCCCTTTAAGGTTTCCGGGCTAAGGGCTTCGCTGAATCACCGCGTACTCAGTGTCGTCAGACCACGCTGCAAAATCTGGACACATCGGTGCCATTGTGCGCCGCCGAAAAGGAGGGCGGGGTGCGATGCGTTGTAGTCGCTTCACGAGCTCGTTTGTGATTGCTGACGGTGGCATCCCGGAGGGGTTTGGTGGTCCAAGTTTAGGTGCATGTGAAGACACTATGACAGCCTTGAAATGGTTGATTCTCCTGCAGCTGCGTTCAATAATCTGTGTTCCGCAAAGCCATACCATCTGTCATTTTAGCACTGTTTTTTTTTTACAAAAGTAGACTTTAGGCAGGTAATGTCCCCTTCCGTACATGCAGTTATTTGGAATGGTAGAAATATGAAAAACGGTGACCATGCAGTTATTTCGCATAGTAGCAATGTGAAAATTTTTTGTGGCATTGATGAGAAAGGGGTGAGAAAATGTATTTAATTTTGACATTTTTGGTGGGGAAATGGGCACGTGCAAGGTAGCAAATCATCAAAACTCTTCTCAATTCCGAAACGGGTTCACGTCCGGTATGGGGCGAAACAGTGCTACGCGGCCTTCTCATGTATGGAGACTCTCAGTTAGATCCACGCACACTTTAATTAGCTGACGTTCGTGTTGACACTACAGGAAATGTGCCATGCTAACACGCACGTGACACGGACGCACCTTGAGCGATGTGAAAACTTGGTCCATCTTGCTTGTGGTGACTCTGATTGCAGGGGAGTCCAGGATGCCGAAGTGGTAGATTCCGAATTCATTCCAAATTCTGTCCAAAGTGCCGGGGTTTCCCAGGTCGGCATCCAACTTTTCGAGGTAGCTAAATAAAAGGCAGCGGCTATGAAGTTTAAGCCTAACTCGGCAGCAAGAATAAATTAACAAATAACGCAAGACCAATCGGGGCTATTCTTTCTACCTCGTGAAGACAAGTCACAACCTGATGCGCACGACTCGCTGCGGCCTTAGGAGACCGACACGCAGCTTTTATCAGAGGTCTTTTGCATACCGTACAAACAGTAGCGGTGGTCATGCCTGCCCCCGGCACAGAAATGACGCCAGTACAACGAAGCAAGCGGTCTGTAAAGGGTGCACCCCTGCACACAGCGCCTTCTTGCGGGGAAGCAACCTTTAGTACTAAAGAGTACGTTATACTTAGGGCTGTTCGTTTTGCGGGTTTTATATTTTAACACGAAAGTGTTTTATGCCGGGATACACCAACATTTCGCTGACGTCATATCCATCACGGAAATGACACCGGCACACATTTGCCGAAGCGACCCGCCCGCAGGACGTTGCTCGCCAAGCCCACCCACAAGACAGCCGCCGACAAGCAAATCATGCTCAGCTGCAGATTTCGCTGCACATTTCAATTTCTTGTTTTACCCATTCCTATGACCGAGGAATCAACCACAGTTTTTTTTTTTTTGTTCGTCAGTGCCGGCATTTCATCGCCGGTATTTTCACGTACACCGTAACACTTCCTACTCAACGCTGCACTTTCGCCGCTCCTTCTCCGCTGGTACACGGTCTAAAATGAAGCACGACGAAGAGAGCGCCTTGCAGTAGCAACGCTACCTGTATGACATCTCATACCACGCCAGCTGAAAATGACGAAGCATCCCTTTTCCTGTGGCTCTCTCCTCCGCGTCCACATTCGCTATCATTTACACGTGCTTCCCACACCTGAGAACTGTCCGCCGGGAAGCGCCGCTTTGCACAAAATATACGATACCATTTAGAGCTTTCGTACAGCCTTTGCAAGGTGACGGCACCACGCGAGTGTTTAAATTCCCGTAGAACGAATAATTCCCCGGTGCGTATCGCCGCTCCTTCCTAAACGAGCCATATTGGGGCAAAGTGGTCAACGCCTACAGTTAATACTACGCCCATTGTGGTCGGTCACGTGCCTTACTGCGCGAGGCCGCTTCTGGTGCGGTGTTCTTGAGTAAGCAGTACTAGAGCCACTAGATCAGGTCAGAGTCCTTCAATGCTTTACTGGTCACGAAACTTCGGCGCTCGCTTCATATAGGGACCGCGCGCGCCACTACAGGCGCCACCGCCGCACGAAGGTCATCCAGCCGCCGCGCGTGCGGCGTATTTGCCAGCTCTTGGCGTGCAAACGCTCGCTGCTTTTGGTGCCTGCGCGCTGAGTAATTGTGTTGTTTTTCGTAGTAGTTAGCGATGAATAGTCCAGTAATTGTGTTTATCACCTGCCTTCAATGGGGTTTTATTTTTCGAAGTAAGTTTACCGTAGACTTCGGCCGCGAACGGCAACGGCTTCTGTGTGCTCTGGCACAAGCGCTGCGCCGTCGTGTTTACGGATTTTTAAATCTATATTGCTTCTTTTCTTAAAGCAAAGTTGTAAATACCACACATACGGTAGCTGTGTAGTGACGGACTGCTGCGGGCCTATCGATAATACAATAAAAAACTGAAAGAAACCAAGTACGCGTCGTTCAGACTACGCTTAATGAATCCGTTGATTCATTAAAAGAGATAGGCCAATAGTATTGTCGTTTCGATGAGTGGGTACATACTTGAGAACATAAAAACGCTGCAGAAACGCGAAGGATCAAAACACGAAGAGATATATGTTACTCCATGTGCCTTTCTGCTTCCACGCTTTGCAATCCTTGCAGAAACAGGAAGCGAAAAAAGAACAATGAAACTGATTTTATCACACGCAACAAAAAATTGCGATGTTACGAAGGGAGACAAAAGAGCGTGGTCCAGCTTACAAAAATTTATTTTTTCGCGCTGCGATGTGGAGCACACGGTGGAAACAGAATACTGTCACGTAGCCAAGAACGACGCAAAGCATTTCTGAACGCAGCGAGCTAGCGATCTCCTGCACTACAAAAGACTAGAATGAAACACAAACGTCTAAGAAGCAGTCCGCAGTGTGACGTGAACAGATGAACGTCGATAAAGTGAGTTGCGCGGCGTTTGCTACGCATGCATTACTCTTGGAACGTTATTAACTTCAGATCCATGGAAATAGGATCGAGAACATTGTCGAAGAAACAAAAAATCAAGTTAGCGACAAGGTGTCACCCTTTCCATATCAAACAATATTGCCCGATGGGACGTACGACAAAAAGAGCAAACGGGCGCTCCGGTTGAAACGCCAGATAAGAAACCGGAATCAGCCACGCGCGGCTACAAAACAAACAAAACGAACCCTAAGGGATAATTCGCGGAAATATGAAAAGTAAAAGCACAAGGATGTCCCAAAGCTTTTTTACACGCGAGCCTGAGCGCAAGGTAATACAAGTTGGCAAACAGGTAATGAAGCACCGCTACAACCTGACTGATATGACAAAAATCCGGCTTTAAGTTAGCCTTGTACAATTCTACGCCCACGATGCTCTCAAAAGGGTACATTGCTTTTTCCATGCTCACACACAGTGCATTTCCACACACTGTCGCACACTTATATTCGAAGCTGAAATCTCCCGTTGCTTGCCTTGGAATGGCACCCCTCCATTTCTCACACAGCTGCTCGTCGCTGGGTCAACTGAACAAGGAAACATTTTCTGTGGTATCGTTGTACAAGGAACGACATCCCGGGACGCAACACATGTTCGGCATCGTCGTTGCACTACTTAAGTCGCATCACAAGAGCGCGATATGCAGGTTACGTTTTTTTCCCGCACAAAACAAACACAACTCGCCGCGGCTCCGCCGTTCGAAAAACAAACACAACTCGCCGCGGCTCCGCCGTTCGAGCCAGCGCAACGCCGCCCGAGGAGTGACCTCAGTGAGAGGGTGGCGCCACCGCGCGGCGGCCAAATGCAGCATATGAAGCTCTCCCATTAAGTTACGGAGCAGTTTCGTGACCAGTAAAGCATTGAAGGACTCTGATCAGGTTTAGTGGTTCTAAGGTGTAGTTTCCAGGTCTAGTCCGTACTTTCAAGGCGCTGTGGTTTGTTCCCTGGCAACTGCTCGGATAACCCAGGTTAAGACCCCACACGAAAGCAAACAGGTTTTAATATTATTTTCTCATTGCAGCCGTAGCCTTCGTGGTATCATACGCGTTCTCGACAGCCACTATTACGGCCACTTTTCGCGTTTCATTGCTACGGGGTTTAACGTTCCGAAGGTGTACCTGAGGTATATGCATGATGTAATGGAGGGCTCCGGATCGAGTTTGACCACCTGGGGATCTGTAACGCGCGCCGTAATCTCGACACTCAGGTGTTTTAAACATGATAGTCTTTCTTGGGCTATAAAAGGGAAAATTGAAGTCTGTATGTTCGTATGTCTGCCCCTCTGCCTGTCCCTTGATTCATCCGCCCGGCCGAAAGTTGAGCGGAATACTGGAACACTGGAGCGGAATACTGGAACTACGTTCACATAGAAAATAGAAATATTTCTAAGCCACTAAATCTGTGGGGAAACGTAATGCTTTTCAAGATTGTTCAGCAAAAATTATACAGTAGGCATATTTGAAGCAAAACGTATACACAAAACGGATACTGGCACTGTTCTTGTTATTTAAGTAGACTTGGGCCGAACTCTTGGCATAGCAAAAACAAAAAAAAACGCGCTGTAAGCAGTATTTTGACGACAAACTACAAAATTGGCTGGCGATTACGATACTCCCTAATGCGATATTTGGGCGCAGGAGCAGTGCGCTGCGGCAGCACTCATTCGTGGGTTCTCTCGACGGCAGCTATGATGAGCCTCTGCGTCGGCCGCGCGAAATTCGTCTCAGAAAGGGCCCGCGAACTGCGTCTTAATTTATAAGCGAACGCACGTCACAGTCACGCGCACGCCCCCTTACGGTTTCGCCAAGCGTCGCGCTGTCGAGCGCCTCGGGCGGGCACAACATACTGCCCCCTCTCCTCCTCCAGCGCACACTTTCGGACGGCGCTGGCTCACTCCGTCACGGCGAACCGCCATCCCCTCCCAAATTCGCGGCACTCTCCTCCTTTACTTTCTTTCGTTGTTCGCTTTTTCTTTCACTCGTTGGTCTTGCCATCTTTCACTCGGTTACGCCGACAACTCGGCTCAGCCCAGAGACGGCCGGAAAGCGGCTGCACCCTAAAAGGCTCGTGGTGAAGCCAGGAGCTCGTGTCTCTGCTCGAACGCTAAGCAAAACCGTATTAATAGCCCCAAACACTTGTCGGGCCACCAGTGATAACGCGGGAAAATTGAATATTCAGTAACCATCTACTGCGTATATCATCGGAATATCCAAACATAAAAAGAAGAGCGTGAGAGGCGGGTGGGTAGCTATGAGAGGCAGCCACGTGGCAGAGGCGTCAGTACACGCTATCGTTTCCCGACGACATTTGGACCGAAGCGAGCAGATGCACGGCCAAAAGTTCGCTTTTTGCATTCATCTAAAAAGCAGCCACCGCGGGCCAAGATCAGACCAGCGTCCTTGGGTTCAGCAGCCCAGCGCCTTAAGCATTGCGCCACCGCAGTGGGTACTTTCCATGTATCATGACACACCTAATGGTTTCGCACTCATGTTGGTTATATCGCCCAAAAACGTACTCTCCATCAGCGCTTGTTAATTTTACTTGTTTAATATAACGTCAGTCTGCATGATATCACTAATATACGAATAGTCAAGCGTTCGCAGTACCGGTGTGAACATCTCCAGTCGAAGTCAGAACTGATTGCAAAAAGAAAGGTTTTCAAACTGCGATGGAAGCCCCTTTTTAACAGAAAAAAGATGTCGTTGATCCATCTTTCATACGAGTCGGTAAAACACGAAAGTGAAATGTGCCTTCACAGGACCATTTGAATGTTTATTGTGCATGAATAAGAGCTTGCACATAGTTATTTATATTTTGTCGATATGGCACCTAGACGCATCAACATTAGACACTGGATTACCCACGCCGGAGCATTGTGTAAATCCGATTGAAACCCCAGGCGGTCGCAAACCATGTGAACGAAACCGAACGGGTATTCAGCGAATCGGTTGCAGAAGTCACGGTCGGCTACAGCGAAATGAGCATGATTTACGGGTCGGAAGGAGTCTTATGGGTGTGCTTGGCGAGCAACGTCCAGCTGGCGGGTCGCTTCGGCAAAGGGGTGACCCATAGGTCCTGCTCCGTGGCGTGTACGCCAGACGCTTGCGTTGCGACAAGCTCAGCTTGTCGCAACGCAACGAGCTCAGCTTGACAAGCTCAGCTTGTCGCAACGAGCTCAGCTTGTTGCCACAAGCGCGGCGGTGGCGTTCCACAAGCTGAGTGGCGTTTCCTATAGGCGGCGGACGGATAAACACAGCAGCTTGTGTTGCTTTACGCCACCCTATCGAGGCACCAACTATCGGCGCTCATTGGCGTCATGACTTACTATTTCGCTTCACCTGTCCTAGATGGCAACACCATCTGAATGGACAAGTTAGAGGGAAGGACATAAGGCACGTTCGTACAGTTATCCGGGCATGATTTCACGGCTCAGTTGGCAGAGCATTGCACACCTCCCGTTGCGGCCACACTCCGGGGGCCAGACTGATCGTGGGTTCGAATTCTAGCGCCGCCGCGCCAACGGCGTAACTTTTCTGGTGATGTCAATTCTGTGACGGATATGACGTTGGGGAGGTTTCTGTACCCCGGCATGGAACACTTTCGTGCTAAAACAGAATAACTATTCAGAAACTTCCGAATTTCGCGCAGCTTACGTCCGCACCTGCGCATTATAAGGGACACTAAAAATGGTTACCCCAAAAAGTATCTTGTCCTTGAAGAGCGAAGTTCTCAAGTGCGATGCGTAAACGAGTGTCCCGGTCTTTTAGTACCTTGACTACATGATACGACGATTACGACGACGACAGGAGACGCCAACAGCCCCAGCCCCTAAGGGGTTTCGCTTCTAAAACCAGGTTACGGAGGAGTTTGTATTAAGGGGAGAGATATAGCTGCGGCGTTTATCGCAGAGAACCATGCGCACAGAAACTACTGTGTGAAGCACAGCTCCAGCGACAATGGCTGGCAGAGGTGGCGGTGGTGAGGGTTCATCCGCGTCAACCTGGTATGGATAAATATCGGCTACACGTTACTTCCAAACGCGCCACGCGTCATACGTAAAACAACCGCCGCACGTTTACAGATTTCCTGGTTAACCCTCAGTACAAAATGCCTGGGCGGAAAATTTGTTCCAAAGGCGTCTTTGTAATGAACCAGGCTGCCATTTTCTCTTCATGGCTACTCGGCTACTTAATTTAAAGAGAACGTTTCCCTAGCGTTTTCTTTTAATATGATGTTACCATTCATCTTCCGGCTGTGCGATAGATCTGTGTCTCCACCTGCATCCGACTTCTAACCCTTCGCTTCCCTTTCCGCTCCCTTCAGATTGTTCGGTTTTAAGACAATAATTTGCCATAAACAAAGAATCCTCTCTCGCTATCTCTCGCTTCCTTCAGATTTCTCGGTTTTAAGACAATAATTTGCCATAAACAAAGAATCCTCTGTCTCTATGTCTTTATCTCTGTCTCTATCTCTCTATCTCTCTCTCTGTCAAGGTGAAACTGTTTGGCTGCAGCACCAAAAGGCCAAAAAAAAACGGCTAGCCGAATGCCTGCCAACAAAAATATTTGTTCGAATGAAAGGCTGGCTAAGATGTTTTGAAGCTCTAAAGAGGGTATGTACTTTGAAAAGTTCTGGCGATTCACTGCACTAGTGACGTCTCACGCCCTCAAATATTCTGAACATCCCGCGGAAGCGACGGCAGCTACTGAAAATCTATCACCAATTCTTCAGAAGTAGAAAAACAAAAAAAACATCGATGTAATGAGAGGAATAGGCAATAATTGCAGGTAAGAAAAGGAATCTTTGACTGCACAAGCACGAGGCTTGCTACGTACACAGAGCGATTATTGTGTGGATATAGCACTCTTTTGTAATGGACGTTTTAACCGACGCTGCAGCTGGCCTCTCGTTGGTCGGAAAAGTTTGCGTCGTAAACAAAGAACATAGGTAGGACCCACCAGCTCTCACCCAAGACGCCGAGCGCACCGAACATGAGTCAGGAACCCAGCATTTCCCGTCAGAGAAGCCGAGTGCAAGCAACGAGCGCGTCGAGACAACGAGGAACAACATTTCATACCCTCCCACATCCTCATGTGTGGTGGATTACAACAGCTGCGCTGGTCATCTACTTGCGCAGGGCGGGATGGCGTCCATTTTTTGTATGTTTTTATTTTCTGAGTTTTTTTGTCTTTTTTTTTAATGAGGCTGCCTCGGAACATCATTCTTTATTGGCCGGCTCGTTTTGAAATGTTTCCTTTGGTTATCACGCCGCGCATGCGCTCTGAAAGACGCCTAAACCGCAAGCGAATTTGCTTGGAAAACAACTAGAGTTAACCCTTACTGGGGTCATTTTTCAGCAGCTTTCATAAACGCCCAACTTTGTTGCGAGTCAGTTGCGCCATTCATTCATTCACAGCTGTGTGGACGCGGCAGATGGAGGCGAAAAGCAAAAACACCCGCGCGTGTTCGAGATTCTGGCACATGTTAATGAGCCCCAGGGGGTCAGAATAAATCCGTAACGCTCCACTACGGCGCGCTTAATAACCCAGGTGTATCTGCGGCGCATAGTTTCATTAAAGCTGTTTTAAGTGCGAATGCACTTCTTAAGCGAACCTGAAGCGTCCGCCGCCGTCCGCATAGCAACAGCTGCGGGTGCGCGCGCTCCTCGTCTTCCTTGGCAACGGGGGGAGATGGGCGCGCGCTGCCTGGCCGCGTCCCCATGGCTCATTCTTGTTGTTGTTCCTGCTGACATGGCACATACCCACGTGGGGGATTGGCCAAGAATCGGGCGTGAGAAGGGCTAATGCACCCGCTTAAAGGAGTACTGACACGAAATTTCAAAGCTGAGATCCGCTCTAGCAATCAAGTACAACGACAACACAAATAGGTGTCTGTGAATAAATGCATCTTTCTTTCTTTGTAGTTGTGTGTGTGTGTGTGATCTCTCTTTCGCGAGCATTACCGAACCGCGCAAATTCAACTCGTGCATCGCACTCATCAACAAAGAACGCCACCGCAGTTAGGAAAGAGCAGTTAGTTAAACGACTTAAGCCTGTCACCGAAGAGGTGCTCTTACACTCACTTGGAGGAGAATGATGTGCCGAACTGCGTCTTCCTGTGCGTGTTGGCTCCGTCGAAGATGCTTGCGACGTATGGATCGAAGGGGGTCATATTCAGGCTGGTGAGGTTGTTCGCGTATATTGAATCGTAGAAGATGTAGTCGCAAATCCCATCGGCGGGCAAAGTGGCGTTAGTGATGTAAAATTCATACATTTTGTTCTTGTTACCGTAGGTGCAAACCAGCGTACCCTTAATGGGTGGCGTCGGGGCTGGAACACAAAGAAAAGCAACGGAAGCACTCATGGATAGTTTAGCAACACCCCCATACCAAGCAATTTCGGACGTCGAGTACTCCTGTCTGCAACAGGGCGAACCTAGCGTCACTAAATAAAGGCTTTTAGAGTATCGGCACTCTTTTCTCTCATTGTTATGTTCCGCCGGGATTTCCATTGGTCGGTCGGCACCACGTAATGTTTGTTTACATATGGGCGCAGCCATTTTGTTTTTGGGCGCCTCTCCTCTCTCTCTCCTCGGCTGCGCGGGCGCTAGAGCGGCTGGTCGCACTCTGCCCGTCACAAGTGGCGGCGGTTTCGTTCGGAGAGATGGAAACACTGCAAGCCAGAAACAAAATGGCCCCCAGATGCCTCCGGGTGCGCGTAGCGTCACCAGCTTATTTAGTGACGCTAGGCGAACCCTTGTGCAACATGGACGGTGTTCGGCTACTTTCTGAAAATTTATGGACTCGTGCCCAGGGTCCCGTCAATAGTGCAAGTTCCTCCTGGCGGGAAAGTAAACTTTCTGGAGAATGTTCTGTAATTTTCAAACTGACGTAGGTGCCTCGAAAAAATATATATGCTGAAGCTGCCTTCCAGGACGACTCTATGATTCAGCCGAATTTGAATTTCTTGTCGTGATTGTTAGTTCACAGCGGAGCTATAAACGTTACAGAAGACGGTGTACTGTGAATACTTGGCAGTTTACGGTGGGAGTATGGTTTCATTAAATAGCTGTAACGCATGTTTCATCGAGACGAACCCGAAAAAAAATGTATGACAATTCGTCCCTAAGGCCTATTTTGCCATTGTGCGGAGTATAAATTACTTTAAAAGCTATGTAGTTCACAGCGAAGTACTAAATTGTGGAATCACCGCCGGCTGTAACTAGACGGATTTCTAAGACAAAAAAACAGACTGCCCGAGGTTTCTCTGCTAGAGTAAAACTCTAGGGGAAGTTAAGGTCTCTCGCGAATGACAAACAAACGTGTTTTGTTTCACGCACATCTTCGACTGGGTCCAGCTTCGCTGGTTATTCTTCTAAACGGAGAGGGAAAGCACTACATCATTTAAAGGACTTATAGTGTGCGGAAAACAAGGTGTTCTTGAAGCATATAGATTAGCAAAATGATTTTAATGATATCTTCAGTGAACTTTACAAACTCGCCGTCAATATTTCGAGATCTTTAGGTTCTACCTTTTGTCTTTCAGCTCTGTTGAACTAAACACAATTCCATAAACATTGGGCTATCGAGCAGAAAGCACGGTTTTCGCTCCTATGTTTATTTTGGCAGAGTAATTCTAGAAACACTCAAATTTCTCAGCAAGGAAGCTTAAAATTATGCTGATTTTTTGGAATACTGGACATAGGCTCCTCCGATTACATTATGAGCCCACTCATTGAGTAAAAAATGTTTCTCTGATAATTTTGAAGGCAGGAGCGAGTCAGCGAACGAGAGTATGTGGGGTGTGGTGACGCGAGACTTCTGGGCAACGAGACGTTAGTCGCATAGAGTTCCATGCTTATATCTGCTAGAGGGAAATCTGGGGCTGCAATCACGGGCCGTCGTGGGCGCCAACAATGCAGCTAGTGTCGTTGCTCGCGTACTTGGCTTGGCAGCCCACAGGCTGCCAAGCCAAAATCAACAATAAAGGGTATCATCTTTTTTCTTCTTTATATTCCATAAAGCTTCTAAATAATCACTGACAACTACATCTTTATGGAGCTTCAATTTCATGATAACAAAACAAATTTTAATAATCTTTTACAGTAATACTGTTGCATGTTTGCAGCCAGAGGCAACTCTTCAGCCTGTTTATGAGCCATGCCAAGGACAAGTGGAACGTGCCTGCCCGTTACACGACGGAACGCTCGGTGAAGTACGGCTCCCCTAGCCTCCTCTGTCCCGCGGTACCCAAATGGGTACCACAACCATAAAGGCAATATCTTTCCCCCATTCGAAATTAGCGCGTCAAAAGTTTCGTCCATGCAAAGAGCAGGCCTTGCTTTCACGAAGCCCCTCTAGGTGGCACGATGTGTCCAGGCATCTCTGAAGAGCGAGGCGGCAAAAATAGCTTTCACCGGCGCGAGCGCTCGAATGCGTGAACAGGGTAAGAATACCCAGAGTACCCAAATAGGTACCATCAAATTTCACAACTTTTGTTTACTTTTTGCTATTGTAATTTTTTGCACTTATTTCTATGGATAATGAACCAAATAAAAGTGTGTTGTAGAATTTTTGTAGCATTTTTGAAGCATTGTGTAATTTCCTTGCATTCCACACGCACTTAAATCCAGAGTACCCAAATGGGTACCATCAAATTCTATTCCGTTTGCTTTTTTGCTAGTGTAATTTTTTTCGCTAATTTCTATGGATATTGAATCGAATAAAAGTGCGTCAAAATATTTTCGTATTGGCCCATTCTTGGGACTGAAGAGGCTAGACAGTTGCGCCAGATTTTCCTCTAGTATATATTACAGTCGCACCTAGTTATAACGAAGTACAATGGGGATAGCGAATTAGTTCGTTACATCCGATATTCGTTGTAACACTAGAGGTAAAAGTCGGCTCTAACAAATTGAAAATCTGGTTCGCGCAAAAATACCTGATACGAAAATGCATATTGTAAGCTTCGAATCCGCTATAATCAAGGTCACTCTTACTTTTCTCCTTGTTGCATTTCAACCTCACTAAACCGGAACATGAGTACGTGAAATTACAACAGAACAAAGTTCACTTGACCAAACAAGCCAGCGTCCTTATTTATTTGATGAAGCATGGGATCTTCGTCTAGTGGCTACTCACAGCACTGAGCAGGAGGGCGTTTTTCGCAGTGTCCATGGACGAAAGGCCGTTTATGCTTCTGCAGTTCCGGACGACGGTTTTCAAGTAGCTTCTAGCACTCCTGGTCAAATATTTCTTCGTTATATCTGATATCGCGTGCCGCTATCCCGGTTTCAGTTTTGTTATAGAAGAACAAGTGTCATTGAAATAAAGCGTGATCAACCACGGTTTGTATTTAGTTCGCTATAGCCGATAACTCGCCATATCAGTGTTCGTTATAACGATGTTCAACTGTAGTATGAAACTCTGCGGTGCCTCGCTTATATCTGGTAGTCCTCCTGGCCAGCCGAACCGGAGGAGTCGCTCATCGGAGCAAAACCAGGATAGCTCAGGGCCAATCTCTTGGCATTGCTGAGAAGCGGCTCGAAATGGGAAAGTGCAGTTCGAGGCAAACGCGTGGGAATAAATGCAGATCGTCGAACAGCTGACGCAACGTGTCAGGCGGACGAAGACCGATTTGGGAATTGCTGACTTGTTACGTGGAGAAATTGATGGCAGAGATTTGTATGAGTGTGTTCGGCTCCAGCGTTTGTCTGGCAAATGGCGTCAAGGACTAGAGTGTGATTCCTTACGGGCACCAGAAAGTTACGGATTGCGACGGATCCAGAGATTGGCGGGGGAACGTCACAAGTGGTTCGGCAGAGAGGACGGAAGCACGACACATTTTATTGGACCGCACTCAAAGCCGTCCGTGTAGATATACTCCGGAAAAAAATTTAACGAAGTTACACCCAGTTTGAAATCTTCTGAACCGCGGAGCTGTGAATTACCTTTCCAAAGATTCCGTTCAGCTTGAGCTCCTTTCTTGTTCGTAATGTTAGAGTCGTCTTAGTGGCTAACAGTCAGGATTTTTGGGGGGATAGTTCCGGTGAATCAACAGTTACAGGCGTCTTCTGCAACCATACTACCTTCTTAGATGACCATTTATTGACGTCATACAGTAATTCTGTAAAGTTTAGAACTTTGCTGTGAACTGTGAACGTTATATTACTCTTTCAACGATCGAAATGAACTTCACTCAAACCTTTTAATATCTACCAGTGGTGCTATAAGTGGGGAATGGTCCTTGATGCAGAAAATGTGTCTGCATGCGTTTGACACGTAGGAAAGCTCCGCTAAATAATACGTACCAGCTTGGGTCTTCAACTGTGAGAGAGGTTGCTAGCTACAAATATTTGGGCCTAACTATAACTAGTAATCTGTCTTTGACATTGCATGTATACAACGTATGCTCAGCTGCCTTTCGAAAACTTGGTTTTCTAAGACGAACTGCACACCTGTCCTGCCAATTTGAAGTCTCTTAGTTATTATTCTTTTATACGACTTAAACTGGAATACGCCAGCATTGTATGAGACCCTTACACTAAGCTTAATATTAACAAACTTGAGCGTATTCAGAAGAAAGCCGTTCAGCTTGTATATTCCAAATACTTACCTTGCGGTTCACCTTCCGTCGTAACGTCTGCAAATGACATTCAGACCTCTGAGTCCCGCAGACGCGAACAACGGCTGGATTTGCTTCAAATATTACTTAATGGTAAACTCGGCATCGATCCATCACCGTACTTATCTTTTCTATCCACAAGGAACTCACAACATCATCATCACCATTTGCTCACTCCATTTCTTGCGAGAACCAATGCCTTTATGTATTCTTGTTTTTACAAGAACAGTGTCTGGCTGGAACCAGTTACGCGAACCTCCTTTATGGTAAAGTATGCAAAATGAAGTTTATTCTATTTTTTTGGCGTAAGTTACTACTTGTATTGTGGAATAAAGTGTAATGTAGCGTTCTAGAACCAGGAGTATTGCTGCAGTGCACACCTAAGTCTATCGTAGTGCGTAGAACGAAGCGTATTGTTGTGTTACGTAACTAGGTGTATTGTAGCGTGTAAAAGAAGTGTGTCATTTTTGTTTCGTGTACGCCATTGCTTTTGTGGTTTAAATGACGTGCTCTTCCTGCTTGGACCCGTTGCAGTACGCAGTACGTATTAAATAAATAAATTAATTATTTAATTATTAATTAATTAATATCTTAAATATTACCACAAGTAAAAAACGTAGAAATGATGGTAGAGCCAAGTTACCGTCGAACTTTCAAATAATTTCTTTCGGGATTCTTCAGATGACAACATAGTTAGAGCCGTTTTCTGTAATCCTACTTCCTCCGTAGATAGCCATGCTTCACTGCGTAAGGGTAAATGTGGGAAAGTCGGCTTACAAAAAACAAGCGCACAACCAGTGTTTTTAAATTCTTCTGCACCACAAAACAACAGGTGCGTTCATGGAAGATAGAAAGAGAGAACAAAACTTTATTTAAAAAAAGAAAACCGGGTTAGCGAGGGGGGGTGGCGGAGGACCAGAGGTCCGCCGCGACCGCCAGAGCTCGGCAGATGACCAGCACTTGGCTGGACTTCTCGGAGCTGCCCTGGGCCTGCTCCCAGTGGGATGAGGAGGGGAGTGGGGAATATGGGTTAGCGGGACATTCGCAAAGAGAGTGATACAGAGTATCCAGCTGACCGCACTTGGGGCAGTGGGGTGTGTGGAATTGGTGTGGATGTGTGTGTATTAGTTGAGTACGATGAAGGAACGTGTGCGTTTCTGGTATCCGCCACATGTGGGCAGCCTCGGGGGATAGGTGTGGATGGGGGGGTGGGAGAGCACGGCGGAGGAGGTGGTGATGAAGGGTAATTCCCCTAAAACTGAGGAGAGACTCGGAGGTCTCGGTCTCGGGAGGCCCGTGTATAGGTGTACGAGAAACAGCGGCCCGGGAAGTAAGAGCTCGAACGTGTGCATTCGCTGCCTCGTTAGCACCTATGCCGGTGTAGGCCGGGGTCCACACCAGTTGCACGGGGTTGGTCGGTGGACTTTGGCGAAGAATTTTAAGGGCTACGGGGGATATAAAGCCTTTGAAGAAGTGCCGAATGGCCTGCTGCGAGTCTGATAGGACGGTGATTGGGGTGGGGCTCTGGGAGAGCGCAAGGGCAATGGCCCCTTCCTCCGCTGTAGTTGCACATGAGGTGGAAATGGTGGCAGTGTGTGTCGGGACATTGATGTCAGGTCCGGTAACCGCGAGGGCATAGGCCGGTTTATGAGGGTATTTGGCTGAATCTACGTACAGGGTGTGTTTGTCAGGGGGGTGGAGTTTTGCATGATGACTTGCACGAGCTGCTCGGTGGTTGGCATGGAATATGGGGTGCATGTGACGGGGAAGCGGTTTGATGCGGATGAGAGCTCGGATGTTGCGTGGAATAGGTTGGGGGGTAGTGGATGTTGTGAGGGGTGAATGACCTGTGATTTGGAGTATGTAATGGCCCGTGGGTGTGGTGGAGAGTCTCGCGAGTTGGGCTGTCCGGTGGGCCTCAAGAAGTTCAGGGATTGTGTTATGGATGCCTAGGGACATAAGGCGATTGGAAGGATCCTTTTCAGGGGAACATACGCCGGTTTATATAAGAATGTGAAGGCCCTAAGACCTTTGTTAATTTTTTATTTTATATTTTTATACGAGGAAGCAGTGTTAAAGCAAAGCTTTCTACGTCTAACTGCCAAAGGTTCTTTCATGGCGTTCGGGACAAGAAACTCCCAACGCGCCTGGGGATGGGGAGGACGCTTTTCTCTCACGGAGCACAGTGTAAAGGGTGCGGTGACAGGGCTCCATTACCCATGCGTTGGCCGCACGCAGGTGACTGCTCGCATGGCGGGCGAGTCGGCGCGATGGCTTTGTCGTCTGCTCTTTTGTCTGCTGGCTTTGTCGTCTGCTTTGTCGTCTGGCCTGTTTTGGCGCAGTTACGCGTCCATTTCGCGCTTCCGTAGCACGGCTTCATTAACTTTTTCGACAGCACCTCCTCGGTAGCCCGGACCCGACGGGACTAAGTAGGCGTACAGCAAAGAGGCCTTAAAGGAGCCATGAAGAGAAAACAAAAGTTTGTTTTATTCCAAAGATTAGGTGTTTCATAGTACCGTAAGCGCTTTCCCGGAAGCAAATGATGCTTTATTCACTGAGAAATAAGGCAATTTAAGCCAAAATTTTAAATCTCCCGCAAAATTGCACATTTCGTGACGTGAACAATGGCGTCATACGAGCCGGTCCATGAAACAGATACTTAGTATGTCGACTCCATATAGCACCCACTCGCAGGAATCAAACAGGAACCGGAACTCGTGCCGAAACCGAGACGGCGGCCATGTTAAAAATACTAGTAAAACCTAGTGCACCCGCAGCCCTAGTCATGGAATCGCCTGATCGGGAGAACAAAACTCTCGCCGAGAAGCTCGGGCTTGCATTTAACAACCTCACACCACTTCAACGCTCAATGCTTCTAAGTGCACGAGCCGCAGGAGTTTTGGGATACGCGGATGGACCGGAAAGCGACCATTCCGCGATAGCCACAACATACGAACGCCCAGCCGTCGGCACCGCTTCCTCGTCAGCCCCGTCGCGACGGACGAATACAGACTGGTACGTATGTGCCATATTTTTATTACGGTTAATAATAGTTCAATTTCAGTAGCAGTATCGCTTATGCCAGTTGGCCGGTGTCGTGTATGGAAAGCCGTTCGCGCGAGCTCTCTGCTCCGACCAGAAAGATACGAGCGTCAATGCGCGGTGTGTACGGCATTTTTTCCCCCAAGGTCAGAGCGCTTTGGCGGCGATTTGACGAAGTCGGCGACGAGCGCCAGTTTGTCCCAGGAGTGAGCTAACGTAAGGGTCCCTGCCGTAATCACTCCCTCGGAAATGAAGCGAGCACACTCGTACTTCCTTCAGCTCTCTTTCTCCTCCGTTTGCAAAGTTCACAAAACGTAGCCACTTGCTTCGCCGAGGTTCGTCGTTGGGCAGCACATGAAAGGAGATCTCCTCACCGGCGGGGATGTCGCACTCCCTCGACGATTTGCCCGTACTACATGGGCATTTCAAAACGCAGCAACGAAATTGCATTGTAAAGTACTCGAACAAACTGAAGTTTTCAGTGGTTGTAAACTGGGAAAGAGCTCCTAACAACAGAAGCAAGCACAACACCATTCCGAAACTTCTGCGACGACTGTCACTATCTCGTCGCTGCTTGCTGTTCCTTACTCCCCTCGTTTCTATTGTTACCTTTGCTGGTTGGCGATATGACGGCCAACCTCCTGTGAAGGGATTATGATACCAAGCAAGGTCGCGGAAGTGCATGCTGGGATGGTTCATTGGCCCCGAAGAGCCTCGAACCCGAAAATTCGTCTGCGCCGGCGAGATGTCGAGTTCAGCTGGCGGTAGTTTCGTACGCATTGGCATACACGCTTGCGTGTTCATTCGGAACTTCAACCGTTTACTCCACCATTCTTAGTGTCATAAAAGGAGCGTGCAGTATGTTTAACGGGCATATAGCTCACTATGCAAACTGGTAAGCCCTGCCTAACTTAGGTTTGCTTTTGCCGGCCTCCGCCAATCGCAGAGGATTCTCGTGTGATATCATAGGTTCTGTTGCGGGAAATGAGCTGGTGGATCGCATGGTCATTCCCTTTTTTCCTAATTATGTAGCTTATTTGAGCGAAGTTTGTGTTAAAAGTGGTGTCAGTACGGTTCTAACGAGGCAATCTTTCGAATGAACCAAACTTGCGTTTTCTCTCCATGGCTCCTTTAATGATTGGTTTGCAGGGCGGGAAAACAAAACGTAGAGACCACATACAGGCGCCTGGCCGCTGAAAAATGCTACCTTTTGCGCACTGTTTGCCATGAATGCGACCCAGTTTTCTAAATTGGTAAATACATTATCGGTTGTGCTTTAAGAGGTATTAAAAATGCGAAAGGACAACTGGATCTGATAAATATTGATTATAGAAGTTCCCTAAGCTTTCTCGCAATGCTCAAACTTACTAAAAACTAGTTTAAATCTGTATAAATGCGAATCACTAAGCCCACATGCCAAATTGTTTCGGTGTCTGCGCTTGTGTCGCATGATAGCCCCGTCATAGCACATCAGGATGGCTAGGTTCCGCTGTCTGACCCTTCGAAAGACGCTCCTCTGCGTTTTCTTTCTCCCGACTCACAGCCGGGCTACAGCGGCGGCGTCCGCCCCTCTAGCCCGGCCGTGGCCGACGCTGCTGCTGCGTTCGAGACACCGCCACATTGAATTCCAGGTAGCGGCTGGCAGAATCTCTGGTTCCACTCTTTGTAGAGTCACGTGTATGAATTCAAGCGACGTCGCTAGGCCAGTAGTGGGCGTCGTTTAAAGCTTTGCTTTCCAACCACCTTCATAGCGGGGATTGGAGCCATTTTTTTACTCCGAGGAGGAACCTGCTGCGGAGGGAGCGTGACGCGATACCCCGATACGGTTTAGCCCAATGAAGTCCATAAGGACTATCGCAGTAAGGTCCACCGCGGCCTGCAAAGACAATCCATTTATTGACGGCATACAGTAATTCTGTAACATTTAGAACTTCATTGTGGGCTGTGAATTGGATATTACTCTTTCGATGATCGAAATGAACTTAACTCAAACCTTTTAATATCCACCAGTGGTGCTATGAGTTGGGAATGGTCCTCAATGCAGAAAAGAGTGTCTGCATGCGTTTGACACGTAGGAAAGTTCCGCTAAATATTACGTACCAGCTTGGGTCTTCAACTCTGAGAGAGGTTGCTAGCTACAAATATTTGGGCCTAACTATAACTAGTAATTTGTCTTGGACCTTGCGTGTATGCAACGTATGCTCGGCTGCCTTTCGGAAACTTGGTTTTCTAAGACGAACTGCACACCTGTCCTGCCAATTTGAAGTCTCTTAGTTATTATTCTTTTATACGACTTAAACTGGAATACGCCAGCATTGTATGGGACCCTTACACTAAGCTTAATATTAACAAACTTGAGCGGATTCAGAGGAAAGCCGTTCGGTTTGTATATTCCAAATACTTACCGTCGGATTCACCTTCCGTGCGGTTGTCTGCAAATGACATTCAGACCCTTGAGTCCCGCAGACGCGAACAACGGCTGGATTTCCTTCAAATATTATTTAATTCAGAGGAAAGCCGTACGGTTTGTATATTCCAAATACTTACCGTCGGATTCACCTTCCGTGCGGTTGTCTGCAAATGACATTCAGACCCTTGAGTCCCGCAGACGCGAACAACGGCTGGATTTCCTTCAAATATTACTTAATTCAGAGGAAAGCCGTACGGTTTGTATATTCCAAATACTTAATTACCGTCGGATTCACCTTCCGTGTGGTTGTCTGCAAATGACATTCAGACCCTTGAGTCCCGCAGACGCGAACAACGGCTGGATTTCCTTCAAATATTACTTAAAGGGACACTGAAGTGATATGTAAACATTGCGGGATTACTTGCTCAAATTGTAGTCCGGAGTCCCCAGGCCACGTTACGACCACTCTGGGCGCGTTTACGCGATTTTATTTAGTAGAAAAATTAATTCGAAAATGCTGTCCTCCTCCCTTTACGCTCGCCCATTTTCTGCGGCGTTTTCGTGTGACGTCGAGAGGAGCCGAGCTCGCAATTGGCTGCCCTACTGCACGGCTCCCCGGCCTTTCAGACAGAGTCAGTCGGCCCAGCGTTTCGTCCGCCGGCCGCCGACGGGTCGTCGCAATTCGTTCGCTCAGTTGAAACGAAGCCAGGACACGTTTGTGAATGGAAGAATGGGCCTTTCTTTACTTGGTTAGTTTGTACACTGTATCTAGCTCCAAGTCAAGGTCGCTTCACACAAGCGCTGCACAAGCGCACATGCGACGCTTCGCTGACTGGTACGCCAGTAGGAAAATATAAGGCCTCTTGAAGGCGGGAGAAGAGTCAGCGAAGTCAATATAGGTACTAAGGAAATAAAATCAATTGATATTTTTACTGTACAGCGTAAAAATAGGGTGCGGGAAGCACTTTTTTGCGCTGGGCGAACAAGCACAGCGGTCAGCAGCACGACTACGCATCTGCGAACGCTTTTCCGTCTACGAAATGCAATTGCTAGACCTGAGCTATTGTGGAAACTCGGGGGACGCTTACTGCACGAGCGCAATACAACAAATAGTCACCTAAGCTGCTTGAAATGCCAAAACTAAATAAAAGTGTAAACCTGTTGTACAATAGATACCTTATATTACCAAGGTCAGAAGAGCCCGTTCCGTGGCCGAGTGCTCTGAGGCGCTAGGTATGTTGCCGCAAGTGTTTTGCAAGTCACGAGTTCGAGTCCCCGCGGGTACGTGCTTTTTTTTTTTTTGTAAGTTAACTTTTTCGTATTCTGCCGATGTTTTCTACATTGAGTTCACCTTTTTTTGGGCCGCAACGTTCATGGCTCCACGAACTAGTTCACAGAACGCGCGCAGGCTGGCACTGGCGCGCTAGCGAGTTCTCGTTGGCGTGCTGTTGCCATAAGCACCGACTGCTTGCGGGCAGTGGGCACAGGCCAGAATGAACAGACCCTTGGCCTGGTGCGAACACGCTTTTTACGGTACAGGCATGAGTGAGGCAAGCTCCAAATATGGGGGAAAAGCGCATGACATTTGGGCGTCTGCGGGTACGCGGAGGGCGTCCATGCACTGCGTAGGCCTCGGCTAGTGAATGCTACGATTCCAAGCCGTCCTGGGAGGCTTATCTTTAGGCATTTTTACAGGTGACAACATGGCAGAAGCGCGGTACGATGATTACTGAGTTATTGAGAATGCCCATCCAACAACACCACCAGTTGTGTTTTACAGAACCGAAACCGAAACTTGTTTGGTTGCTCACCTTGGGCATCGTCCAATCACGGTGCGGTTCCTCCTAACGTCACAGCTTTAGTTGGTGCGGCCGCCGCAAACCGCGCATGGTAGTTTTTCTTCTTTCGCGCTTTGTAAAATAATTACCGATTTGTCAACCGGATAAACGATGAAAAGTGTGCTAATTTGAGCCAGTCTACGCAGTGCAAGCAAAAACGGGAGCTTGACAAATTCACTTCAGTGTCCCTTTAATTCAGAGGAAAGCCGTACGGTTTGTATATTCCAAATACTTACCGTCGGATTCACCTTCCGTGCGGTTGTCTGCAAATGACATTCAGACCCTTGAGTCCCGCAGACGCGAACAACGGCTGGATTTCCTTCAAATATTACTTAATTCAGAGGAAAGCCGTCCGGTTTGTATATTCCAAATACTTACCGTCGGATTCACCTTCCGTGTGGTTGTCTGCAAATGACATTCAGACCCTTCAGCCCCGCAGACGCGAACAACGGCTGGATTTCCTTCAAATATTACTTAATTCAGAGGAAAGCCGTACGGTTTGTATATTCCAAATACTTACCGTCGGATTCACCTTCCGTGCGGTTGTCTGCAAATGACATTCAGACCCTTGAGTCCCGCAGACGCGAACAACGGCTGGATTTCCTTCAAATATTACTTAATTGAGAGGAAAGCCGTACGGTTTGTATATTCCAAATACTTACCGTCGGATTCACCTTCCGTGTGGTTGTCTGCAAATGACATTCAGACCCTTGAGTCCCGCAGACGCGAACAACGGCTGGATTTCCTTCAAATATTACTTAATTGAGAGGAAAGCCGTACGGTTTGTATATTCCAAATACTTACCGTCGGATTCACCTTCCGTGCGGTTGTCTGCAAATGACATTCAGACCCTTGAGTCCCGCAGACGCAAACAACGGCTGGATTTCCTTCAAATATTACTTAATTCAGAGGAAAGCCGTCCGGTTTGTATATTCCAAATACTTACCGTCGTATTCACCTTCCGTGCGGTTGTCTGCAAATGACATTCAGACCCTTGAGTCCCGCAGACGCGAACAACGGCTGGATTCCCTTCAAATATTATTTAATTCAGAGGAAAGCCGTACGGTTTGTATATTCCAAATACTTACCGTCGTATTCACCTTCTTCGCGGTTGTCTGCAAATGACATTCAGACCCTTGAGTCCCGCAGACGCGAACAACGGCTGGATTTCCTTCAAATATTACTTAATTCAGAGGAAAGCCGTACGGTTTGTATATTCCAAATACTTACCGTCGGATTCACCTTCCGTGCGGTTGTCTGCAAATGACATTCAGACCCTTGAGTCCCGCAGACGCGAACAACGGCTGGATTTCTTTCAAATATTACTTAATTCAGAGGAAAGCCGTCCGGTTTGTATATTCCAAATACTTACCGTCGGATTCACCTTCCGCGCTGATGTCTGCAAATGACATTCAGACCCTTGAGTCCCGCAGACGCGAACAACGGCTGGATTTCCTTCAAATATTACTTAATGGTAAACTCGGCCTCGATCCATCACCGTACTTATCTTTTCTATCCACAAGGAACGCACTACATCATCATCCCCATTTGCTCACCCCATTTTTTTAGAGAAACGATGCCTTTATGTATTCTTTTTTTTTGCAAGAACAATGTCTGACTGGAACCAGTTACGCGAACCTCATTTATTGTAAAGTATGTAAAATCGAGTGTATTGTTTTTTTTTTTTTGACGTAAGTTATTACTTGTGTTGTAGAACAAAGTGTAATGCAGTGTTCTAGAACCAGGTGTAATGTCGCAATGCACAGCTAAGTGTATTGTAGAGTATAGAACGAAGCGTATTGTTGTGTTACATTACGAAGTGTATTGTAGCGTGTAAAAGAAGTGCGTCATTTTTGCGTGATGTACGTCATTAGTTTCGTGGTATATATGACGTGCCCTTCCTACTTGGACCCGTTATGGTCCGAATTATGTATTAAATAAATAAATACATAAATATCTTAACAAATATATAACAAGTAAAAAATTAGGCGTGATGGTAGAGCCAGGTTAGCGTCGAACTTTCAAATAATTTCTTTCGGGATACTTTCGATGACACCACAGAGCTGTTTTCTGCAATCATACTTCCTTCGTAGATGGCGATGCTTCACTGCATAAGGGTAAATGTGGGGAAGCCAGCTTACAAAAACGAGCACACACCAGTGTTTTTAAATTCTGCTGCACCACAAAACAACATGTGCGTTCTTGGGAGGACAGTTTTCACGGTAACATACGCCGGTTTATTGGCGGTGAGATGTTTGAGTGGCGCCCTCTGGCTCTGACGTCAGCTTAGGGACTCGGTCCGCTGTCGTCTGCTACACTCAGCTTGTGAGGGGCAGCAATGCCTGTGCTGAAATCGCCCGCTTTGTTGATTTTGGTGCATTAAAAAGCGTATTCCTAGTAATTCAGTTGTTTTGCTAGCTTCTGCCCGCTCTGCATAATTTCAAGCTGTATCCCGCACAAGTTTTCCACACACGAGGAAAGAGAGAACAACTTTCTTCAGAGCATCGGTCAGAAGATCGTGTGTAACTCGTCCTTTCTAATTTGCGAGGTGTAGAGCACAGGGCTCCTCGATAAGTGTTCAAAATGCGTAGGTTTCGCTGAAGTATTTTTTTTAGATTCTCTCATGAAGACTCAAGAGTATAATGCTATCAAGCAGCAAGCCCCAACACGCGCATCGCACAGCAGGAAATAAAACGTCTCTCTATTTTTTTCGCTGTTGTTGACTTGTATCAGATGGATGTTTTTGTGTTCCCAACACATTATTTTCTTCATCGTGACAAACATGTTATTAGGAGGTTTGGGGATGTTTGGGGGGTTCACAGAGTTCATGTAATATTTTCTTCAGGCTGTATGTCATTCATTACTTCTTCACAAATTCGCTTATGTTAGTTATGGCTGCGTGAAAGAATGTGCACATCTAAAGCGTGTGTTGTTTATTTACATGCAAACGCAGTGAGAAGGTTTGTGCTACGCTATAGCGATAGCGCCTCAGACAACGTTGTCCAGAGTACTCGAAGGCGGCGTTTGGGATCCCAATTTCTATCGTAACCATCGTTATCATGACGAACTGACTCACAACTAGAACAGTTATGGCATGATTGCGGCGTTGGAGGGTTGATATACTCGCTAACGAATACAATGAATAGTATACGTGCTGGTTTCCAGCATAACAAGAACGGATGAATATTTCAAAGCAGCTCTTTGTTGTTTTCCAATACTTCCAGACGTAAAGAACAAATCCTGGAATACTCGCGATGACGTTCTATGAATGAAAATTATGAAAATTACTCCATTCTATGAAAATTACTCCCTTGATATGGACTGAGGATGCGGCCCACTAATCAGCTCGATTTTACTGTTGAATAAAGTTTTCTCCTCCTTCTCCTCCCCCTCTAGAGTGCAGTTTTCCTGTAACGCATATCTGAATATCGGAAAGATATGGCTGTGGGAAATGTACGGAAATATCCCTCCAGGTCTGAACAAACATTGTGCAACTGTATTTGTACCGTAGACGTGAATCGTTTGGCTCAATAAACCTTCACACTGGTTAGAAGCCTGATGTAAAAAAAGCACGTGCTTATTCACAAAGTGGATTATTTGGCGCTCAACCTACCGTTTTTGCGGCCCATAATGCATGCCGGCATACTTTCATGGAGTGACAACATAAAGGGATGTGATACAATACTTTCGAGCTTTTCGGCAAGGTTGCGAAAACTATTTTACTTTACGTACGATTAAATTCCTTCTTTCAAAGCCGAGAGCCCCGATGGGCTGGAATTTGTTCTGGTCTTGCATTTTAGCTGTTCTCGGTTATTAGCAGGTGGCTGTCCCCTTTGTTCCAAAGATTGCTGAATACAGAGGCTGACGCCTAGCTCCGACTCTTCGCGCTCCGCGCAGGACCGGCTTCGCAAGGAATGGGGCGACGCCGGCAATGTTTCTTCCGCAGCGGTATTCAAAACAATACTTCAAATAACGCCTTGAGGTAGTGTATGCGATTTTAGGTCTATTATTATGATACAAAGTTACGCACAAGCAAGATCTGCTGCGGACAAGCATCACACGTCAACCGAGCGCAAAGAAACAGCAGGGAGAGCGAGCCCGGGTGAAGCAGACGACAAATGCGAGAATCCCTAAGCCGACGTCACGGAGGCGCTCTTCGCAGCGCCGCCCGTGGTCGCGCTCACCGCCAATATAAGAATATGAAGGCTTTAAGATCATTGAGAATTTTTATATTATTTTTATACCAGGAAGCAGTTTTAAAGCAAAGCTTTCTACCTCTAACTGCCAACGGTTCTTTCATGGCGTGCGGGACAAGAAACTCCCAACGCGCCTGTGCATGAGAAGAACACTTTTCTCTCACGGAGCACAGTGTAGAAGGTGCGGTGACAGGGCTCCGTTACCCATTCGTTGCCCGCACGCAGGTGACTGCTCGCATGGCGGGCGAGTCGGCGTGCTGGCTTTGTCGTCTGCTTTGTCGTCTGGCCTGTTTTGGCGCAGCTACGCGTCCATTTCGCGTTTCCTTTGCAGGGCTTCATTACTTTTTCGACAGCACCTGCTCGGTAATCCGGACCTGACGGGACTAAGTAGGCGTACGGCAAAGATGCGTTAACGATTGGTTTGCAGGGGGGGAAAACAAAACATACAGACCACATACAGGCGCCTGGCCGCTGAGACATGCTACCTTTTGCGCACTGTTTGCCATGAATGCGACCACATTTTCTAAATTGGTAAATACATACTCGGTTGTGTTTTAAGAGGTATTAAAAATGCTAAAGGACAACTGGATCTGATAAATAGCAATTATAAAAGTTCCCTAAGCTTTCTCGCAATGCTCAAACTAACTAGTTTAAATCGGTATAAATGCGAATAACTAAGCTCACATGCCAAATTGTTTCGATGTCTGCGCTTGTGTCGCGCGGTGGTGTAGGCCCGAGATAGCACATCAGGGTGGCTAGGTTCCGCTGTCTGACCCTTCGAAAGACGCTCCTCTCCGTTTTCTTTCTCCCGACTCATGGCCGGGCTACAGTGGCGGCGTCCGCCCTTCTAGCCCGGCCGTGGCCGACGCTGCTGCTGCGTTCGCGACGCCGCCACATTGAATTCCAGGTAGCGGCTGGCAAATCTCTGGTTTCACTCTTTGTAGAGTCACGTGTATGAATTCAAGTGACGTCGCTTGGCCAGTAGTGGGCGTCATTTAAAGCTTTGCTTTCCAACCACCTTCATAGCGGGGATTGGAGCCATTTTTTTTTTTTTACTCCGCGGAGAAACCTGCTGCGGAGGGAGCGTGACGCGATACCCCGGTACGGTCTAGCCCAATGAAGTCCATAAGGACTATCGCAGTAAGGTCTAACGCGGGCTGCAAAGTGAATCCGATGAAACCAATCGGGTCAGTGATATCCCACGCCCACATATCACCCACATGAATCCCGTAATGCAGTCTACGGGCGACGTCGATGAGAGGAGGTAGTCCAAGAAGTTCGTGGAGAAAGAACGAAGGGCCAAGGTCCCATAACCGGGATATGCCTCGCTCTGGGGCGCTTTAGGAAGATGAGAAAAGGTGGGCGAAATAAACCTAGCCATGCTATTGCTGTGGCAAGAGCCCCCGTAGCTGTATTTATCTCCACAGCTGGTAGAAGATGGTTGGAAGAACATGGGGTAATGGGTATAGTACCAAATTATTTGGGGAGGTACCGCAAAGAGCTCTCGGTAGCTTAAGAAGCGATGGCCATAAAATCTCTCTCCCATTAAAAAACTTAAACCATTCCACTCAATATGAAAGCTGTCGGAAGTGCACACAGTGATTCGCCATAATGGGCTGCAGCGCCGTTATCCGCTCACTGCTGCCACCCAATGCGTTTCAAATTTCCCGCCTTCGCACTGCTCGCGCACCCCCTGCCTGAAACTTCGCAAGCAGGAGTTCAGTTCTTTAGGTGCTTGCTTTAATTTCGGTTGCTTTTCAAATTTCGTATGCTCGGGTTGTTTACCGTCATTTTGAACGCGTATTTTTTTTTCTTACGCGGCTGGAGCCTTTCTGCAGCATTTCGAACGCTTTTTTTTTTTTTTTTTTTGCGCAGCTGGAGCATTTCTGCGTCATTTTGAACGCGCCATTTTTTTCTTGCGCGGCCGCTTTTTTGGCTTACTATCGTAAAAATCAACCCAATGAGCGTAGCTAACTAAATGAACGCGGAGCCTGCTGGTTATCTACACAGATTTTGCCCGAAGTATACCTTCAGTATTCTTTGGGCTAAACAACGGGGACATGTGTGACAAGCGCCAGCGGTTCACGAGGTTCGAACGGTTATAAATATTTCAACCGCGTGGTTTTCGAAGCGACTGTGTGACCCCCTGACGTCGGTAGAGAAGGCTCTACTTGGGTCCATTATATCGCTGCGTCGCCTGATTTCGGCAGTCACATCGACCGTTAGCGAGCTACGACGACAAGGCGAGCCCAGAAAGTGCTTTGCACTTAAAATGCACCAAAATAGCAAGCATTCTGATCTAGCAGGTGAGCATGTTTACATATATTCTACGTTTCACAAACCTTCCCTTTTTGTGAGAACCCTGGGTAATATTCTTTTTTTTTTCGTTTCTTTAATCACGCGAGTGCACCCTTCTGGATACACCTTTGTCATGTCCTAACTTCGTTTTGATCTTTCTTAGCCCTTTCTGCCCTGATTTTTTTATTTCAAGCAAAACACTGTTGTCTGTGTAGTTTCCCATATTTTCAGGTCCCATAGGCCCACAAACGAAAAACAGAGCTGGAGTAATCACAGATTTATTAGTGGGGCAAATAATTGGGACATCTGGCTATTAAAAATTTTGTATAGAGCAATGACATCAGTTTTGCACATTTTCCTAAACGCTATGACTATATGAACCTACAAACAATAATTCAGCTTTGTAGTGCACGTTTTTTATAGATTTACAAGCTTGGGGATAAAACTGAGACCGCCATTTTTTTCACCCTCAGTGTCGTAATTTCGACTTCACCGGAGCTTTTTCTTTTTGGTAGCGAGTAGCTCCATTAAAATGGAACAACAGTGATATGTATGGCAACAGGCATCATTGAAGGACAATTCCCCCAAAAACTAGCAGTCTTGCTCTCGTTCTCTATGCGCTAGAGGGACTACAATGTGATAGCGTCAATTGACGCCACCAGAACCGAAAGTTTTAAAGACAGATTTGGCCATGAGTAGCCAAACGGGGGGACTTTTTATCGGGTTTATTTCCGTTGAGCCACTTCTGGCAATATTGCACTAGATCCAGTTTCGGTTGCTGACATTTGCGTTGTTTTTCAATGATGCGATTTTTCACCAATGATCTACTTCTACACTATCACAAAGAGCAAACCCCTAAAATTCCTTTTTCACGGATTCCTGTGCTGGTACGAGGAATTACGGTTTTATGCCTTATTACGAATTCTTTATCTTTCTGAATCCTAGATTTCTCTTCTTTCTAAAAGGGACCCTGCGACACTTTCGATAGGCGCTTTCACTCTTTCCTTCGCGTCTGAAAGCACTGCGAAAGCTACAGTTGTCGCCAGCACAAAGCGGCACTGCGTGATTTGCTCGTCGCACTAGATACGCCTTTCGTTCCTGCTTTGTTTTTGTGGCTTTATTTTTAAAGTTGCTATCGAAAGTGTTCATTGCTGCAACTGAATTAAAACAGGCCAACAGCCGCTCCGAGGCCTCAGTGACTTAATTCGGGCCTTCGAAGAACGTCAAGAACGGGAAAGAAATATCTTTAAAGCGAGTTTCCAAGCTATCTGATAGGCAAAGAGCAGTAATTTTTGGCTGGGGTACTTTGCGACTCCCTAATCTAAGCACTGGGTCTGTTGGGTGACTACGTTCTGCTAGCATTTAAGATTTCGAAAAAAGTTGAAAAAGTGTGGCAGGTTTCCTTTAAAGAGACTCTGCAATACTTCCGGTAAACGCCTTCACTCTTTCCTTCGCGCCTCGAAGCCCTGCGAAATCTTTAGTTATCGTAAGGTCGGAACGGCACTGCGTCATTCGCTCGTCCCAGTAGATACATCTTCCGTTCCGGCTTTGCTTTTAAATGCAGAGCATTTCTTAGCCTCGCCTGTTCCTGCGTCGGACGGTGTCAACAGTTTCGCGTCCGCAGCAGGTGCGCCTCTCCTTCCCTCCTCTCTCTCAACAGCAGCTGGCGCGCGCATGCGTCGTAGTCAGCCCGTTCGCTCCGTCGCGGTCTCGGCGTAACAGGTGCGTGATAGCAGCGCGGTGGGGCGTGGAAGAGCGCGCGCTGCTTGCGCATGCGCGCTCTCCCCCCCGTACTGCTCTCCCTCTACTGCGCGCGCTGCAAATACAGCGGCTAGCGGTCGCTCGTGCTTCAGTCACTGCGTTGCTCCTTCCTTCCTTGGTTGACGCTCGTGCCCACGTTTACTCGTGTCTGCTACTCCAGCATCATGGAAGAAGCGATGGAAGCAACACTGCCTTCAATCAGTACTGAGGCCCCAATGCTCTGCATTTACTCGTGTTCCCCTCGCGGGAAGGCGCGGGAATTTTTTCTAGATTTCTTTTTAAAGCTGCTTGGGAATGCGTTCATTGCTGCAACTGAAAGAAATCCGGCCAATAACTGCTACACCGCCGTAACGACGTAATTCGAGCGGTCGAAAAACGCCTAGTCCGACAAGGGCAAAAATTTTTTCCGCAAGTTTCTGGGTTACCTGATGGGCATGAAGCAGTAATGATTGGCTAAGGTACTTTGCGAACCCCTTGATCTAGCCACTGAATGCGTAAGTTGACTACGTTCTTCAAGCCTCTGACATTTAAAAAAAAGTGGATAAAAGTGTTGCGGGGTCTTTTTACTCGCCTTAGGGCGGAGGGGTAAATAGGCCTCCAATATTTCACCAGTTCAAATAAATATGCATTTTTGGGCAAACTCAATGAACTGCAGTTTTTGTGGATAGGCTCCACAGAAATAATGCTGACGCACGGGAGACACACGTTGGGAATTACTGGGCCTTTCTAGCTATCACCCGGGCTATCAGACACGCCGTAGTGTAGTCGTGTAGTGCTCCGTGCTAAGTGCGGCCACCTGGGTAAATTTAAAGCGCACCAAAATATCGACACACGTGCATTTTCACTTTTTGCCACCATCAGAAACGCTGCCCACTGCAGGCGTTGAACTCAGTAGTACACTCTGACGCGCAGAAGCGACAGCTGGCCGCCGCATAGGTTTCAACTTATTCCGACGAGACACTGTATTACTCCCGTGGGTAGCATTCGGGATAACCTACGCGAAATTGTCACGAACTCTTTACTGCTGCCTGCGCGGCAATTTCAGTGCCCCTTCAAAAACATTTCTTCTGGCATTACTTATCGGTGTAGGCAGAAAAACGGAGTATAAATTATTCTCGTACAAAAATAACCCCCAAAATTCTCGCCCTGCGTCGCAACGCGGGGTGAATTAAACGAAATACATTTTTAATCGAACAACAGCGTAGCACTGAATCCGCGGTCACGGCCGATGCACGATTCTCACTGAACCGTATCAGCACACGTGCATCAGGGTGTCCGACCACTAACAACATGCGGAATGTTTCCGCCGCAAAGGTAGAGCAAATTTTATCCTTTTAATACTTTCCCACAGAGACATGTTATTCCCTCGTGCGACATCGAATCGAAGTTTACGAATGAAATAGATAAAGACACAAATCATTCGATACGAACGTATAGTTCTAAACTTACTGGTCGTCATCGGTAAAGCAGTGGTAGTTGTCGTCGTGGTTGTGGTTGCCGTTGATGGACTCACCGCGGTGGTATCGATCTCGCTCTCGCTAGTAGCACTTTCAGTGGGCGGAAGATTGTCCGTCGTAGGTGTCGCACCAGACGTAAGAGCAACAGGTGGTTCTGTACTAAATTGTGGGCGCGGGGGGTCAGTGACGGAGTCGGATGAAACTTCAGGCCCGGACCAGCCGCTAATCTCGGGTGAGGTTGGGTAATTGTAAAAGCCGGTTTCGTCATCATCGTCACTGAAGCGGCCTGCGAAATGAAAAGCAGGGGCACAAACTTTCATTCAATAAGATGCCCACGACGACATTACTGGAACTTATCTTTTAATGTTTTTATGCCAGAACGAGTACAGTCATGCTGCTCAGGGACAGAGGAACAGAATTTTTTTTCCTGCCTTATCTTACAAAATTTGAAAGTATTCGGCATTGAGAAGACAAGCGAGGAAATTTTCCTCGCGGAATTTTCACGCAACGAGCGTAGTATGCATACATTTGTAAGTTTGACAGTTTTTTCCGCCGTGAGTGGTCCTACAAAGCTAGGAGGACAGTATAGTTGCACTAGAAATTGATGCGGGATGATGTTAGAGTCATGGCGTAAGTGGCTATCAGAGAATTCTTAGTTGCTCAGCCTTCCTGGTGATTTCTTTCTTGAGAAAAAAATGCGGAAGGCTGTAAGATATAGAATCTCATTGTGTAAAAACATATACCACCCAAATTTTATTTATATGAAAATTACTTTGTGTGCGTGCGTGCGCGCATGTGTGCGTGTGTGCGTGTGTGTGTGTGTGTGTGTGTGTGTGTGTGTGTGCATGTGTGGTGTGTGTGTGCTGTGTGTATGTGTGGTGTGTGTGTGTGTGTGTGTGTGTGTGTGTGTGTGTGTGTGTTTGCACGTCTATGTGTGTGTGCCCGTTCGCGCGCGCGTGTGTGTGCGTGCATGCGTGCGTGCGTGCGTGCATGCCTGCGTGCATGTGTGATGTGCGTGTGTGTAATGAGTGAGTGAAACACTTTATTAAGGACGAGAGGCCATGAGATCCTCAGGGGAAGTGAGGATGGCGGAGGGGAGGAGAAAGGGAAAGGTCAGAATTCATCACAATTCATACAGTGTACACAGTCCTAGTTCTGAGGTCCTATTCACAAGATGCACAGTTCGCTCTGTCAGTGGCACCAAAATGCACAGTGTGTGTGCGTGTGTTTGTGTGGTGTATGTGTGGTGTGTGTGCTGTGCGTGTGTTGTGTCGTGTGTGGCGTGTCGTGTGTGGTGTGTGATATGTGGGTGCGTTGTGTGTGTGTGGTGCGTGTGTGTGGTGTATGTGTGGTGTGTGTGTGGTGTGTGTGCTGTGTCGTGTGTGGCGTGTCGTGTGTGGTGTGTGATATGTGTGTGCGTTGTGTCTGTGTGGTGTGGTGTGTGTGTGTGTGTAGTGTGGGTGTGTGGTGTGTGTGTGTGTAGTGTGTGTGTGGGGTGTGCATTTTGGCTGTGTGGTGTGTCTGTGTGGTGTGTGTATACGTGATATGTGTTTGTTGTGTGTTGTGTGTGTCTGTGGTGTGTATGTGGTGTGTGTGTGGTGTGTCATGCGTGGTGTGTGTGGGGTGTGTGTGTGTGGTTTTGTGGTTTGTCATGTGTGATGTGTGTGTGGGGTGTGCGTTTTGGCTGTCTAGTGTGTGTGTGTGTGTGGTGTGTGTATACGTGATATGTGTTTGTTGTGTGTTGTGTGTGTCTGTGGTGTGTATGTGGTGTGTGTGTGGTGTGTCATGCGTGGTGTGTGGTGTGTGTGGGGTGTGTGTGTGTGTGGTGTTGTGGTTTGTCATGTGTGATGTGTGTGTGGCGTGTGTGGTGTGTGTGTGTGGTGTGTGTGTGATGTGTGTGTGTGCGTGTTGGTGCGTGGTTGGGTGGGAGGGTGTGTGTGCGGTTGTGGGTGGGTGGGAGATTGTGTGTGTGTTTGTGTACGTGGCGAGTGCGTGTGTTTACGTGCGTGCGTGCGTGCGTGCGTATGTGTGTGTGAGTGGATGCGTGCTAAATAGTATTCCAAAGTAATACAGACATACAAAGTATACTCGAGGACCTTTTAAGAGAAAGCTTTCTCGGTTGGACCAATGGCGTTCTGTGAAAAAACTAATGCGATTCCCAAAAGACCAGTTGGCCGACCGAGAAGCTCTTATAAGATCTCCTGATGCACGGCGCGTGCGTCAAACCGGGCTTCCATTGTGTCAAAGCGGGTACATGACAATAGCGAAAAGGGAAAAGTTCTAGATAAGACAATATACGCGTCGGTCACTGAGAAGGAGTACAGTGTAAAACCATTATATCAAACCAAGTACCTGTGTACATTTCGATCGTTCGTATATGTTTTTACTTAAAGGAGCCATGAAGACAAAATACAACTTTGTTTTATTCGAAATATTTCGTGTTTTATTATGCCCCCAGCGCTTGTCCGGGCACAAACGATGTCTTCGTCACTAAAAACATAATCAATGGAAGTTAAAATTTGATTTTCCCGCTAAATCGTGTGTTCGAGGTCTGCAATGCCATCACAGGAACCGACCGCTGTGCAGCCTATAGGATCCCTTGATTCGCGCGTCCGCCGGCCGTACAGGGTGGAGAAACGTATAGGCGGTATTCAATGAAAAGTTTAGCGGGCGATTTCTCCGCCTGGCAACACTGAAAACCGCCATGTCGGTGGCCACCGTGTGCCAGTGCATGCGCTTTGCGCCCGCATCTCGAAGAAAAAAAAACACCAGCGCATATCGTCTGCTGCGTTTCAGCCCGAATATCGGTAGTGGCGTCAACAGATATAATATTGTACGCACTCACATTATGTGCTCGCGCTCTACCTGCCCTCGAGCACTTCGAATCCACGGAGGATGAAACTGCGGCTGCGAACAGCGCGTATAAGCAACATAAGTCCGACGCTGCATTTGGCTGCCACCGCGGATGTCGACGCAAGTGCACGTGCACCGTATCCACGACTTTATGCCTGGTAGGTGCCCTCTAATATGTGGTTGAGTACAAAAATCGAATAATTTCTTTGGACAAATGGTTCACGCGTACACCGATTTAGCGCTGGCTTTCTCGTGCGCTAAATGTTTCACACCCAGCAAAAAAACTCCTTTCTGACGTTCGAGCGCGGCGGCTGGCTATCAGCCGATCTGCGGCGGCTACATCCTACGCGTCTGGCAATAGGTAGATCGTACTGTGCTGCACTCAACAGCACTTGGCGTCGAGGTATTACTTTGCGTTCAGAGGGCAACAGTTTGGTAATGATGCAGTTCCTGCTGTCAAACGGACCACTGCGTTCACGTTGCAACCTTTGTGCCACGGCCGACTGGCACTCGCTGGGGTTGAATTGCAGATAAGGTTGTCAGAGTCATGAGCGGAATCGTGACTTTTCGCGTAACCAACGCTATCGCTGCACAACTGACTATCGAATCACTCGCACACGCCTTGCACGGGAACTCAAGGTCACTCGTGGCCGGCGGCCTGCCTGGCCGCCATGAAGGCATGGAGGAGGTGCCTGATCTGGGGGCCGGGCGCACAACGTCGCCTTGGCAACAGACGCTTGGCCACAGATATGGCGGCGCACTCGCATGGTTGCCTGCATGCATTCCACGCTATTTAATACCGGTTATACGCTGGCGCCGCAATTTTGGGTAGCTCGCTCGCCGCCGAAGCAAGTCATTGCATCAAAACCGCGCTAAAATTATCGCCGCAACGAGGTTTACTGGCGAAGTTTGAGTCATCTCATCTGTTTCGCGTTGCTGAGTCTCGTGGGAAAGAAAAGAACAACGCGTTGAGCACCTTGACCCAATTGCAGCGGCACGAGGCCGTTCAAAGGGTGTCTGCATCCTTTACGGCTGCGCTGGCATCGAGGTACTCGCGCGTTTGTTTACGTTACTGAACCTAGATGGCGCCACAATACCGTGGCAAACCATTTTCTGCCTTTGGTTTGTTTTTGACCGTATTTAAATAGTTCTCGCTCGACAAATATGGTCACTTAAGACACCGTTCCTTGCGTCAATCGGCCAGTGTGGTCTGAGACAACCTCAAAGCCCCTCAGTGCTGTGCAGCTAAACGAAGCACAGTGCACACAGTACCAACAGGAGTACGCATCAGTACTTCTATGTTTACATGTGCTTTCGTAACTTCCACCGTTTGTACCACCATTGTTATTGCTTTAAAAAGAATGTGTCCTAAATTTAAAGGGGCACTGACACAAAATTTTGAAGGCGAGATAACTTCGGAGATAGATTGGTGGGAACACATATACATCATCTGCAAAATATCAGCGGTGAATACAGCCTAGAACATATTTAAAATCAATTTTGAAGTGTGCGAAACGCAACCGAGCGGCCAGCAGAGGACCACGCGCAAGTGTAAATAAACAACATCCAAACACGTCACGAGTTTGTGTTTGCCGCTTCCGCACTGCCGGCTCGCCGCTCCAATCGGAGGGCCGGAGGGCGGAGCTTCTGCTCTCGAGAACGAACGACCCGATCGTTGGCGGCGGAGGCGCCGTGATTTCGTCAGCTCATCGGGCAGCTGGCCGCGACCAATGTTCTACAGCGATTCCAGGCACTCTGTTTCTATTACTGTTTATTACCATTGGATGCGGAAGCTCACTGAGCTAGCCGCACGGTCGCTGTGCAGGCGGCGGCCACGGCCGCGAAGTGGCCCACGCCGGCGCAGGTAGCTCGAGTGATAGCTTGTTACCGCTGCACGAAATTGTCCCCAAGTCCCGACCATGGTGGCTTACATGAGAAAGGAGCTAATGATGCCATGGCGGGTTGCATTAAAAATTGTCATCTGCACCGCTTACGAGAGCGGCACTCGAATATCCGCCGCAGTGCTAAGCCGAACACATCTGTAGGCGGACCTGTAGGCAGACCGGCCGGCTGCTCCCAGCGCGCGTCTTGCCACCCACCGTCTCGAGCGGCGCGCGTCGTTCGTAAGCCGCGGTAGCATTTGCACTCGCAGCGCCTGCGTCACATCCACGGTAGCTTTTTAATTAGGCGCCTCACGAGGTCAGTACGGGGGGGAATTCGCAGAAACTGCCGTCGATGCGGATTCGACAGTGCTACGGCGGCTCTGCTCTGTAACTGTGATATCCCTTCGACGGTCACGTGGTCAGCTTTGTTCACACAAAATCCACAAAATCCATCGTTTCGCGGCACTCGCTGAAACCGAAACTGCGACTGGCCGCATTGAAAATGCCTCTAATTAAACAACCGTCGCACGCTGAAGCAAATGAGGTTTCTACAGGTTATAAGTAGGTCACTAGCTACTTATCGCAACAAAAAAAACACGATGCAAAATTTTTGTGTCAGTGCCCCTTTAAGCACAAATATCTCGTTCTGCAAGCTTATAAGCTCAGCCTAATTTGCGTTTGCTTTTGCCGGCCTCCGCCAATCGCAGAGCAGGCTGGTATGACATCATAGGTTCTGTTGCGGGAAATCAGCGAGTGGGTCGCATGGCCATTCCCTTTTTTCCGAATTATAAAGCTTATTTGAGCGAAGTTTACCTCAAAACTGATGTCAGTATGATTCTAGCGAGGGCGTCTTTTGAATAAACCAAACTTGCGTTTAGCCTTCATGGCTCCTTTAACAGGCGAAAAATCCTCGCATTCGGTCGTTTTTCGCTTGTGATTTTGATCTTTGAAGTTTTGACGATCCAGTGGACACACTTTCGGCAAAGGTTGGCCGTACTTTTCGCTTTCGCCCTTCTTTCAGCTTTCTTTAGAAGGGGACGGCAATTTTTTTTTTTTTTCAAGTGTGTTTGAGTATACCTGTCCAATGCTGGCGCCTCTCAGCCGAAATTTGCGGGCGAAGCTTATAGTATTAAGCACGAGTCAAGCTGTGGCACCAAGGGAAGGCAGGAGAATTTAGTGCCGGCACGCTGATTCGGAAACAAACGCACTTTAGAGTGTCGTGAAACACATCTCACACTGTGTAGTGTATATAGAATGAGGATTCGAAAAGCATACGTTGCCATAATTATCATAGCAATGCTTCGCCTCTCGACTTCGCTCTCGCAAAGAAAGTCCTTCCACTGTTCGTTCTGTGCGCAAATTCCCCACTTCCATCTTGCCCTTTTTACGCACACCTAAGTTTTTCTTTTGTATTGCAACCAGTGGAATCACAATATTCACTGAACGGCGCAATAAAAAGGCCACTCGTCGAGTCTACAACAATGCGAAACTCCGGAGTCATGTCCGAAAGGAAATTCCTCACCGCAAACAACTTTAGTGCACTGTAAAAGTACAGGATTCTTGACATTACTTCATGGGTACTGGTGGCTTCTGTTGACTCGTTATGATGGGAATGATAACGTTTGGGGGCGGCCACTATGCGAAAGCACCTTAAAAGCCTTTAGATGCCAAATTTCGAATGGCTTGGCGTAGCGTCGCCGGTATGCGCGCCTCTCCGTGAAAGCTATGCCATATCAATTGGCTTCGGACTTCGCGAAGATGAAGTTAATACATCTCTCGCTAATGGTATAAGACCGGTTGGCAACTCACGTGTAGCCGCCATTACCACGGAAAGGCAGAGAAGCAGGCTGAGTATGCCGCAGACACTGCAAAAGGCAGCCAGGGCTGCCCGGTCGTCGCGCCGATCCCTGGGCGGGGACGAAAAGTTTAGGTTCATGACAGACAATGCGAAATGCTTTGCTTTCGGAGGTAAGCTCGGGAATAGGGCTGCTTGTCATGCATCATAGATAAGAGGATGGAGTTACGATCAACTTTGTAGTACTTACCGCTGTTGGCCTGTAGAAAAAAAGGATAGCATATGTTCTCAGACACGGTAAGTAAGAAAGGAACGGACGAAGCAACAGAAGGTCAAGGTCACAAGGTAGGAATGGAGATAGCAAGAAAGGAAAGAAAAAGGGAGTAAGAAAGAAAATCAAAGAATCCCCTCGTTTAGAGACAAAGATGTTTGAAACGCGAAGTCCAATCTCGTGAGGATTTGTTTGTTGTCGCCTGAGTTGGGGCTTTGATGGTGACGATGCCATTGAAGTGTTTGGCACGGATAAACTGTTGGCTGTCGACAAGAGCTTGATGTGCCTTTGTAGAAACCAATTGTGTAAGTTGGCTCGGTGGTAGTACGTCCGGTGTGACGATTTTGATTTTGGACTTTGAATTTCCGCTTTGGCGATTCCGGATTTCGACCACTGAAAGCTTCGCGTTTCAACCATCTCTCACTTCATCCGCGATCAAAGTTGGCTTCCCTGCGGGTTCGCCACCAGTGAGGGAAAGAAAACTTCGCTTTGAAATTGGAACTTCTTCGGCCGCATCTGAATAGCGCAATCGTATAAGCGCCACCTTCATAACGTGTAGCACTGAGGTCTGATCCCCACCACAGTAAGCGTTTCCTTCTTGAGGCTCTTGTTACGTTTTGTACAGTTGACTTGCCTGAAGTGCGTTTCACCGCCCTCCGGACGCCGTCAGTAAGGCATCGAAAAATTCGCTTTGCATATATACGCTTAGCGGCACGTAAAGTTGGTTGATTAATCGATTATTTCATTGATTGATTAATTAATTTCTTAATTGATTGATGACTGATAGAATTATTGACTGACCCGCCGCGGTGGCTCAGTGGCTAAGGCGTTGCGCTGCTGAGCACAAGGTCGCGGGTTCGATTCCCGGCCGCGGCGGCCGCTTTTCTGATGGAGGCGAAAAGCAAAAACGCCCGTGTGTGCGAGGTTTCGGCGCACGTTAAAGATCCCCAGGTGGTCAAAATTAATCCGGAGCCGTCCACTCCGGCGCGCCTCATCGCCTGCGTTGCGTCGGCGCGTTAAAACCCACAATCAATCAGAATTATTGACTGACTGACTGATTGTTTTATAGAATGATTGTTGATTGATTGGTTGGTTGGTTGATTAGTTGATTGATTGCTCTGTTTATAAATGACTTGAATAACTGATTGATTGGGAAATCAGACGATTTGATTTATTGGTTGATTTATTGATTAATAGATTATTCTCTTGATTTAGTAGATGATTAGTTGATTGATTGATTGATTGATTGATTAGTTGATTGATTGATTGATTGATTGATTGATTGATTGATTGATTGATTGATTGATTGATTGATTGATTGATTGATTGATTGATTGATTGATTGATTGATTGATTGATTGATTGATTGATTGATTGATTGATTGAAGCGCCGAAGCAAAGCCTGCGCTGTGAGTCCACCGGTGTCGTGGACTCCCGAATAATTCTGCCCACTCGGGGATTTAACCGGTGCCGAAATTTGAGGCGATGGGCGTTTTCGCTATTCGTCGCCATCACAAAAGCAGCCACCGCGTCGAGGATGAAACCCGCGTGCCTGGGCTCAGCAGCAAAAGGCTTTAGCCACTGTGTCACCGCGGCGAATGTACAAAAAGAAGGCAACACCGAAAATTAATACGGAAGAGAGTGATACAAAAACATACAAAGTGAAACGAAGAGGGCCGGCCCCCGTCTGTTTGGCAAATATACAAGCATTATCTTAGCTATCAAATTTAACTTTTCACGAAGCGCGGCGCCGTAAGTACTGGCAAATACGTAAAACCTGCACGCAGGAATTGCGGTCTGCAGACCCTATCTTAAACCTTGCCTTCACCATTAAACAAATACGATTTCAACGACGCATCACAGCGTTCTATGCTTACAGTACCCTTCGGAACATAATTCCACCACTCGACGTGAACGCCCCAATTTGATTGATTGATTGTGGGGTTTAACGCGCCGACGCAACGCAGGCGATGAGGCGCGCCGTAGTGGAGGGCTCCGGATTAGTTTTGACCACCTGGGGATCTTTAAAGTGCGCCGAAATCTCGTACACACGGGCGTTTTTGCTTTTCGCCTCCATCAGAAAAGCGGCCGCCGCGGCCGGGAATCGAACCCGCGACCTCGTGCTCAGCAGCGCAACGCCTTAGCCACTGAGCCACCGCGGCGGGTAACGCCCCAATTTGACTTTGCGAGTGTCAACAAACGAACTCCTCTTGTGCTTGTCTTCAAGGTTGTCGTTTACTTATTCAAGCAAAGCTTCACTACTTGCGTCCAGCGATTTTGTGGAGGATGCGCAAGGTCACCTTTTAACGAGAGACACACCCCCGGCGACACACACCTATAGTTCATCTCACAAGCTACCTGCAGCACTGTGGAGGCTACATTGTTGTCCCCCTCAGGAGGCCTAACTCACCGCGAAGGAAGCGACAAAAGGCGCTGGGGCCGTGCGGTGCCACTTGCCGAGAGGGGAGAAGGGAGTGCCCTTTCAGGACCCCCTTCACGGCGGATTAGGCACCCTCAGCGGGCGCACTATTGATAACAATGTAGCCTCCCACAGTGCTGCAGGTAGCTTGTGAGATGAACTATAGAAGCGCATCGTGCGATTCGCTTGGCCCGTTGGCATCTGCGGGTGCCGACAGCGGTCGCCACCGCCGCTGCCGCCAAGGCAGCCGACCACCCCCACAGCCTCCCATGCATGCGGCGCTGGGTAGTCTCGCGCAACGTCACTCGTCTCGCGCCCGGCGAACAGAAACGGTGCGTTCGCCCCGGCGAACGCCGCGTTTGCCCGGCCTCTTTCTGTAAGCCTTGCACGGAACCGAACGGCTTTGAGACGTGGTCGGAAAGAAGGTTTAACCAAGCGAAACCAAGACTCAACCAGACGATTCCAAGCTTTTGCTTTGCATATCCAAGGTTGGCTGAGCTAAGCCGTAGCCATTTTTTTTTACTTCTTTTCATATTGTTTTCTTTTCTGCTCGCTTCACTCTATGGGTATTTCGGGGGCAGGAGGAGGGGGGCGGAGAGAGCTCCCTCAGCATAGAGACCTGCTGCTTTTTCCCCACCTATAACCATTCCATCGATCAATCAACTAATCATCCAATCAAACAAGAGATTAGCGTCAAATGCTGAAGTGCCATATAAGCCGGTCCCAGAAACAAGCATACTGCTGCACCTTTCGCACTTGATAGCTGGCCAACTACCTCGTATAGTTAAACTTCGGATGAATTTTCAATGCGAAATTGGTTTCACCTGTGCCTGTCGTTATTTTTTCACTTAGACATCGAGATTCATAGAGCGGATCCTGTCATAAATGCCATATCGTAGTCTCTTGTGATTGTTCGTACTTCCTTCTTGAAAGCGTCCGTGAAGTGACAAAAAAACGTCTTTCAGTCCTTGTCGTCGCATGTGACACGATTTCTTCAGGGCTTGCGCGGCCATGGCACTCCAAATAAGAGCGTCGAGGACATAGAGATGTGACGCTAGAAAACACGACTCATTTTCTAAGGGAAATGTTATTTGAGCTATTGCAAACGACGTACGGAGCTGCAGTATGTAAAATACTATGGATTGAGAAAAGAGACCAGCAATTGTTGGAAGAATTGTGAGGATGGGAGCTACGTGAAATAAGTAAGATGTTTGCTTATATTCAAGCGTATAGCTAAAATAATAATGCGCCAGCGAGCGCCTCTTAGAAACGGGCGAAGAAACGGAAGCCAAGGCTGCATGCGAGATCCCTAAAGTTGCCCGCGTTTATCGCAACCCCTGCCCTCAAAAGCTCTGGGTTAATCCCCCAAAAAAAATCTGAAGGAAAAACAGGAATCGTAGATGAGCTGCGTTTCTTTTTCGTTTTTCGCAAGCCCTAAACCCTTTTGAAGCCCATACACCCGACCATAGTAATCCAGAACGCTCCTCGTCCTCAGGCTTTCAAATTCATCCTGTTCGAAGGTACGATTTGCGAAAAGTGACAAAAAAATAAACTCCCCATTCCTTAGACAAAGCTGGTTATAATGCGACGCTTTCTAGCTTGCAGCATGAGTCAAAGTACCAAACTGAAAGTGCTTCGACCGAGATGTAAGGACTCAATTCGATAGACGTTGGCGTCATAACGCTAGGGACCCACTTCCAATTCCTACAACGGGAAGAGTTAAGAATCGACCCCAAGACCAGACCCACCATTGCCCGAGGACATCCCGCGAGGTCTCCAGGTCCTTCTGCACAAGGCCCGCTCCGGCACAGCGGTCACTCCTGACGTCTGCGACCGATGGACCTGGTACCGGCGTTTCGGCAGAAAGAGACCGGATGGCTGCGCACGTGTTCCCCCTCATACCCTTCCCTGCCCCCTGTGCAATGCCGACCGGCCCACCATACCCCACCTTCTCTGGGACTGTGCCGGACTCTCCGAGGAACGCCGTAGGTGTCGACCTGCTCACGTCACGTCCCTTCAAGAATGGGTAACGCCTTCGAGCGATGTGAAAGAAACTTTAATGACTCTGTGGACATTTGCTGGACGTACAGGTCTTGTGAAAATGACCTAAATCATGTGGTCCGTGTGCGGGGCGGACACGCGTTGTGATTGAACCCCGTCCCCCCCCCCCGTCCCCCCCCCCCCCCGCTGGTTTACTTGTCCTCCCCCTCCTCCTCTTCCCCCGCACGAGGCGTTCGACCTCTCCCATCTTAATAAATTCATTCATTCATTCATTCTTGAGGCGCTTTGCGTTTCATCATCATCAACATCATCATCATCATCTTGTGGAAGCCCTTTGTGGAAGCCCATCGTGTAAATTTGGCTTTCCAGGAGTGCGTCCTGGTGTTACAATCTACGGCGTAAGTGACGCATAGGCAGCTTTGCTTTGAAAAAACAAACAAGAAAAACACGCGCTGCCGGGGATTTGAACTTGCGACTTCCAAAAAAACTGCAGAAATTCAGAGAATTATCTGCTAATGCGTAGCTCTAATGCGTGGCATTCTTATGCCGTGTATCTGCAATGTGAGTTTTTTTTCAGACTTTTTTTTTGTTTTTCTAAATCCTCTCCGACCAATTATCTCCAATTACGCTATTATAGCGGTTTCAGGTGAAACTTTCCTGAAATATTCATTGTTGTGGAAATGCAGGGTGTCGCAAGGGTCGCCATTTTCCGTAATTCTTCTAAATTTTTCTTGTATTTTTGGTTTTTCAAAATTTTGTTCGGCCGATTATCTCCAGTTACGCTATTATAACGATTACAAGTGAAACTTTCGCGAAATCTGCATTATTGTGGAAATGCCATGCGTTATACGTTTTGCCATTTTCTGAAATTTTTTAATTTTTTAATTTTTTTATTTTTTCAAAATCTCTTCCGACCAATTATCTCAATTTACGTTATTACAACGATTACATTTGGAACTTTTCCGAAATCTGCATTATTGTGGAAACGCGGTTCGTCATTTTCCGTAATTATTTAATATTTCTCTTATTTTTTTTTGTTTTCAAGAATTCGTTCGACCAAATATTTCCATTTACGTTATTATAACGATTACAGGTGGAACTTCCCCGAAATCTGCAATATTGTGGAAATGGCATGCCGTATACGTTTTCACATTTTGCGCATTTTTTTTTTTTTTTTTAATGCGTAAACTCGTGCTACTCCTGCTACACACCCTTCGCCTTTCACTGAGCTACCAAATCGATGTATATTCGCTGGCAGCACAAGGTACGCCACCGATTACGTTTGGAATCACTTACGAGGGTTGGTCAACACTGATACTTCGGTGTCGTTCATTTCCGGGTGGGGGCTTCCAAAGAATGCAGTTTCCTCGAAAGACAGTTTCCACTTGTCCGTTGGGGACGTACTGCGATAGAAATTTATGTTTATTCAACCAAAACGCCTCATTATACCTTGAATCTGGAGCACACGGATATCAGCATTCCCAACCTCTTCTCTGCAGTTCACTTCATGGTAGAGCGGCACCGGAGCACTCCGAACTTTAGACAGTCACTTGTGTATCAGCAATGCGGGCAGTTTCTAAGGAAGGCAGTCAAACAATATTGTTAAACGCACCCTGCAACACATTCGATAAGCGCTTTCACTCTTTCCTTCGTGTCTGGAACCACTGCGAAAGTTAAAGTTATCTTGAAGAAGCGGTTGTCCTTGACTTCTCTGTCCGTGCGCTTAAGATGAACTTTATGGAATACCAACTAGAGTTATCGCCAGCATGGAGCGGCACTGCGTGATTTGCTCGTGGCACCAGATACGCCTTCCATTTCTGCTTTGTTTTTGTAGCTTTTTTTTTTAAGTTGCTATCAAAAAGAACTCCTTGCTGCAAGTGAACGAAAACCGGCCAATAGCCGCTACATGGCCTCAGTGACGTAACTCGAGCCGTCCAAGAACAAAAAGACCGGGAAAGAGAGCAAAATCTTTTGAGCGAGTTTCCGGGTTATCTGATGGGCATAGAGGACTAATGTTTGGCTGAGGTACTTTGCGAATCCCTAATCTAAGTACTGGATGTGTTGGGTGACCAGGCATTGAAGATTTCAAGAAAACGTTGAAAAACGTGTTGCAGGGTCCCTTTAAATATGCGCAGCCAGCGCAGTGCTTAAGAATGAATACTGCATTGACGCACGGATTTGTCGTAATATAATTTAGAAGCACTTTGTGCGCATCACTGTCATGTTTTTGTGAAACATTTGGTTTTACGCAAGGTATTACTGCCCAGAAGCTTCGTTATTTTATTTTTGTTTTTTGTGCGTTTAATGTGTTCGTGGTGTCAGTGAGGGATATTCAGAGACGGCAAGAAAACAATCTAGGTCTGCATAAGAGCGATTATAACAGCGAGTGTAATATGTTTTGACCGAGCTGTTCTCCCAGCGTTCAGGGAAATTCCCCTCTACATTGTTGTTGCTGATACATAAACGGGCGTTTTACGCAACGATGAATTTTAACAGCGGAGTAGTTGTTACTGGCCATAATTTTTGGGTTCGCGCGCGCCGAAAACTTCCGCGATGAACGTTATCGCGCAGACGTCACTCAGCTGTCTCATTACACACTCTACAACGGAAAGACATGACAGCGGCCGCCGCAACACGATAGCAGCGTGCGGATGCGCTCAGTATCTTAGGAGAGCTTTTCACGCGGACGCTCGCATTGTCGTGCGCATGCGCTAGTATCGTACAAGAGACCTCCCGCGCAACGTCTTAGCAGTTCTCGCCATGGCCCCGCCGCGGGTAGTTCGCACGGCCGTGGAAGAGGCCGCGAACCGAAAGGCAGGGCGTGCTACTAAAACCAACTACGTGTCCGTCAATGCTCACCAACAACATCTTCGCGATTCAAGTCTTCCGCATCAGTGCAATCTTCCCTAGATTTTTTACACATCCCTATTTGGTACGCGGAGTGGGTCAGGGAGCAAACTGGTGTTAAAGACATATTAGTAGAAATTAAGAAGAAGAAATGGACGTGGGCAGGGCATGTAACGCGAAGGCAAGATAACCGCTGGTCATTAAGGGTAACAGAGTGGATCCCTAGTGAAGGCAAGCGTTGCAGGGGGCGGCAGAAAGTTAGATGGGCAGATGAGATCAAGAAGTTTGCAGGGATAAATTGGTCACAGTTGGCACAGGACCGAGATAATTGGAGAAGAATGGGAGAGGCCTTTGCCCTGCAGTGGGCGTAGATAGGCTGGTGATGATGATGATTTGGTACGCAGGAATTAGTACATGTGAGTTGCGGCTTACGAGAGTTTTGGGCTTGCAAATACACCGTAAGTTCATGCCTTGACACAAGTCATGAAAGAAGCATTGAACGCACGGCGCACACTGGGACGTTTGCTATTGCGAAGTTGCACCGGTAGCGACTTACACTTGGAAGAAAAAAAACAACTGTATAATAGAAGTATGCAATAGCGAAAAATATGTGGGTAATACTAGGCTCCGTCTAATCTCACGGCAGCCGTGAGAATTACCTCCGGAAAATTCTCACGGCAGTTTCCATAAAAGCTGGCTGGCCTAAAATTTGCTGAATAATATTACGTCCCAACGTAACCTAACATAATAGAACCTCACCGAACCTAGCGTAACCTAACCGAACACCTACCCAAATTCAGCCAAACTGCAACAAACCTTACCTAACCCAGCCCAACGACACAGAACACAACCTATATTAAACGTAATTAAACGCATTCTAGGAGTCCTGTGCGTCTATCTCTCGATATTGTAAAAACCATAGTAAAAAAAGCATTAACAAAATCACGATGAGCGAAAAATTCTCAAAGGTAAAAAAAATCGAATTGTCTGATTCAAACCTGAGCCTTCTCGTTTAAAACCAAGTACTATACTACGCGACGCTACAGGGTCAACTGCAAACACGGCTTTGTAGGGAATATTTATCGCATAGAATCTCCGCCTAGCGTGCTTAGCCAATGAGAGGGGACTGCCGTGAGAAATTTCTGACGGTAATTTTTTTGCCGGGATAATAGACACTACCTTATTGTTTCCTGTGTGGTGGTATAAAACTGTGCCGTTGGGGCGCATAGCTCCGATTCCGGAAGCGTACCATACATCAGCGCTAGATTAGCAACTATTTGAGCAACGTTAACGGAACAGTAGACTGCCCACTCCTGGTTCAGCAGCAGTGAGTGGGCAACTGCTTCGAGAAAATACTCTGTAAGGCGTAAGGTAAAGCAAACAGAGCAGCAAGATGCGGGGAAACCACGGTATTCAGCTAAATGTAGGTAGATACAATTTGTCCAAAAAGCAAATCGCAAACTTTGCGCACGTGGAAATAATTTCAGCAAAAAAACTGCAAAGCTCGCTAAAGCAAGATAAGTAATCGACAGCTACACCCAGACAAAGTATATATTACTGGCGAAATACAGAATCTTGCAAATACTGGAAAAGGCGGTCGGTAAACAACGCGGTCCCACTTATGCGCTTGAACTAGGTGTTTAAATACGCCGTGCAGGAACTTACAAATACAACGCATGCACAACAAAAAATACCGCAGTTAGAAATCCGTATAACCATCCATAAATTACGCATAAATAGCTCTGAATCCACATGCTTGACCCGCACGATCTTCATTTTTTTCTAAGTTATCTGAACCTGGCCCGGCATTTTGCCGAGCCCGTAAAAGCATGCACGAACGTCAAGGAGCCAGCGATGCTAGGCTAACGACGCTTCCAGCGCTCACCTAAAACCTTGGCGTTGCTTGTTGGAAGGGGCAACAGCTTTCAATCGAAGACGATGTGAATCGGCAAACACGCTGTAGAAAAGGCACAGTGGCCGCCAACCGCGAGCGAGATGCAGGCAGGAGGACGATTCAAACGCTTCTTCGTCTGTCTCGCGGCACGCTCGTCTCGCCCTTACCTCGCACTCACGCGCCACTCCGATGATTGCCACAATGATGATAATGATGGCGTAGGTAAAGATCATAATACGGGAGAAAAATTTAAGTCGCCGACTTCGACCGTGTTCAGCGGGATCCTTCGAGTAGACCACGCTAGACAGTGCCAATCTATATTGTCGAGCAAACAGTTCACACAGATTTTCTTATCAACCTTGTAGAGTTGAACAAGTGAGCCCTGATTGAGTCACTGCAGCGAGGACCATATTTGCACCGGTTTGAAGTGTTTCTTCAATCTGGGCATCGCTTCCTCCAGAAGTCCTAAGGGTAATGTCGTCCGCGTACAGCCTGTATCGAGGTATACCTGAGAAAGCTGCTGTGGGAGTTGGAGCAGGGCTATGATGAACAGCAAGGGTGAAAAGACCGCTCCTTGAGGGGTTCCATGGATGCCATTTATATTGGTGCAGAGGCGACATCTCCCAGGTGTAGCTCGGCGGTACGGTTTGTTAAAAAGGAACAGGTGTGATTATACGTCCATGTGGCCTACTTTCACTGCTTCAAGGTTGCTCCTGCGACCGTGTTCAGCGGGAGCCTTCGAGTAGATCACACTAGACTGTGGCAATCTATAATGTCGAGCAAGCAGTTCACACAGACTTGCTGATCAGCCTTGTGGCGTGGATTAGCACTATGTTACCTCAAAATTGGAAGCATCGGTGTGACTTGACAAAATTCACGAGTACGTAGTATCAATCGGGCAGCCTCCGCTGGAGTAGGCTTTACTACCCTGGACACTGGGTAATTAGGGTTTGGAAGGGAAGGGGAAAACGCACGCGCTGGACCGAGGACTCACTTTCCGGGATCCCAGCTGTCTCGACGATTCCCCCAAGCCAGGAACCCCTACAGTCCGGTGACCAACTGAACAATGCTCGAGAGCTCACAATAACCTCTCTAAAAGCGATGAAATTACGTGGAGGAAGCTCCAAATGGGGGATTTCCGACGCCGCAACTGCTTACCAAATGTCATGCTGAGGTGCATAGCACTCAAAGTGTTTTGTTTCAAAAGTGAGAGCGCTTGATCAAAGGAAAGGTTTTATTATATTACTTCGTCTTGGTCGTTTACATTTATATTTTCTGTTCGTTTGGACGCACGACGGTTCCTAGAAAAATAGGCATCTTTTTCTGACACTTGGTACCCAGCTGTGTAACACAATTCAGGGCGAATGCATACGAACACAAAAACAGAACACGGACAGCGCTTGTCCCGGGTTCTGTCTTAGACTTCGTCTGCCTTTGCGCAGTAATGTGTTCTACAGAAGATTACTGGTTTCCCACCTATCAAGAGCCAATTAGTGAGACTGTTTGTTTCGTTTGGTAATATCTTCTGATGTTTGTTTTTGCTGCCTCCTTTGTAAAATGATCTGCATCAACGCTAGTATAACCACTAAACGTCTTAACTTGCCCCACATCTCAATTTTCCGCTGGAGATACAAGGCATTTCACTGCTTGTTCCGGCGTACTCGGCAATTATCGGTGGGCGTTTAAAATTCATGCCGTGTGAGTACCAAGAGTAAAGAGTTCGCCATCACTAAGGGATGGAAGAGGAGGAAGATCGTGGATGCTACTATGATGACGTTTCTCAACACCATCATCATCGTAACTAGAGACCGGATTTTAGGCAAATGCCTGCTAGAGGTTAAAGGAGGGCTTTGCTGTTTCTTATATTGCCTGCAAACGCTTATTCTGTCGTTTGTGCCTAAATGCCTTTAGATAACTATTTTCAGAATCGGCGGCCATATGAACCCCCCTTAACACCAAGATTGGCTTTCGAGTGCAGTTTGAGATCGTTATTTATGTAACCGAGCAGCATGGACTGTTTTGAACTCTATTTCAACCCAGTGCTCTGGTTCAACCAAATAACGCAAACAGGCCCTAGCAGCCGTGAAATGGGAGGCGCCAGCCAACCTCCGCCACGGCGCTGACATGGCGCGAGCGGTTGGCGAACGTGAAACAGTGAAAACGCGCAGGGTCTCAGGGGAAAAGAGGTTAAGAGCAAAAGTAGAAGGACCTGACTGACATGGAAGTTCAAAGTAGCTACACATCGCCCACCATTGGCGACAGCGATTGCGCGAAATAGTGCCCTCCCAAAACCGCTAAGGCTAGCAGCAATACTCCGCCACCATCAGCTTTGCTGTCTATAAAACATATTCTCTGTTGGGATTTTTTGTAGCGTGAGCTACACTGGCCGAGGTTGAGCGATTTCGCGTGGCTCCTGGAGAGCCGGGCTGCGCATGCGCGAGGAGCAGTGAAGTCTCACGGCGCACGAATGGCGCGCCGGAGCCGCCGCCGCCGCGACTAGATTGGACTGGATTGAATTGAAATGAATTGGATTGGATTAGAGTGAATTGGATTGGAATAAATTGGATTGGATTGGATTGGATTATATTGGATTGGATTGGAAATCGTGGTAGAAGCAGTAGGCATGATAATCAGCGAATCCTAGACAACCAGCAAACCTAAGAATAACCAGCTGTATCTTAGCTCACGCTACGTATATCCTGGAATAGCCGAGCTGACCCACTGCTATTTTTTTCGACGAGGAGCGTGTTGTGTAAAGTACACTTGGTGGCACCCGCCGCGGTGGCTCAGTGGCTAAGGCGTTGCGCTGCTGAGCACGAGGTCGCGGGTTCGATTCCCGGCCGCGGCGGCCGCTTTTCTGGTGGAAGCGAAAAGCGAAAGCGCCCATTTGTCGATATTTCGGCCCAGGTTAAAGATCCCGAGGTGGTTGAAATTACTCCAAAGCCCTAGACTACGTCACGCTCATAACCTGTGTACCTTCGGCGCGTTAACCCCCAAAATCAATGAAATCAAAAACTTGGTGGCGGGAATGCTTGAAAGGGAAGCACGGGAACAGCAGTGAAGCGGTAGGGCTACGTGCGACGAGGGAAGTGTGGGAAGATGGAGGATGAGGTATGCCATGCAGGTGTGGCAAAGAGACTATCGTATTTTCAACGTCATATGCAGCGAACCAAGGAGATTCGCGCCCAGGTTGACCCGCAGTTATATCACCTTCTCCGACACGTTTTGAAACCTGAATTCGGTAGTTTTATACTCCTGCTACACTGGGGTCCAAATGTCATTTGAACCAAATGTCATTTGACTCAAATGGGTTGCTTCAAATGCCATTCAGAATCCGCCGTGCTACACTACAATTTCGATGGCATTTGAAAGCTTTCACAACTGTTCGCTGTGCTGTAGTGGCGCTGTTGTTGCCCCGTTCCGTTTTCGTACACTAATACAACAATCAAACTTAGGAGCAGTCCGAGGCAGTAAAATGATATCAAATTAGAAGAGACACCAGTTTTGACTCTAAATATGGCTGTCTTGCGTTGTTTTTGTTTGTGTTTTTTGCAACTAACCCACTGGTTTTGACAGTATGAAAATTAAATATGTTGATTTCGTATTTTAAGTAAATAAACAGTGAACAAAGTTTCACAAACAACAATATTTTGTTTGTTTTACGTACGGAAGTATTATATTTTTTATTGCCGATCGAAGACGCTGCGTTCGAGAGTGCTGGAAATGGCATTTGAAATCTTAAATGTCTCTCTCGGTGCTCATTTGGCTCAAATGTCATTTGAGCCAAATGGCATTTAAAAACCTAGTGTAGCAGCACAACTTGGCATTTGAGCCAAATGATATTTGGTTCAAATGACATTTAAACCCCAGTGTAGCAGGGGTATTATACTGGTATTGCTTTAAAGCGAACCCATACTACTCGTTCAGCTAAAGCTTGAACACCGCCCCTGTATAATCTGTTATATTATTGTGTTTTGCTTAATTGTGTTTTTCTTAAACCTAAACTGTGTTTTACTTAAACTTTTTAAGCTAAAGCTTGAACATCGCTCATCTAGAATGTGTTATATCTTGTGTTTTACTTAAATGGGCTTTCTTGAAACTTAAAATATGTTTTACTTAAACTTTCTAAGCTAAAACTTGAACATCTGCCACTTATCATCTGCTAAATGCTTGTGTTTTGCTTACATGTGATTTTTTTTCACGCCGGAAAATGTTGAGAGGTGTGATAACCTCCACTAGTGCAGAAAGCTGGGAAAGTTGTTTGCTTTCGCAAAAGCATTTGTCGCAGAGGGAGGGCAGTCGCTGGAACCTGAAATTGCCATGAGCAAGACGAAAGCATAAACGTGGCGGGAAAAATGGCGGACCCCACGCGCAGGGGGCTACCACGTAAAGCGAAGCTTTAATTGTTGCATAACCGGGTTAAAACAAACGTGCGTGTGGCACTTTGGAAGGGTTTTGTGGCTGGCGTAGTTGTTGGTCTTGCGCAACGGTGAGCTGTGTCGATAAATACGAGACGTAAAAAGAGAGAGAAAGAGAGAGAGAGAGAGAAAGCACCACTTTAAATGTTCAACAGGCGGATCCCCCTCGCGAAGACGACAAGAGCTCCAAGCACAGAATACGCGATACTCTACGAACTGCGGCGACTCCTTACGCGCACGCAAGTACCTACGCCGACCCGACGGGCCTGTTACGGGACGGCCAGCGTTATCTGGAGTAACTTTCCCGGATGCTTCACCGCCAGTCTCTCCTCCGTCACTTTAAGGTTCGATACCCGGAGGTCAGCGCTATATGGTGTTACTCCCCCCAACCAGCGTGACCTATTACCAGGGGCTTCTCCGGCAGAATAATCTTGTGTAAGATAAAACCCACTAACATACCCGGCAAGGTTGCAGCAGCACCAGCCCCGGAAAGGCATGGAACAGAGCCAACGAAGGCTTGTTTCAAAAATCCCCTTTCCGAAACCGGCCTGGGTTTACTAAGATGAGCATCACCCATATAAACACAGCTGCGATTTCTCTGTTCTACTGCGTGTTATGCATTCACATTTCCGAGTTTCACTGGTTTTAAGCGCACAAGAAAGAGTTGTTCGTGGTATGTTGCCTCTAGGACCGACAATGTCTGTTTCCAGTTCTCGGAGAATTCTACCGACGAGGACATTAGACAACAGAAAGGTGTCTGCATACCGTGCCCGCAAGGAAGTAGTAACTGCTGACTTCTCGCGATGAGCAACCAGAATAGCTTTACGGAAAGCGGCTAGACCTTGCGTTAGTGATTATAGAGACTAGGTATCATAAACTAACGACATATTGCATATCGGAGAATTTTCATTTCGGTCGTTTTTGACAAGCACCTAACATAACAGATGCCCCAATTCAAAATGCCTTCAACAACAGCTGGTTTCGTCAATTTTCAATTCTTGAACTTTATAGACATGACGAAGGTTTCGGTCAAAATTCTTTAATATTTAATAAAAATAGAAACAATAACAAAATGTACAGGTTTCTAAAAGCTCTCTAAATTCTAAAAGATTTCTAAATAGCCAAGAGAAGACGAAACTGTTCACTGAAAAATTATTTTTGCGATCTCTTTGGCATTGGTTTGCAGAAAATCAAGACGAACCTGACGATGCCGCGTCATTACAGCGGTGGCGCCGCAGCAGTGAATCGGCGGCCCCTACGCCAGACAGTTTATGGTCCTTTCCCCCCCTCTTTCACACACCCCCTTCCCCTCAAAATCTATTACCTTAGCTTAGCGGGTAAATACGCACAATGTAGAACTGGCTTTTTGTATAAATTTGCCGTTGGTTGCCAGTGACAACTTTTATTAATGTGATCAGAATATCATCTTCTCGCGTTTTTCACCACAAGTGCATATTTCGACGTATTTTTATTTTTTTTTTGCTGATTTTGGTGCAATTATCCACAGTGTCGATAGTTCACAAGCTGCTCCTACGCAATATATTGGAATAAAAGACAGCGGCGCTAAGATTTCTCCCTACCCATCGCATCTGCGCAAAAACGGAAAACAATAAGGGATGCTCTCACTAACGCGCAAGGCCTGAGGTAGCGAAGCTGTACACAACCTTCACGACCATCCCGGCAGGTTGAGTCCACGATTGCAGCCGATTTGCTTCTTCTTCGCAGCCGCAACGACCTTTGCTCCATCATTTTAGCTACAAGTACGAGCTTCTCTCATTTTTTTGGAAGTGGTAATCATTAGACATGCGAGCGCGCGCACGTGAGCGCGAGCGTGAGCATGCACATGAGCGCGCACGTGAGGACGGCCTCGCGGCGACTGCCCAGCGTCCCCTGCGCACGTATGTCAAGCCAAGCATACCCACTTAGGGAGATTGGCCAAGATTGGACAAAAAAAAACTTCAACGTTCACCGTAATCGTGGCAACACTTGCTTGGAAGGATAAAGATTCCGGCGATCGCCGTAAATGTGGCAACACTTGTTCCGAATGACAAATACACGTCATAGCGTACGCCGTATTCCCGGCCTACCAGAGCCCCATTTTCGGCAGCCCGGACATGGGTTGCTTCAAATAATGCTTTATCTCTCTCCCTCTCTCTCTCTCTAGGATTACAAAGCGACATTCCACAAGTTGCTTCTTTCGTGTTGTTCACGTTTATAATATCTGCTACATGCAATGCTTTGGTAGACTTGGATGAATTCAGTGCTTGGCATTACATGCCCTGGCCACGCCCATTTCTTGTTAATTTCTGCTGATACGTCCTTAACACGCCTTTGTCTTCTGTTTTCCTACTTGCGCCTAATTCAAAAGGCTCATGAGAGTTTAAAAATCGTTGAAGCATCAATAGCGTACCTTGAAATCCTGATCGGTCATTTCGCAGAGAAACAAAAACTTTTGCCTAGTCAAAGTTCCCAGCCGTTCCGGAGACTGGAATTTAGCCTAATTGATGATAATTGCCGCTCAACTGAGCTTGGACCTCCACAGAGGAGTGATTTTGCCACCATCAATCCTGGTGGGATCTTTAACGTGCACTGAGAACTGCTAGCACACGGGCGTGTGTGCATACCCTTTCCGCAGGCGGGAGGTTGGCCTGCTGCACACGCCTCACAGCGACAGGGCCACTGCGGAAAGGGGAGGGTGTCCCCTGGGAGAGGAGGACATGGACCTTGGTCCCCCACTGATTTTTGCAGCAACGCGTGTGCCTAGTTCTCCAATTACAACGGCCGCAGCTTTCCAAGCATCGCAGCTTGATGGCGGCCGTCGTATTCTAGTCAGGGCGACTTCAGAAACCAGGTCCGGTCCTCCTGTTCTCCACCTGGCGGACGGCGCGGGCACCGCAGGCAGAGCTCTGTTCTCTGCCGGGTGGGGGCCTTACCGAAATGAACTACGTAGTTTTGGTGGGTAAAGAAAATTACTTAAATATTAGAATGAATTAGCAGTTGATGACTAGAGAAATCAGAGTGAGGAAATTATAAAAATTAGTAAAAAGAGTACAGAGCAGCATTGAATGAAAATTAAAAAGTAAGAATAATGAGGACAGATTCAGAACAGAACAGAATGAGGACAGAAATACCCAGGCAGATTCAGAGGGACTGTATGTTCGGAGACTCTTTGAGCTTCATGTATACTGTTGGTACAAGCCTTCAAGAGCGGGTGCGTATTATGTAGGATTGAACCCGCGGAGTGAAGGAGAAGGGAAAAATTGTGGTTTATTTCTCTGTCATAGGAATCAGTCAAACACGAAAGTGAAATCTGCAGCGAAATCTGCAGCTGAGCATGATTTGCGGGTTGGCGGCTCTCGTGTGGGTGTGCTTGGCGAGTGACGTCCTGCTGGCGGGTCGCTTCGGCAAAGGTGTACTGGCGTCATTTCCGTGACGTACATGACGTCGTCAGTGAAATCTTGGTGTATCCCGGCATAAAACACTTTCGTGTTAAAATATAAAACACGAAAACGAACAACCCTAAGTATAACGTACTCTTTAGTACTAAAGGTTGCTTCCCCGTAAGAAGACCCTGTGTGCAGAGGTGCACCCTTTACAGGCCGCTTGCTTCGTTGTACTGGCGTCACTTCCGGGACGGATATGACGTCAGCGAAATTTTCGTGTATCCGGGAATAAAACACTTTCGCGTTAAAAATTACCGCAGCTTGCACTAGTGGTACAAGGCTGGAAAAACAGCACAGCTAGCGACCGCTCTACCTTCGTCGGAGACCCATTAGTTGCACTTCACATGGATTTCCGAACCTGCCGCTGAAAGTTCTCCATGATTGGCAGGCCCGGATCGTTTTGTCCGCAGCCTTTCACATCTCTCCGAAAGTGAATCGCGTTAGCACGTGCTAGAACCGGCAGCAACCGCCTTCGCTAACTCGGCGTCTGTAGCGTTAGCGATTCTGTGGTGCCCACTTCAAGCGCGAACGCGCGTTAACTGGCGATTAGAAGAGCACGCGAGAGATCACGCCAAGAACGCCAAGTTCAGTAAGGCTTGATGTCGGGCCAGTCGGCGTAACATGCTTCGAAGGTAAGTTGCGCTTGTTGTGAAAACAGAGATAGACATAGGGGGAAAAAACGTACACTTTCACGAGAAGGCGAGCCTGGCGCTCACCCCGAGACGCACGCTCCCGCGCACTCGGCGTTTTAACAGCGAAGCGTATTAACAATTTATTGATTCTGGCTTTTCACAAAACTCACTATAACAGCATAAAGCAAAGAAATCACCGGGACCATCAGGTTTCAGACCTGCGTTTGGTAGCTCAACAGAGCAAGTTGTCTTAGCCACTCGGCTACCACCGTGAGTTAGTGGCCGAGAGTCAAACGCTTTACTCACTCGGCTGTGACTGTGGGCAGAGGAACCACGCCACCTACACGACACAGAACACGTGACAGGGTATACGTTGCACATGCGGGCGCCCAGTTTAAGTGTGCGCGTTCCATTCGTTCGTTCTGCTTCTTCGTTTTGCTTCTCGTTTGCCGTAAAAGCAAAAAAACTGGAATAAAAGTTGTTGCGGCAGCGAAGAGGAAATCGGCTGCATACGTGGATTTAAACTGTCATCACGGTCAGGAAGGTTGCGTTTCTATGTATTTTTGCGAGCTTCTTACGTAACGCAAGCCCACGCGCAAGCCCACGCGCAAGCCTGGACGACGCAGGACGATCCGCACGAGGTGCAGGCTCACGTGCGTTCAGGCGGACTTTTCTGGTAACGCTTGACGGCGGAACTAAAAGCTTACACAGCTGCGCCATTAATAAAAGGACGGAAAGGCCGGGAGGTTAACGAGGTGTCGAACCCTCTTTGCTACCCTGCACTCGGGGAGTGGGGTCCAGGGCATAAAAAAGACGGCAGGCGAAGAGGAGAGAGAGATAGAGAAGCTTTTATTGAGCGAAAATAGGTTAAAGGAGCGGGGTGGCCGCCGACACAAGTCTGGCGGCGACAGTAGCAGCTCGGTCCACGAGTGAGGCTTGTACTCCCGGGCCAGAGCTACCCAGCGCTCCCTCCCACTGCTCGTCAGAGGAAGAGATAGGAGCGGGAAGGCACGAACTCTAGTTCCGTTTTAGGCACTACAGTCGTTCGTGTGAACTGGTATCGCTCAGAAAACGTAGAAGGGCTTTCGTGGCCTTCTGCGAAGTTGGTGGTGGCGACCGATGGTCTAAGAGAGTCTCTACTGTAAATGGTCGATTGTCCAATCGGGTGAGCGCTGTGGCAAGTACGTTTCTGTCCGATGAATATTCGGGGCAGCGACACAACACAAGCTATTGTCTCTTCCGCCCCACAGGCGTCGCACTGGTCGCTGCTGGCCACCCCGATGAGGAAGGAGCAGGCTTTCGTGAAGGCCACTCCCAACCACAATCGATAAAGCAAAGTCGACTGGGGTCGATACAGCTCACAGGGAAAACGGCGCTGGAGAAGGGTATCTCGGATATAGAAACGGAGATTCGAAAAGTCCGGAGTGTTTCATTGCTTGATGCTAATCGTATACGTGCGAAGGAACGAAGCGTCCTTTGCACATAGTGGAATTTGCAGATCTGCAATAGCCAAGTGACTGGGTAGCTAGAATGTGTTCCCGCAAGATGTAATGACTAAAATATGTGTGTCATGCCTTGCCTTCTGTGTAGTGCTAATGCTGTCGTTCGATAATGTCCTATTCGCGCGAAAGAAAAGACGAGGGGGGAAGTCCTTGAAGGCTCAAGTTGGCATTAGCCGTTGGAAAGAGGGAAGTTCGCAATAACTTGAAAGCGTCCAGGCAACGTGTTCGCTTCATTGAAAGTCTTCTATGGCCAAAAACACTTACATCCAGTTTATCGCAAACTTCACACAAGCAATCTAGATATTTGGAAAAACCGATGAAAGCTGTGGTGACCCCTCTACCACTTTCCGGTGACGTCTCTATGACGTCACGGAATCTTCTTTGTGCGATTGGTGGCCGCCAGCAGCCCACATGACTGGCTATTGTAATGGTGCCTACAGTTACGTTTCATCGTATCGATGGCAACGTGAAGTTAACACACTGATGGCTATGTTGTGGTGTTCGCTCTATTGCCTCGCCCACTGCTGAAGCATGGAGCGCGAAATTTGAAAGTGTCTAAGGGAAGCGTATACATGGTCAGATGTATTTCTCGAGTCGGCAAACAAAAGCTCCCGAAGCTCCGGTTGCCTTTGGAGCGCGAAGCGTTCCATAGCACGAAACGTTGGAAAACCAACGCCCCGTTGTGTGTGCTATTAGCGCGCGATCACTACCAAGGTGGCCCACCATTCGAGACAAGATTTGGACTTCAAGCTTACGCGTCTCATCCCTTGGATATGCGTCTTTAGTAGATTACCAGTAAGAAGCAACAGTAGTTGATTACCAATAGTAGAATAATAGAGACCATTTTCAAGGCCATTAGAGTAAACTAAAAGTGTGTCTTTAGGTCTTTCTTAGGGATGACCGCTGTCAGAACTCAAGAGAAATAAAAGTGTCTCGTACATTTCAACTAAAGAGGGGTAGAAGGTTCTAAGCAGAGAGTGTGACGTTTACAGTCGCCTACATGCTTCTCTGCTAAGAATTGCGGATGGAAGAAGAAAAGGCTTAAGAAAGAGCTCGTCAGAGGAAGAAAAAAATGGCCGTGGACTTGGCACGATATGACGAACTTAACCCATTTGTTTTGGTAGGCTTGGGCTACATAATTAACGATTTCGAAAGTAGGCCAATAGCAGTCAAATAAGAGAACGACCTCTTTGGAGCTTGGCGCTGCATCGAGAGACAAGTCCGTGGTCTTAATATAATCCTGTGAGTTATTGGCCCTGTTCTAGGCATTCGATGTCTTCAAGACAGTGCTATCTCGGTGCCATATCGGCCGCACCTTCTAAACAAAAGGGTTCAACTGTTTCAACGCAAAAACAATTATCGCAGTACGGGTTCGGTGTCTCTCCACGACGAAATAGGTAACTGTTTGTGTATGCGCAGTGCAGTCGTAGACGATGATATAACGTTTATTCTGCGCCACCCCTGAGTCGTCTGCCGAAAACCTACGTTGGTAATCCAGCTTGTTTTTCTTTTGGTTTATAACTTTAAGTTCGCTAAAAATTGTTTTCATTATTTTACTGTCTCTAACATTTCTTGAATTGCGTTATCACACTATGTTCTCTTGTGCTTTATTGTGTAAAATCAACCTGTAATTACGTTTATACATTCTCACCTACATCGCAGGGTGTTATGATTATGTCACAATTTGCAGTCTTAGGCTGTTAAATGTACTTTGTTGAGCTTGTTCTGCGTGCAATCTCAGATACGGGGCCTCGACAGGCGTCTCGGACGCCTATAGCCCCGTTCACTTCGACAGAAGGTGAAAATTGGAATGTACCGTGTGATGTGCGTGTATCATGCCAAAAATATACAAAAATAAACAAACAAACAAACACACTTTGCACAGTGGAATGGGTCATGACTTTTCAGCACTTCTTCCGTTTTATTTTTCGGAATAAACAAACATGCCTACCTGTAGGGGAGCTGAGAGTGTTACCAAATGCCAATGCTCTTCCAAATAATTCTCTCTTAATGGACAAAAACAGCACGTAGCCTTGTCTTCGTTCCCCAGCAGCCAGGCGTATATGGGTATTGCGAAATAAAGTGCCGGTCCAGCGTTCCCACCTTCCGGCGTGCTGAGAAAGCACTATGTGCGCGTATATCTTCTCCCGCAACGACGGACCGGTGTTTGTACGCGGCATTCATAAATCCCGACTCTCGCCAACGCACTCGCGCTGTTTGTGTGGGGCAGCGCCTCGTACTCTCTGCGTGTTTCCGCTGTCCGCGTACTGGAGAACGACGGGAGAGGGAGGGAGAGAGCGACAAAGCAAAAGGTGGAAATGGACGCGACCAAAATCGATACTGAGAGCCTCGCCCGGGCAGCAGCGACTCTCAGGAAGCAACAGGTACGAAAACAATCAGCCGGGGCAACGGCGATGAGCTGGAAAGGGCCGAGGCTGTGCTGCCCGAGTCGATACGCTGGCCTGCGCCCCGCACTGCGTGCCCGGCTCCTTCTTCGGTTCCACCTCGACGAACATCGCCTAGAGAGCGAGAAGGCCTGGCTGCTTTCATCTTTCTAAATGTGGCACTGGTCACGTTGTATTAAGGCAGCTTTCGCGATTCGAATCAGTTGCTGTATCTCACAGTTGCTACGGCGACCAATCAAAAGTAGTTATTTGACTACTACCGCACCGCTTATCAAAGGGCTTTTTTTTAATCAAGTTGGTGTTTCCTGGACCCCGGTAACACCACCCAGGTTAGGAGGCCGCAGGTTAGGCGTTCACCTGTCTAAACCAGGCCATCCAATCGGCTATATACACTTAATTTCGATTTGCGCATAAAGATGTTTTCTAGATGTTTTAAAGATGTTTTCAACACGAAAGTGTTTTATTCAGGTGTACACAAACATTTGAGTGACGTGATATCCGTCACGGAAGTGACGCCAGTACAGCTGTACAGCAGTACAGCTGAGAAAGCTGTATAGCTTTCCATTGTAGCCGTTTGGCTGCATTTAGGTGGATGTCAAACTTTCCTTTAAAGAAACTTACTCCGCCTTGGGGATTTCCCCTAAATCTGGTCGATTAACACCTGTCCTTCTCTTCGAGCTGTTGATCAATTTGCTTTCGCGCTACTAACGACTAGCCTCCTGGTTAGCTCAGTTGGTAGAGCGACTGCTCCGGTTAAGCAGTGGCCCCAGGTTCGAATCCTGGACCAGGACGAATTTTTTTCAACTAAGTTTCTGAGAAAGCTGTATAGCCTTCCTTTGTAGCCGTTTGGCTGCATTTAGGTGGATGTCAAACTTTCCTTTGCAGAAACTTATTCAACCTTGGGAATTTCCCCTAAATCTGGTCGATTAACAACGAAGCAAGCGACCTGTAAAGGGTGCACCTCTGCACACAGGGTCTTCTTGCGGGGAAGCAACCCTTGGTATCAAAGAATGCATTCTAGTCAGGATTTTCGTTTTCGGGTTTTACATTTCAACACGAAAGTGTTTTATGCCGTGATACCCCAAGATTTTGCTGACGTCATATCCGTCACCGAAATGACGCCAGTACACCTTTGCCGAAGGGACCCGCCAGCACAACGTCGCTCACGAAGCACACCACCCACAAGACAGCCGCCGACCCGTAAATCATGCTCAGCTGCAAATTTCACTGCACATTTCACTTTCGTGTTTTACCGATTCCTATCACCGACGAATCAACCACATTTTTTTTGTCTACTCGCAACAGCATGGAGACTTCCCAGTTAGGAAAATTTAAGCTCTAGCTTTCATTATTCTTGCCTAGAGGGTTCTGGGTCCTGTTGCCGGGAGGACGCGTGCTGCCATCTTAGGGACGATGCAAGGAACTTCGTCTGGAAGATTTTGCAGTGCTGAAAGACTTTCACTAAAGACTATGATTATAAATCGCAGCCACCTTAGCGATGATATAGTATGATGGTGAAAGTGATGGCAATGATAGCGGAAGCTTGTTTTTCTGATCAGTGTGATACAAAGCATCGTCTCGCCTGCGCAAGTATTTTATACCTACTGCTGTTGATGCTTTTGAAAACGGAAGTTTTTCTTGGGCTACTTAAACCCGAACATTTTGGTCTGTATGTACCTCCATTCAGCCACCGAGACAAAAGATAAAAGAATTCTTAAGCGAGAGGTTTAACAGGCAAAAACGTTTCCAAACCACTAAATCTGGTACCATACTTCATACATGTCAATATGGTTGAGCAAAAAAGAAACCACTGGGTTGATTGATTGATTGTAGGGTTTAACGCGCCGACGCAACGCAGGCGATGAGGCGCGCCGTAGTGAAGGGCTCCGGATTAATTTTGACCGCCTGGGGATCTTTAACGTGCGCCGAATTTCGTACACACGGGCGTTTTTGCTTTTTGCCTCCATCAGAAAAGCAGCAGCCGCGGCCGGGAATCGAACCCGCGAGCTCGTGCTCAGCAGCGCAACGCCTTACCCACTGAGCCACCGCGGCGGGTGAAACCATTGGGTGTATTTGAGCTAAAAGATCAATACATAACTGGTACTCGAAGTTTTCTTTTAATTGAAAACAGGCGTGCTCTGACTCTTATGATAAAAATATAAAATACTTCTTAGAAACAATATTTTGCCCCCAAAATAAAGAAATAGCGGCTCGCGCCCGAGCCTGCACCTCGTGGAAGAGTTCCAGATCCACCAGTAACAAAACGTTCCAATAAAGCGTGATCATGGTGAAGTCGATGATTGGACGGCATACCGTCTGGTCAGTCAGCAAACTACAAAACAAGAAACACAGGCCACTGACCAAGTCAAAAACAAATTGACGTTTCGGGAGCGCTACGGCTCCCTTGTTCACAATGAAAATGAATGTTCACAAGGCTCCCTTGTTCACAATGAATGTTCACAAGGGAGCCGTAGCGCTCCCGAAACGTCAATGTGTTTTTGACTTGGTCAGTGGCCTCTGTTTCTTGTTTTGTAAAGCGTGATCAGTGGAACACGGAAAGGAGGAATAAACATTTAATTGAGCAGTCCATGTTGTTGGGTTGACCGCCAGGTGGGGGACCTCCTTAGTCCAGGAAGCCCTGGGTCTTGGCGGCCTGTCTCGCCCGGTCTACCAGATGTTGTTGGTGATCCGGGTTGGAGCTGGTCAACCGACCCTCCCACTGCTCAAGTGAGGGATTTGGGTTTGGGGCAAGGGATAGTGTGTGGCGGCACTCCCATACCATGTGGTAGAGAGTGCATGGCTCCACGCAGAATTTACAAGTGTATGTGTGCAGTGTCGGATGCATTGAGTGTAGTAATGTACCATGTGGAAATGTGTTAGTCTGTAGCTGTCTGTAGATGATCGTGTCTTCGCGAGACATGTTGAGATGTGGAGGCGGAAAGGTTCTTCGTCCCAAGCGGTAGTGGGCCAGGATGTCACTGTACCTTCTGGGGATTATTTCTCTCGTTGGGCTAATGGAAGGACTGGCTGACATCCCAGAAGGAGGCGCCCGGTGAGTGTGGGCTCGGGCTGCAGCATGAGCCGCCTCATTCCCTTCCAGTGATGAATGAGCCGGTGTTCATATGATGAAAATTTCGGGTAAATCAGGGTGGGCCGATAAAATTTTTGCTGCTGTTGATGAAATGCGTCCAATTTGGAAGTTTCGACACGCCGTCTGGAAGTCTGATAGGATGATGACATGTTCTTTGCCAGTGGTAGCTGCAAGGGCAAAAAAATAAATTTGCTTGAGCAAACCCCCCCCCCCGTGCTTATCGTGGGGGGGAGCGAGACGGGAGGCGGAAGGGCGTGAAAAGGGGCGGGGGAGAAAAGACAGGCAGTTACGGGGAAGGGGTGGCAGAAGACTATCGTCTTTCGACGACATTTTCGGCGAAGTGAGCAGGCGCGCGGCCAATTCATTTATTTTTTTACTAATACTTATTCCCTATCGGTTATCCGCTCGAAACAACTATTGCTTGTATTCACTGGCGAGGCGCGCATGCAGGCAACCGTGTGAGTGCGCCGTCACTGGCTACGTCGGGCTCCGCGGGATGGCGCCACTTGTCCGTGCTAAGCGCATGACTGTGCTGCACTCTGCCTCACCGAACGCAAAGTATTGCATCGAGTCTAATGTGAGTGCGATTAACAACATCTCTGTTGACCCTACCGTTGAGAATCGGGTTGAAACGGAGCAGACGACGCACGCCGGTGTTTTTTTTTTTTTTTTCTTCGGCGTGCGGGCGCAGTGGCCCAAGCCGCGTCTGTGGCCGTTTCCAGTGTTTCCAAGCGAAGAAATTGACAGCTAAACTCTTCAACGAATACCACCTATAGCTGTGACTACCCTGCAGACGTCCGTTTTCTGCTCTTCTCCTATCAAGATTCCGCTCCGCTGCAGATTAATTAACGCTTCCTTCAATGGTAAGACGGAGTGTGCAGGAAATTGGAAAGAGAGAGAGAGAGAGAGAGAGAGAGAGAGAGAATAAATATTTTATTTATCGAGCAGAGGCTGATGAATGGGCCTCGCCCCGTGGAAGGCGTCCCTAGTCCGGGATGCCTTGACTTCGGCTAGCTGTCTTTGCTCGGGTCACCAGTTTGAGCTGAGCATCCGGTCCTGAGATGGCCAGGGAAGCCCTCCACTGCTCGTAGGTGGGACTGGGAAGTGGAGTGCGGAGTACATTGGCACTCCCATACTATATGGTAGAGGGTGCCAGGCTGGGGACAGTGAGCACAGAGGGAAGGGTGTTGGGTGGGGAAAATGAGGTGGAGGCGGGTGGGAAAGCGATGTTTCCGCCCTTTCAGGCCGGCTGAAGTTTGAAGCTTGAAGTTTGAGTTTATTTCGCTTGGTATATATTTTCTTGTCTTCCCGCAGAAGCACTGGAAGGAGCTTGCATGCGGACGGGGCAGCCCAGTTGATCACACAAACATCAATCACCGAATCAGCTTACAACAATATACAGAAAGCAGTTGGTGGTGCAATTGAATAGCAAAACTGTGCATGTGCTATGCAAACAAGAGTAGTACCTGTAAAGAGCATACATAACGAAGCGAAAACCACGAAGCATAAGGCAGAAGTGGATAAGCGTAATAACATTATTTTCATGTTTTTCAACCGAAAAAAGAGCACACCCAAAAAGAACAGACAATGCAGTACACAACCGTTGAAATAACATCAGACTGACAATACACACTACCCTGTTTGTTTGCACCCAATCATTTACACGTTTCTTTTTTCGTTTACTAACTGAAGCTGCTGTAGAATCTCTAGGAAATTTATTAAAGTAAGAATGTACATAGAAGGCTCGTGTTATTTCACCATACCCTGTGTAAACTCAGCTCTGATAAACGGTTCTATGTGACGGAGTTCTCGAGTTTTTTTTTTTTTTTTGTTCTTTATTTTGTATTCATCTGAAAAAAAGTTTTTATGAGCAATGTAGCCATCAGACGTTTTTGCGCTGTCATCATAGAGGGACTACTCAGTATATTGCCGCGAACCATGCATTGGGTTCGCGGCAACGCAACTGAGCCACTGCGGAGGGTTGCTGTCCAAAGTTCTGGCTAGGCAAGTGGTGACGTGCGCGTTCGCGATGTTCGACAGAAATTTCGACAGCAGACATACAGAAAGTCCAACTAGGGTTTCGCCTTCACCTTCTTGGAGTTCTAATAGTACCCCGTAATTTAAAGCGAAGCTCTCTATGCCTGATTGATGGCGACCTTGCCTCAAAATGCACAGTAGGAAAGCCAACTTTCTCTGACGACGACGACGATGATGATGATTGTGGGAAGTAGAAGACTAAAATCCCTATAGTGACGCTCAAGACGCAGTGCAGGGAAGCCAACTTTTCACGAAGGCACATCAAGTGCCTCAATAAATAAACGCTTCTCGTGGTCGGAACCAAACCTGGGTCCCTCGCGTTATACGAAGCCGACGTCTTTCCTACTGCGCCATTCCGGTACGGTTGAATAAGTTTGAATGTGGGCTTTCACTTTGACTCAGGTTGCACGGGAGAATTCTTGGCGTTTTAACCATCTTTATCTAAAGAAATTGGTTTTTTTTATGCTGTGTTCAGAATACCCTCGCAAAAGCCATATCGTGATCTATGGACGTAAAAAAAACGGCGTGTTCACGCAGTTCGGTTGGCTGAGACGTGAATTAAATGATGTCATTCTTTAAAGTTATTACGAAGTTGCGGCAACAGTAGCTTTTTTTAAAATAAAACCAGGTTTACAGTCGAGTCCCCTTATAACGATACCGTTTATAACAATTTATCGGATATAACGATGAACAGCTATGGCACCGCCAACTTTTGTATTCTTTCTGTGGTAAAATAAACCGCTTATTACAATACTCCAGTGCCACGATATCGGATATAACGATTGAATCCGGTAATATTGTACACCAAAAGTTTAACAGTGACTACTCTAACGACGCGGTTGCGCAGCCTACTCAGGTAGTGTCTTCGTAGGAGGCCCAGTGCGTGACACAGTCCCTCGGGGACTTTGTTTCTGCCAAGGACATTTACCTCAGCTAGGTGAAGCACCTACAGATGCTCTTGGAAAAGAATTGCGCTAGCTTCACACGCGGCAAACAATGGTGACCGACTGTGGCTTCTTTCCGCAAATTAGTAGTTGTACCACCTTGCTGGCATGCGAATAAAATGTTTTGAGCTGTGTTCCGTCTTTTTACTTCGCAACCCGCTTATAACAATTATCGGTTATAACGATGAGATTTTCTTCGCACTAGAATATTGTTATAGGTGGACTAGACTGCATTTGCATTATAAATATGCAGCGTACAGGGAAAGAAATGCTGCTACATTTTGTTACATTGTTGACGACACATTCCAGACTGGCGTGTTACCCTGTTTAAGGGAAATCACACTCATACAATATAGGGAGCCCATTTACGAGAAAAAAAAAAAGGAGTTGTGTTACGTTGCAACCTGGCCGATTGCTAGCCACTTAAAGCGTTCCAGCTCCTTTGTTTTAAAGGCTACCGTCTTGCGGCAGCAGCGCGCAAGGACCTGGCCCAGTTCCGCGACTGAGTCGGGTGCCCCGAGCGCACTGACCGTCCACTCCATATTGTACATCAACACCCTGGCTTGTAGGTTGCAAGTTTCATCTGCATATTTCTAATATGAAGCCTAATTTTTTAATTGTTTTGAAGCACTTCACCAACTCCAACGACGACCTCTTTGGGGAAGGATATATAAGAATTGATAACGGGTATCTAAAGAAACATGAGAAGCAAGCCGTGTTCTACGTACGCCGTCTGCCCGGTAGTGCGTTAGCCTTGCGCGGTGTACTGTACTATTCATTGTAAGAACATTAGCATGTCGTTATGTGATTCTGGAAATTTTTACTGAACATCCAAAATACAGCCAATTTCGGACGTCCGACTGCGCGTACGGAAGTGTTAAAACCGGACGTCCAACGGACGTACATGGTACGTCCATCGGCCCTGAAACGGACGCCTTACGGACGTCCGCTAGAGCCGGAATGGACGTACGGGAGACGGCCGACGGATGTCCGGTGGTTGCTTGGGATATCTTGTGGACGAAATGCCTCCACGATGACTTCGGGGTGGGACTACATTCCACCGCATCCACTCGCGAACGCCATAGCGAGTGTAGGCCCAGTGTAATGGCCGGTGCATTCGCACAGCTCCGAGTGCTCTGTCGGAACGGAACGTCCAGGTAGCGGAGACCCGTCCAGTCAACGTCCCAGTGGACGCCCAGAAAACACTGCATCTCATCCTACAAATAACGCGCGGTGTTGCATTCTAGGAACACGTGCTCCATCGGTAAGAAGCGGGCTCTCAATCCGTTTTTCGATTCGTTCGCACCACCGCTCACGACAGAACCCTTGGGGGGTAGGGGTAAAAAGCTTCGCTTTAAATAGAATAAAAATCAACCGCAAAAAGGTAATTATAAAAAGTCTATCATCCCTACCTAAAGGAAGTTGAGAGACGTGCGAAAGCGACAATTTTTTGCCCACGCATTTATGAGCAATCTCAATGCATACCGATACGTGATTTATGAGATATTTACTATTGTACTCCTGCTTCATGATCGATGCGTGTATTGTCTTATCCAGAACCGTTTCTTTTTTTCGCGATTTTCAACTGACCGTTTTAATGCAATGGAAGCTCGGTTTCACGCTTGCAGAGTCGTCTGTGTTTGTCGTGTAATTTGTATCGGGATAACTTTCGTTAACAGAAGAGTTAGATCCGTTTTCTGTAATCATACTCCTTTCATAGATGGCCATGCTTCTCTGCAGCACAGGCAGCGTGAGGAAGCCAGCTTACAAAAAGCAAGCTTATAACGATACCTCGGAAGTCGGCTTCACCTCTAAACACGAAGGCATTGCTGGGTTAGACATTTTTTCCACGAGCAATTTAAAAAATATGAAGGCCCTAAGACCACTTTGTATTTTGAAGACGGTAGCCTTTCTTGGGCTACTTAAACCCAGATATTTTGATCTGTCTGTCTGTCTGTCTGTCTATCTGTGACCCGATTCAGCCACGCGGCCAAACTAGAAGGCCTGCGCAATAGTCTTACAGAGTCACAGTTAAATCTGTCCCTCTAAGTCCGGTGTAATGTTCATACTTGTCAACATTGTTGAAGAAGAACAAGACATTACGCAAATATACGGCAACAAATTAATACAGAAGTGATATTTGCAGTGTTTCTTTATAAAAAATCATACATGCTTGATTTTTGCGAAATTAAATACTTCATCAACTGCAAAAAAAAAAAAAAAAATCACTCCGCCGTCGCTTGCTGTCGCCCGCGCCACTTCTGGCGCTTCTGGCGCCATCTTAAGAAATCAAACGGAAACACTTACGAAAGGTTCCACTAGATAGGTCCACGTTCTGCTTGGAACGCACGTGGAGTAGGGAAACGCGGTTCTATAAACGTTGAAGCACGGCCGGGCTGGAGGAGCGGCGGGCGCGCACTTAGATTCACGCGCGTCTTCGCCGTACGGCAGCGTTGGCATCGAGACACCCGGCCTGGAGCAGTGGAACGCGGGAAATTTAAAATGATTTAAGCAAACCTTTGGCGTCTTTACCTTGGGAGAAGCGCGACGCAAGAGGAACAACATCAGAGATGAGCGGGAAAGCGAAGAGATGCATTTACTTGGGAATAGTCGATAAAGACTATCGTCTTTTCTCGACATTTGCAACGAAAGGAGCAGATACCCGGCCTTTTTTTTTTATTAGGGCTTTTCGCTTGGCCAATCAGTCCATGGGGAAATGCAATTAGATTTCTGACAGGACATCATCAGTCCCGCTAAGAAAGTTATTGCTTTAAAGAAATTCACACTGGTATTCCGAGTCCTTCCTCCACTCGAGCCTCCAGTGGAGGAGATGCTTGAAATCGGTTTGCCCATAAGCGTTGCTGAATCCTCCCCTCAACCGAGTGCAGGAAGCAAATGGAGTGTAAGAGGGAGTCAGAACACGGCCCTCGGTGTCCTTCCACTCTGTACGTAAAGAAGGATGACCAACGAAGCTGGGGTGCCGAGACCCGGGCGCACAAAACAACACACGCTTGTTTGCCATTTTCGATTGAGCATTCTAGCTCCTTGGTTATAATTACATGAATGAAACTTGGGAGGACAGGAGTTTTGTTCCAGCGGACAAACACGGGCTGTCCGTTTCCCTCCCGTAGATGTCCATGCATTGACAGCAGACGGGAATTCCCCAACATTTACAACTTCACCGGGAAGTATGGAACTTTAAAACGCAAATGAAATTTCGTGTAGTGGTCATATAATGGATTTTGGGAGAATTTTAATGAAACGGGAGTTGTAGCCGTTTTCTGTAATTATGCTCCCTCCGCAGACGGACGTGTTTCACTGTACACGTAACAATGTGAAAAAGCCAGCTTACAACTGAAGGCAATAAAGTCGTCTTCACCTCTAAGCGCAACTTTGTTGCTGAGAAGACATCTCTTCTAATTCAACACACTGATTCAACACAGGAACTAATTCAACAGCTAACCTAGCGCTTTCCTCTTCTTTTTGGGTGTTTCTTTTCTGTCCTTCAAACACAGCGCTTGTGTTGTACATCTCTCCGTTCTTCGTCCGGTTTTTTTGCGCGCTGTGTGTGTTTCCTTCAAAATGTGCACTGAACATTTTTATTTTTGCTCTGTATTTCATTTTTTCTATTGTTGTTCTGATAGGTTGTACATCGTGTCGTATTTGGATTTGAACCATCTGTAATATATTCCTGTCTTTTTTGTTGCTATAATGATTTGATTACTGCGTTATCACTTTTTTCAAGTTTACAATGTGTATTGTATACCGTCGAACACGGATATATCGAACTCCAAAGGCATCCCGAGATATTTCGATATATCGATAATTCGAAATATGAAATATGCCCATCTGAAGCGTATCTGAAAACTCCGCACATCACTGAGAGCTTTTCAAGGTCGCTACAAGCAGTAGCCTACCGGTTTGTTCCTCACAGCACGGTAAATTCCAGCCACACCACTACCATCATTACGCTTTAACATAAAAAATAATCTGTAAGATTCGCTTGCTTCTTCTTCCGTGTCATAAGTTTACAAGGCTGTTCTAAATCCAAAGTCTTCCGTTTTTCGGTGACCATGGCTCCGAAACGTGGGCCGTGGACAAAAACACGTAACACGCCACATAGGTCCCCCTGAGCGATCCACCACTGAAAACCGCTCAAGCACACAGAAAAAAATGCCAGAAACCGAGCGCAGCAGGAGAAGTCACCATCATAATCCCATCCACATCATCAGGAGAAGCGCACTTTCAGGGGCACTTGGGGCGCAGCGTTCGATATATCGAATGTGGCCGTGATCAAGAGTTCGATACACGCGTAGAACAGCGCTTTTCTTTTGCACGGGATTTCCAAGGGGATGTTCAGACTGTTCGATATAGACAATAATTCGATATATCTGTGTTCGATATATCCGTGTCCGACTGTATTTGCATTTGCAGTGTGAACTTTCCTGCTTCTTTTTGTTTATTTTTTCCGCTTTACTGCGCTAATACAACACGTGTGCTATGTAACCCCCCTATGTAATACCCCTTCACGGGGGCCTTTAGGGGTATTGTGAATAAATAAATAAAATAAATAAATAAGTATAAGCCAGGTTATATCAAAACATGGCGGCATGTTTTTTTTGTTTTGTTTTTTATGATTTTTACGGGCGAAGCACCTTAAGGCTAAGGCTTGTCCGGCGTCCGTGCTCACGGCACAGCACCGCGTAAACCGAAACATCTGTGAACAAAAGGTTCACAAAAGGTTAACACGAACAAAATAAAAGGGTCACAAAAAGTTAGAGAGACAGAGAGAGAGAGAGAGAGAGAGAGAGAGAGAGAGAGAGAGAGAGAGAGAGAGAGAGAGAGAGAGAGAGAGAGACGCACAGCATCGTGTAATAAAAGGTTCACAAAACGTGTTCACAAAACACAAAACAATGTTCACAAAACAAAGAGAGGGAGTGTTCCTGGAGAGCCGTGCTGCGCATGCGCAAGGAGCATTGAATTGAATTGGATTGGATTGGATTCGGATTTGGATTGGATTGGAAATCGTTTTAGCAGCAGTAAGCACTCTCACAGGTTATTTACGGTAAGAACGATCCCCAGTGCTTCGCCCACTCGTCATGATTCACTCCATGGAGATGTGTGAATTTTATTTCCCTTACGCTGAAGGTATGGCACAGTTTTACGATACCGGGGACTTGAGTGGGCATCGCAATGTCACGCTACGCTCGCGTGGTATTTTGGTCTACATTGCTCTGTAGTGGGAGACCGTCTGCTGGATCCTAGCCGAGAGGGTCGCTGTAAAAACGAGTTTGACAAGTGGAGGGGGAGAAGGAAGAAGCGCCTTGGCAGCAGTTCGCACAGGGCGCCGAACGAGGTAAGACCGGCCATGGTTGGCAATGATGTATTAAAGGAGTGAACCCAAAATGAAAGTTCGTATGTTGACTGAGGCTGCCGCTAACCCCAAAACACACCCTTTTGGGTTAGAAATTTGTTACCATCCGCCTTACTAGAAGGTGCAGTGATACCGTACAGCGACCGCCCATCGCATGTGGCTTGCTTCTGACCGGACCTGTACCTGCCGTATTTTTGCTACGGTTGATAGTACAGTCGAACCTCATTATACCGAACACTGATACAGCGAATCATGATATATAGCAAACTAAATACGAAGTCTGTTTGGTCAAACTACATTTCGATGACACCCATTCTTTTGATAAGGAAACCGAAACCTGGACAGCCACGCGATATCGGCTATAACGAAGAAAATATTTGGTTTCCGCGAGGCTTAAACGTCAACAGCTAGCATATTAAAAAGAAGTTTTAAAAAAGGTGGGTCAGAACAACCATTTTTTAGTAACTTGAAAAACTGCGCAAGTAGAAGTGGGCACTGTGAAAAACTTCATTCCATTCAGACTGTGAAAAGCCACCATTCGAAGGCCACAACGTACCTCCTTCACGTAAATAAGAATGCAGGCCTGTTTTGCCGAACGAACTTAGTTCTGTTGCAATTTCATGATCTCACGTTCCGGTCTGTTTAGTTTGAAATGCCAGAAGGAGACAAATAAGGATTACCTCGTTTATAGTGGGTTCGAAGCCTAGAACAATGCGTTAATCGTTTCGTAAAACATCAGGCGACTTGACAAATAGGGTCACGTAAGTGGCAGTGTTGCCAATGCCAGTTGGCCAGTGTTGCGTCCAACAGGCCCAACACACTCCACAGCTTTGCAAGACACCATCAGCCGGTGTAGTGCCACATGCAGCGTTCACATGTTCACGCGTTATTGCTTATGCCACCATTCCCACTGCTATAAAAAAATGCACCAAATTTTAAGCGCAAATAGCCCGTTCTGCAAGCTTGTAAGCCGTTTAATTTGCATTTGATTACGTATGTCAGTCTTGGCCAATTGCAACAAGTTGCCCATAATGCATCATAAGCTCAGTGTGATGAAATAACAGGTGCGTCATATTCCGATTCTGTTCTAATTATATAACTCACCTGAGTGAAGTTCAGAGTTATTTTGGCAAGGCAACCTTTTGAAAGAACCAAATTTGAATTTTGTCTCTGTTGCCCCTATAATACCAAAAGTCAAAACAAAGGCCATTGCATGCATAAAAGAAAATGGAGCTTCTTTAACTTTGCTGGCCACTGCATTTGTGTAGCTGGTCACACCACAGGTGTGCGAATATAAGGTTCTTGACATCCTTTACCATTAGTCCTAATGTAGTGCTTTAAAGTTGCTGCTACACTTTGTCAGACTGTGAGGCACCATGAGTGGCAAGACTTAATTCACCTTGGGTGATTTTTGTGCAAAGAACACACGCTAAAAAAGTCCTTATTAAATAGGTAGCCACGAGCTACTTTGCAAGAATCATTTCAATTCTTCTAATGTAGTCTACAATGTGCTACAAAAACCTTTAAGCATAATTACCAAGCTACCAACAGTGCCTGTACTGTAAGCCAGGCTACAAGGTATACAAGTATAGCATGTTATAATACTATACCTTGTTATGAACCACTTTTGCAATCAGTCAGAGCAAGCTAAACTTGTTACAACTTCACATGAAGCAACTATAGGCAATTAACATGCTCCAGCACATATATCAATTTAAAGGGACAGCAGCTTACTACAAAGTTTGGAAAAGAATACTGCCCTCCAAGATATGGCATAGCATGCTTCAAGCAACCTGGACGCATACCAAAATGAAGAAAAAGGTCCACACAAAGGTTGATTTGTCTGGCATTTTTATTCAACACACTATTAATAGCTTCTACGCAGCTTTTTAACATCGCTATACGGCAAACAAAACCATATTCACAAGGTAGGCACCGCCGCCACCGCTCCAGCTACAACGCCTCCTCCACAACCTTTTCAACACACCACCTTTTTTTTTCACCTCATCTTTCAGATTAACTTAATTCTCCACTGTTCCCTTTCAAGTTGTGTGGAGGAGGACATTGGGACAAGGAATTTTCGTTCCTGAGTTCATGGTGACTATCCCCCGTTACCACAGGTCAGAAAAGGCATGAGCTCATCAAGCAATGCATAAGTGAGCCCAGAACTACTGCTCATTCGTGGTCACTAGTGGGCGGCTTGTTCTGCAGGCCGTACGCATTCAACAGCGACTCCGGACTTGGATCACGGCCCAAGAACCGACGGAACACTTCGCTGCCACTGCAGGTGCCGCCCAGCTCCAGGAAGGTCTCCCGGAACCTTCAAAAAATTGAGAGCAGCTCAAGTCACACACAGAGAAGGTGAACCGTACAATGTAGTTGTATTTTGCATTGGACTCAATCTGAATAAAATTCGCGATACTCCACAACTGCCTCTCGTGTTTATTAATGCACTACTCGCGGCACTCCGCAGGGCTTGGTGCTAGGTCCAATATTGTTACAAGTGTTCAAAGTTCAAGAAAGACGTCAAACAACCGTTGCAGTACGTGTGAGCACAGCGGTAGCTCATTCTTCCAAATTGCGGTAACAAGGACAACAGTCAGATTTATTCTAACCGGCCTCAGATGTAGGCACACAATATTAGCACAGCTGCTACAACTGCAATGATAAATCAATATTTACAAATACGTCTAACAACATGTGCTGCTCGTTTTGTAGAGCTCTGTCTTGAAAGCGGTGTCCAAGGCAGAGAGCTTTGTAACAGCTCAGGCATAAACAACCTTTAGGGTTGAAAGATCCAGAATAAAATCGCGCATGGCGCTATTTTGGAGAATAAAAGAAACGCCACAGTGGAACTCCCTAGCACAGACGTAGAGCTGCATCCTTCCAGTTCAGGATCACAGCAGCTCAAGAAAAAAATGCACCCTCTGAAATGCCAGTCTTTTTCACGCAGGTGGGGTGTACACACCATGTAGCATCACTGCCCACTAACGTTAATGTCAGCAGAAAACACTGTCGCTGTTTTCACATGACAAGTATAGCCACAGAACCTGCCTAAGACATTGACAACATAGCATTTGTCCAGATGACTGGGCAGAACACCTACAAAGCATCAGTTCCACAGGTACATTACATCTTATGCCAAGGATGTTACCCTTCCCAATTCTGCAAGCGTACACCATCCCCTGGCAATAAAATGATTTTTTGATTTGACTGTAGGGTCTAACGCGCCGACACAACGCAGGCGATGAGGCGCGCTGTAGTGGAGGGCTTCCGGTTAATTTTGACCACCTGGGGATCTTTAACGCGCGCCATAATCTCGTACACATGGGCGTTTTTGATTTTCGCCTTCATCAGAAAAGCGGGGAATCAAAACCGCGTCCTCGTGCTGAGCAGCACAACGCCTTGGCAACTGAGCCCCCGCGGCGGGCCCCTGGCGATAAAATGGCCAAATGTGCTGACTGTGTAGGCGCACACAAGATGTCTGTGAAACCGATGATAAGTATATGTAAGCAGCCAACAACCACATCAGCAACAAATAAAACACTTCAGGCCTATTCCTAACGCCAGTACATTAAGTAATTACCTGTTGAGCTAAACTATTTCCAAGTAAGAGGAAAGTTGCCGATTCCCTAAAGAGCCTTTATCGCACTAAAAAAAGCCTTAAGCAACACACCCAAAATAATACCCAAAGCAAAACAAATGTGCGACACGGGCACTCTGGAGCAAGATGGGGACTATGCTGCTTTCTACTTCACTATCCACTCAGCGACGACAGCCGAGCCATTTATTTTGCGAGAGCCATGATGTTGTTTCCCGCAGGCGTGCAATATATTAATAAGTGATGGCCACTCACCGTTTTCCTACAGAACTAAGCTCTGTCGAAGAAGACCCGGCACTCTGGAAGGCCTCCAGTATGTCGGCAGCGATCATCTGCGCGGTCAAAAAGGAGCCCGTGAGGTACACTCCCCAAAAACAAGGCAGCAGTCACCATGCTGGTTAACACGTGAGGCACAGACCCATTTCAGTACCATGGCTTCCCTACATAATTTAGGGCGGTGTGAGGGGGCAAAGGAGTGAAGAGAAAAGGCGTGGGGATATTGTTGAACTCAACGGGGAGTTCACCCTCACACAACCCAGTCCAGGGAAGGGAAGGGGGGTTTCAAAGAATAGGAAGAGAGAAGGGGGAAGAGAAGAGCGGTAGGAGAGTGGGGGACAGTCTATATCATGTTCGTCTCGTCCCTGACTCGATGGCTACAAACGCAGCACTAGTCCTATTGTAACCAGGAAGTTGAGTAGGTGCTGGAAGACCTCCCGTCGGATGGCGTCCGGCCCCGTGGGGAACAAGAAGTCTTCTAGAGCTTGTGGTTTGGGGCACCGAGTCACCACTCCACCCTACCTTCCAACCCCCTTCCACCGCTCACGTGCCTGACTGGCAAGTCCTCTTCAGCTGAGGACCAACTGGCCCTGACATGCTGAGCCACCGACCTAATCAACGCTTATATGTGTCCTGAATAACCTTTAGGCACCACTACTTCCCATTCTATCCTCTGCCCTCTCCCTTCTCTCTCCACCTTCTGCACTCTTACCCTCTCTCCCCATCCTCATTTTGCACCCCACCCTATTTTCCCTCACCCCTCTTCTCTTTCCCTACTTTACCGTGCTCTTCCTCCACCCCTCCTCACCTTTCACCCTCTCTATACAAACCTTCCTCCTCCTCCTCCTCTCTTCCTAGTCAGCTCCCTCCCCACCCAGTCACCAGTTGGTCGTACGACGCACCAGTGACCCACACTAGTAACTTAAAATGAGGATTATAGGTTACTGGTTAAAACCCACCCTTGGTGCAAGTGACACACCAGTGACCTATGTATTGCCACAACATTAGCATTATTAGTGCCATACACACCGACCATTTTAATCTCCAAAACAGCTTTAGCCAAACACGAGGGAGAAGCTCACGCAGATGAGTAAAATGGAAGATGAAATAGAAAAAGTTGCTTAGACGGTGGGACTAGCGGCGGCAGCTGAATTGTAGGCACAAGTTCGCCCTTTAAATAAATAGTGTTTCTTTACCCTCTACAAAGCCTCAGCGCTCATTTCAGCCATTACAATATGCCTCTGTTTATAATGCACGAGTACTTGGCATCAGCCCCCTCCCACACACAATATTCCTGGCCACGCCACTGCACGAGTGACCTCTTTTCCCACTTTCTATTTCAATAAATCACTTTCCTCCCTCCCTCCCTCCCTCCCTCCCTCCCTTTCTCCCTCACTCACTCACTCCCTCCCTCCCTCCCTCCCTCCCTCCCTCCCTCCCCGCCCGCCTGCCCGCCCACTTGCCCGCCCGCCCGCCCGCCTGCCCGCCCGCCTGCCCGCCCGCTCGCCCGCCCGCCCGCCCGCCCGCCCGCTCGCTCGCTCGCTCGCTCGCTCGCTCACTCACTCACTCACTCACTCACTCACCCACCCTTAAGTGACCCACCGATTCCCAGAGAGCCAGTGGCCAATTAGTGAGTATGCTCACTGGCTGATTCAGGTGCAGACAGATAGACAGACAGAAACTAAACACCATCATCTTCAAAGAAAAAGAAAGGGCCCTGTACCCGAGCCCAGAGGGGACAGAACCGGGACGCTGGGCTGGTGAGGAAGCTCTCCAGGGAGCAGAGGCGGCCCTCGTGTTGCGGATGCGTGGCCATCGGCACAAACTGTTGCCACAGGGATCCGCTCAGTTCTCGCCAGAAGTCCCGCCTGCGTCCGCCAACCAAAGACAGCTCAGCTTAGCGAGTTCGTGGAGTTGACCCAACTAAACAGATTCTGTGTTGTAAACGCCATAAGCAAAACTTGGCTACTCATCAAAGAACTTATGCCTGAACGTGCATCCCCCCAGTTTTTACTAATGGAAGGAATTGAATGAAAACAACATTGGGTTTCCCCCCCACAGACACCGGTTACACCAGTGCTATATACAGCACAGCATGCACTGGCCTTGCCATACAGAACTCGCACTCCACAGGGCCAGAGTAGACTAAAAACAAAATTAAAGCCGTTCCACTCAATGTGAAAGCTGCCGGAAGTGCAGAGCAGTGATCCGCCATAATGGGCTGTGGCGCTGTTATCTGTTCACTGCTACCACCCAATGCAATTCAAATTTCCCGCCTTCGCAGTGCTCATGCGCCCCCGGCCTGAAACTGCACCAACGGGAGTTCTGTTCTTTTTCTTCTCGCTTTTACTCCCGCACGTGCGGGTGTTGCACTGCCATTTTTTTTTTTCACTTACTATCGTAAAAACCAACCCAACGAGCATTCCTAACTAAATGAACGTGGGCGCTGCCGGTTAGTTACGTATATTTTGCCTCAAATGTACCTGCAGTTTTCTTTGCGCTATACAACGGGGAGATGTATGACAAGCGCCAGCGGTTCAAGAGTTTCGAACGTTTATGACTATGTAAACCACTTGGCTTTTGAAGCCCCTGGGTTACGCAGCTACGACGGAACGCCATGTGTGGCTCTACTTGGGTCCATCGAGCGAGCTACGATGACAAGGTGAGCCCCTAAAGTGCTCTGCACTTAAAAAAAACACAGCTCTTCCCTGCCTCATGCCAGTAAGGAGTAAGGATGGAAGAATCATGTCCCCTAAAGATGTCATTCCAGCAATGCAGAGCCAAATTGCAGAAAACATGAAGCACTACCATAAATCCAAGGACACCTAAGCACTTCCAATCAGCTGTGAATGAGAAACCGTTAAGGGAGTACTGACACCAAATTTTAGCTTTTCCAATTTTATGCCGCAAACAATACCTCTTCACCCACTAATAATAAAAATCAAGCAAAACCCGGTAAGCAGTCTACATAGGAATGCGAAGTTACAATGCATTTCTTTCAACCAGTTTTGGTTTCGGTCTGCGGCAGCACAGATGACAGTTCTGGGCAACGCTGGAACGTATTACATCACACTGTTCTGGCCACAAAACCGCCAGTTGTAATGTCAGTCAAAAGCTGTGTTTTCACACGCATTTTTTGCATCGTGTGCGGTGGTCTCCCGTGGTTTGCATTGGCCTGCCCGAGCTTGCATGGCAACTGGGACACAAAAAATTTAAAAAGAAATTCGAAAATTCGTGCAATTAGACGTTATTGACGGGGTTTAATTTTTAATTGAGACAAACTTGAGTTCCTTTCTGTTCATGATGTTGGCCTTCTATTAGTTTTTGAAAATGTAGCATTACATTTTTTCCACTTTGCCAAAGTTCATAATGCCGCTGAGAGACCCGGTCTGGCGGAGCGACACCACCACCAACAGCAGCGCAGGAGAGTGTTTCCACTTTCGGAAAGGGCTACCCATTGTCACCAAGCACCAACCAGTTCCCAGGGCGTGGACTATCTTTCGTCATGCTGACAGCGCCTTTGCTGGCAATGGCAATCTGAGGTAGGTCATGGCCGGGCCAATTAAAATTTATTATCGATGTACTTCCCAACTTGCCTGGCCATGAAAATTGCTAAAAGGTATCTTCACAAACTATTGAAGCAAATTACAGTCGAACCCCAGTTATACATCCCCATGTTTTAAGACAACCCGGGTTTCACGACAGACTAGTTGAGTCCCAGCAACAAAGTCCCCGTACAAAGAATGCATTGAAAGCCTCAGTTATGCAACGACTCACGCAAAGCGCACAACCGACCGTCTCATCTTCCGTGTCTCTCCCCTCTGGTAGCCGTCCACTCCTTTGCCCAATCGCTTTCCCCCTCTCCTTGCTGGCGTCTCCTCTTGTTGCACAGCGGTCGCAGGTGCAGTGTGCAGGTGTTACTTCTCCCACTCAGCAGTGAATCTCCAACACACCCTGGCAGGCTAAGGCTACCATGTGTGTTTGTCATGATCGTGTGTGCCATAATTCGCACTAGCTGGCGAGAATCGTGGCAGTGGACTCCAGTACAAGGTTTGTTTTAACGCAGCGTAACTGGCAGCAGCACTGCATTATTCTTTTCGCATTTACTTTTCTTAGCGATTTGGGTTTCCGAGCCCTGCAAAGCCTCAGTTTGTAGTTTACATTTAAGTGTCTTGCAAATCCGTCCTGCGACACTGTATATATAGGCGTAACTGTTGTTCAGATTCTACGATGCCCGCATTTTACGACGCTTCGCCACGGTCCCAAGAAAATCGTATAATTGAGGCTCTACTGTATATTATATTTTAGGACTCTGACTTTGGTGTCAGCACTCCTTTAACGTTCAATCGAACACACTAACTCCTCCTTCCAGTTTTGCAATGCAAGTACTTGTGGCTGCTGTGCCTCCGAGTGAGGGCAGCGGGGCACGTGCTTGATATGACATGTCGCTAGCACTGAACACAGCGGCACTACCAACATTCTATGTGGCTTTGTGCAGGTGCAGGCATTGCCCAACAGCATAATCCTTTACTTGTGTTTTTATTGTTGCAAAGCTCATGCTACGAAATGCTTCACAATAGCACAGAAGCCATTTCTCATCTTTGGATGCCAATGTTAAGTTAACGCCGACACTCTATTTTTTTGTTCGATTGGCCATTTACAGCTTTCGCAGTACATCTTCTTTCTTTTCAAGCCACAATCCCAATAAGCAAGGGAAGGCTACGACTATGGTTGGCTGAAGCTCACCGCGTATGGAGGTCCAGGTCCAGCTTGGAGTAGTACAGCTCCCAGCACAGGTCCCACGCCGCCATGTGTCTGTCAGCTGCGGGGTTAAAACAATTAACAGAAGAGCTTTAGGAATGAGAAACGACAAAACCTGCATCCTCCTCATGTGCGTATCAGACGACGGGCCATTGGTTCGAAGAAAATTCTATTTGCGCACGCCAATTACTGCCAGTCGAGAAAGGGCTGGCCATACAAGCAAGATGCACAGGGGACGACCGTGCGGTAACAATCAGGAGTGGGTGTTGTGGCCAAATTTTGAAATCCTCTCCCTCATCTCTCTTCAGTCCATCTCCAAATGAACAACACGTTCTTCCTATAACTGCTAAGCTGCTCCCCAAATTCTCCCACACGCGCGCATGTTCTCAGGTTTTAACACTTAGTCACTCATTCAACTCAGACACAACAGTGACATCAGACCCACTCACTCTGTCATCTCACTCAGTCACCCCCAAATTTCCACCACTCCCCACTCCTCCCCCTCTTCCCTCAGTCCTGTTGATGATGATAATACGACATCGACAAAGACACACGTGGCAGACCCTTGCAGAGGAGAGCAACAAAGTGTACAACTACCGTATAAGCCGGAATATAGGTCCACCCCCATACCTTGCAGCCGAGAAATGGGTAAAAAAAATTAGCTACACAAAGTCGTTTAATTGGGGCTATAAGCACTTGTTTCGTCTCAGGTGCTCGTTGGGAGCTGTCTGATATCTTGTCGGACGACTGCTTCTGTCTGGCTGTCTCCCACAAAGCAAGTCGTCCTCAGTACAGCCCAGGGAATCGCATATGCAGCGCTTATTTCAAAAGACCAATGTCATCAGGAAGTGAGTGCCAAGCATGCGACTCCCATGTGCTGACCGTTTGTGAGAGTCGGTCTGCGCGGGCGTCTTGCGGTCGTTGCTGGCCATCCATTCATAGAGAGGTCGCACGACGGCCATGGACAAAAATCGCCACCTCGTACTTCAGTTTCAGGTGCACAGTGTGGCGCCCACAAAATGAGGTATTCCAAGCATTGCATACCAGGAGCTGCCCCTTCAGCGTACACCAGTAGCACTCTTTCTGGCAACACCAAACTGGCCCTAAGCAGAAATGTTGCCATTGGCTTTTGCGTACTATATAACGTTTCTTTAAGTGCTGCGGTGAACTCATCTCGAGCGAGAAGAAAATAGCACGCACATGTCCACTGACAGTGAGAGACGAGCAAAAAAGATGATGGCATGTCTGATAGATGGCAGTGGCAATGGTGCCTTTGTGGTGTGGATGGGCCCGATGCGCTGCCTAGTTGCCAGATGTCAACCAACATTACACCAGTGACCAGTTTATAGGCTGAGGGATGACTTTAAGGCAAATTTTTTGGTAAGCCTTCTTGCCCTATATTCCCACTTATATGGAAAACCTCACTACACATAGGTCGGTAGGCTCACTCATAAGCTGGCCTCACATTCATGGGCCTCTTGCTCATACGGGAGGGCGAGTGGGCATATCGTGAAAGCCATGGTTCACTATATTTCATCGAATGTACAAGGTACCGAAAAGCATACAGAAAATTGTTACGGACTCGTATGGTTTATGTGGCCGCGTCGGCTCAGTGCTTCATTTCACAACGCTTGGGTGATGATGGGCCAGGCCCTAGTCGCGGGATGCAAAAACCGAGAAAGCACACCATGGTGAAAGAGGCTACAGCAGCTTGAAATGGCGCTCATTGTAACTGGTGTCAGGGGGAAGGGGCTGACTGAAACTGAGGCAGCGGCCCGATGAGAGCAACATGAAAGTTCAACAGAAAGGTCGCAACAGCAGACCCAACAAAGGGTCCAACAAGGCTTTTGCCTTCACATTCTAGGCAACTTCCAAGCATCCCCCATAATTATTTTCAGGAGATCGGCGTGAAGCTGGTTCACCCCTGACCTGCATGCAGTGCCTGGTGCAGGTCGGCAGGTAGGGGCTTGGAGGCGAGCCGGGGGGCCAGGGTGGGTCCGAGCAGCAGCCACTGGAAGAGGACGCTGCACACCTCCACGCGGTCCCACTCGAGGCCCCGTGTGCCCGACAGCAGGGCGTGCGTCGACCGGTTTAGGCAGTGCTCCAGCACCTGGGCCAAGCGCCCCACCAGGGCGCCCAGCTCCGTGTAGGACAGGCCGGGCACGGGTGGCGGCGGCACGCTCAGCATCATGCTCGCCACGGGGACGCTGCCCAGCAGGGCACTGCGACCTGAGCGGAGTGCCACAAGGTTCAACCCTAGCGCCACTGTTGTTCATTTCCCTGATGGCACAGTGTTCCCCGACTGCTCTGGAGTACCGCAAGATTCACCCCTTGCACCAATGTTGTTTGTTGCCCCAATTATACGAATGAAGTTCACTGACTTCCCTGGGGGGTACCGAAAGGTTTACCCGTTGCACCAATGTTGTTTGTCTCCCCGGTTGTGCGAACAAAGTTCACCGACTGCCCTAGGGTACTGCAAGGTTCACCCTTGCACTGATAATGTCCACTGCCTCACTCGTACAAAGTTCACCGACTGCCCTAGAGTACTGCAAAGGCCAACACTCCAGCCATTGTTGTATTTTGCCAAAATTGTATGAACAAAGTTCACCATCTGCCCCGGAGTACTGCAAGGCTCAAGCCTTGCACCAATGTTGTCCGTTGCCCTGGTTGTGCAAACAAAGTTCACTGACTGCCTCTGAGTACCACAAAGTTCACCCCTTGCACCGACGTTCTTCGTTGCCCCAGTTGTGCGAACAAAGCTCACCAACTGCACTGGAGTATCACAAGGTTCACCCCTTGCACGGTTGCACAAACTAAGTTCACCAACTGCCCTGGAGTGTCACAAGGCTTAAACCTTGCACGAATGGTGTCTTTTGCCCCAATTGCATGAACAAAGTTTATCGATTGCTAATAGAAGTCGTTCACAGGATGCAACTGAGTGTCACTGTGGCCAACACCACTACAGGTTCCCAATAAATTAAATTTGCCATCTGCATTTCACAAGTCATTTATGGAACATAAGGCTGCACATACGGGCCTGGAAAGCTTGCCAGTCTGTATTGCTGGTCTAAGAATACTTTTGCAATCAAACTTATTTGCCATTTCGTACTGGTCAGATCAGCCTCGAAGCACCTCTGTATTTTATTTGCCCGTAAAATGTCTACGGCAGGAGCAGTTTTGGACTGTCCAGGGACAGCTCAGAACTGCTCTGGACAAGCAAATAAAAGAGACCATTAATTACTCTTCGCCTACTGCGCAAGAGTACACCTGCGGAGTATTATGAACGCAACTCACTGTTTCCCATTTTCCGCTTCACTCCCTTTACCTGAAATGACATTTAGCTGTACTGACTGAGAAACATGGGAAGCAGCCACTACACCTGCTCAAAGACTAAATGTAGGACAAAGCAGGGGCCCCCCTGGCTGTCAAGGTTCGCTGGGTTTAGGCACATCTGGCTTTATGCAAGCAAAAATCACACAATAACAATCACAACGCAGCAAGGGGACAACAGCACTAGAATGACAGCAAAGTGACGCATGCAGGTACTAGTAAGAGCCTTCAGTTAGTAAGAACTACTCACGAATGCACCAGCTCATCCAAAACCTAATTTCTCAGTGCGTAGCAGTGACTTCTTGGGGCACTAAAACAGGGAAGAGCACATTCCTTGCACGAGACAGCCAGTCTCCCCCATCTCCTTCCACAATAATGGCCACAAACTTCTTCTTCCCGCGTTGCTGTCCCTAACGATGTTTGCCGTGGGCCTTGGGGGTAACACTTGCCTCTGGCTGGCTCCATCCAGCTGCCGGTGTGCTTTCCCGGCCTTGAATAGGGGTCCAGGAAAAAGCTGCCCGCCAGCTCCCCTATGAGAGAACACAAAGAAGGGTGCAAAAAACCGTCAAGAGTTATTTTGCTTTTGTCCCCCTCTCTCTTTGTTTCCCCCTGCAGGGGTATCATTAAAGAAAATTAGGAGTGGGCACTTCACATTAACCAGCACTGAACAACCTTACTCACTTTGGAATAGTTTAACCACATTCATTTGCCCTCTCTGTGCCCTTATTTGCAGCACTTGCACTTGTGTCCAGAAGCACCACTTGCAACAAAGTGAGAGAACGAAGCATGTGCATCAGAAATGAATGCACAAGGCCACAAAAGAAGTGAATCCAGGCAGTGGCTAAGAAATTCAGTGTCACTTTCCTTGCAAAAGAAACTGCTAAGAGGACATGCGACATGATATGTGTGCATCCATATGTGCATACATACATACATATAATGTGGGCTTACTGGGTCTGGCTACGGGACAACAAATGACCCCGGCTAGCCTCGTTAGAGACGTTGAGCGACGATGTCAGCTCGACGCCCGGAAATGACCCATCCAAAATGCCCCAGAGAGGTACGCGGCGTCCACAAGGGAGACGCCGCGACGGGTTCGACTCACCGACACAGGCGACGACAGGCTCCAAAGGGCCAGGACGAACCATGGGGTTTATTGGCCGAGTCGTACAGTGCATAATAACGCCAAGACCGGGTTAAGAACTACACTGTACCGACACGCGTCCGATCGGGGCCAAACAGCGCCCGACCGGCCGGCGCGGCGGGGAGGAGACGAGCCGGCCGGGGGCATGGAGCGCCCCGGTATCCGACTCCCTTCTCCTGGACGTGGGGCGGCGAGGGTGCGATACGATCCGCGACCCCTCGCGTTCCCTATACTCTATCCTCCATCTCCTTCCCGAGTCCCTGGAGTCAGGGAGACATCCAGAGAGCTCGCGAGAGAGCCGACCGATCCCAGAGAGCAGAGAGCCGCAAAACGTCCGCGTCGCGGTTTTAAGGCGCTGAGGAGAGGAGGCAGGTTCCCGGGCGAGGAGGAGCGACAGCGGCGGCGGGACAGTCGGTGCCCGCCGGCGCGTCGGCCCGCGAGGTTGACGTCACGAGCGCGGGAAAGCGCGCTCGTTCGAACATCGCGCTCGCGGGAGGAGGAAAGGGGATCAAGCGGATCCCCACATCCCCCCCTCCTCAAGACCGAGCCCGGTCTGAAGGACCGGCTCGACAACAGCAGGCACAGCACATACCCTACGAGCTTACAACGGGTCCCCAGCCCAAGAAGTCCGTGAATGTCCGCACGTTCGAGTCCACGCCGACACACACGCCCACACTTCGAAGACACGCCGTTCCAAAGTTCGACACGACTCCAGAGTGGTCGGCACGAGCAGGGGCCGTCCAGATGACTCGCCAGGGCACCAGGGAGCCAGGCCCAAGACCGCCAGGCCGCGGGGCAGGTTCACGCCGGACGCTCGAGCAACAGGCTCGAGGGTTGAAGCTGCCAGGCGTAGCTTGACCAGCTGCAGCAGGAGAGGGCCACCGGAGGTGGAAGATAGCCGCAGCTGCAGGGTGCCGTACCGGCTGAAGGTCCCGAAGAAGCACCCAGTGCGCGCTCGTTGAAGGCGCCAAGGAGAGGAGCCGCGGCGAGCGACGCCGCACGAGGCATCGTGAGGGAGTGCCCCGAGAAAGCGCCGGAGCGCCCGAGTTGCTTGGGTGTGCCATGGCCACAGCGAGTGGCGACGAAGAGCCGCCGGCCGATGCAGGATGGCGTGTGGCAAGGGCCGTGTGTGGTGCGGCAACTGAAGACTGAAGAACACCGGGCTGGGGACCGAGCCGAGGCACAGTGCTGCAAAAGGGAGACGAAAGGCGAAACCCAAAACTACCTGCCGGGAACAGCGATAGGGGCGTGCAAAGGCTCGGGCCAAAAAGTGGCCGTTACGCCGGTGCCGCGAGAAACTGGGGAGAGCTAACGGCTTCGTAGTGCGTAACAGCGGTCGCACGGAAGGTAGCCGGCATTCCCCGTTTCGCTTCCATCGGCGGCCATCCTCCCCCCCTTCCAAAGCGTCGCTATCGGCGACGAAGGCATGGAGGGAAGAATACTGGAACGAAGGGCGTGAGGCCCGCGTCGTTCCCTAGGCCGCCGATTGAGTGGCGTGCCCTTCTCCCGCGGTACCCGCGGTGTCTCTCCGGTCTCTCCGACATCCGCCATGAGAGAGGGTCTACCTGGCGTGTCACGTGGGCTCATTGGGCCAATTCGTGGGCCCGTCGCCTGACGTGACGCGCTTCCGCCCGCCACGGAGAAGAGGGGGCAAACTCGCTGCCCAGCCGGGCGTCGCGAAGAAACCTCTCCGTGGCTGCGGCGTTGGCGCTCGGTAGGGTTGGTCATGGGGCGGAAACGTCGCCCCGCGCCAACGCTCCGCTCGGACGTGAGGACGCATGATCAGGCCCGCGGAAAAAGCCTAACGGGTGAATATCGCGGTCCTTTGTCCTCATCACGCATGCCTAGCGCTTCCGCAGGGCGAAAATGTCGCCAATCCGCGAAGCAAACAGCGGCAGCCCGAAAGGAACCGACGACTACGGCTACCGGGGTGGAGTCCCCAAGTGTACGCCGCATTTTGCCGTGGTTGCGCCTCTCGATTGGGTACATGAAGTGGGATAACTTGCGTGATCCGGACTTCGCGCTGTGGCATGCGCGGCACGAGCGAGAAGAGAAGAGCCTCCTCGCTGTGTGCGCGGCCGGACTATTTCGCAGAGTGACTCAACTTCGTAAAAGTCTTACGGTCGCTCGCTTATCCGGCCTGTCGCGAGTCGGGGAAGCCCAACGCGGCCTCCCTAGACTGCGGCAAATCGTCACCCCAGATGCGCCTCTCGGGGCATTGTCGGGTGAGATTTTATCGGCAGAACTCCCATCCGCTCCTTGCAAGCACGGGTCCGAGGCAAAAAATAAAAAACGCGCTTGCAGCAGCCTGGCTGCATAGCGCACGGGACCTACCGCAACACCAGCGGTCATCAGCCTCCGGCGACAGCGTCGCCCGCTCCATCTCGGAGCGCGACTCACACAGAGCCAAACGACGTACTATTTACATATTTACAAACGGACCTTACTGCTGCGTTCGGAGGAGGTTTGTTCTGCCAAAGGCGATGCCGGCGGACCGCATGTGGGGTACCGTGGGTACGCTTTTCGTCTAGGGATTGCCAAATTCGTGGCAGTGCTCCTTTCGACGATCGCACCGACGAACACATTCGAGCACGTGGTCGCATGTTCCGTCAGGTGCGGCGCGCGTCAGGAACTCCGGGTTAGCGACGGGGGCTAATATCCGCCGCCACGTTCGCGTTTCCCTTCCTTTAGCGCAACGGCAAGAGCGAGGATAGTGGAGATCAACTCGCTACATGCTTGGCCAGGTCGTGGAGCGGCACAACTTCGTAAAGTCTTGCGGCCACTCGCCCAGCCGCCCGCGAGTCACGGAAGTATCGTACACCTTCCTCAAACTGCGGGTGCTCACCACCGTGAAACTCTCAGGGGGAATTTCCTTAGGTGGGATAAACTTCAGCGAGAGACATTGAGCATGTAGCAGATACGAATCCGAGAAATAAAAAAAAAACACGCCTGCAGCAGTACGAGCTGCAAAGCGCTCGAGGCTGACCGCAATACCAGCGGTTAGTAGCCTCCGGCGACCGCGTCGCCCGCTCACACAGAGCACGACTCACACAGAGCCAGTTAAAATCATATTTACAACACGGATCGTTCTGATCACCGGGCAGCTGCTCGTCTCTGCTGAATGCAATACCGGCTGACAATGGGTCTGCTCGGTATGCGATATCGCCCGGGAATTGCAACGTTTGCACGCTTAATGCATTCCCTTCGGGGCTCGCACCAACTGGCCGACGTTCAGCGCGTGGCTACGGGGTCAGTCGGGCGCTAGGCGCGTTAGGAACATTCAAGCGGCCACGGGGGCTCACGTAATGTGTCCGCCACCACGTGGTGCTACCGCTCCCATTGCGCACGGTGACGTTTTCACGGGCGCAGCTTATATGGCCAGCACGCGTGGTTCGCGTATCCGCTTAAGCCAGCTGAATGCCACGTGGTCCGTCTCCACTACGAACGAACTTTTGTCGACGAAACGGTCAAACTCGTTCAGAACGTGTGGCCCGATCTCTAAGTAGTCCGTAGCACTACGCGGCGGGCGGGCCGCCGTGCTTTGGAAACACGAGATCGTAAAGCGAGCTATGCCTGGGAAACAGAGTGCTCCCCAGTGGGCCTAGCTGTGGACTCAGCGCACTGCATCTCACGCGCGCCGGGCAAGATCGACAACAAAGCGTCGTACAATGCCTGCGCGGGGATGTGCTATGCGGTCCCGGCCGTGTCGTGGGAGCAAAATGCGCTCTTTTGCGACAAGGCCTTGGCGTCCGCGCGTGCGATGATGCACTCGGTAGGACGAATGCGCGTTATCGTCGTCGGAGCAGGATGCTCCCCGACGAGGCGCAAGGGGCTCCTTGGCGAAACGCAAACTTGGCCACAAAAGCCGTTTGTCGTCTGCACGTGGAGATACATTGGCCGCAGGCTAACGTCGTCCGAGCAAAAGGTGTTCTCGTTTCCGACGTAGCGAGCGTATGGCTCTGCTCCAGGTTCATATCGTACGTCAAGTTCGCAGGCTCGGGATCGCCACTACGTTGAGTCGTACAGAACACAGGAGATGCTGGCGCGGGTCGGGCGATAATCGCCTCGGTTCCCGGGCAGCGGTGAGCGGCGGGAGCACGTGACGACGCAAAGCGTCGTGCTCCCAAAAGCCATGCTGGCGCGGGTTGGGCGATAACTGCCTCGATCCGCGGACAGCGGTGAGCGGCGGGAGCACGTTACGCCGAAGCGTCGTGCTCGGAAGCCGAACCGCTCACCTCACAGTAAATCGCACAGGGACTAAGGCCAGGGGCCTGCTCCGTCGCGCAGTGTCGATACCGTGTTGGGCGCCAATGTGGGCTTACTGGGTCTGGCTACGGGACAACAAACGACCCCGGCTAGCCTCGTTAGAGACGTTGAGCGACGATGTCAGCTCGACGCCCGGAAATGACCCATCCAAAATGCCCCAGAGAGGTACGCGGCGTCCACAAGGGAGACGCCGCGACGGGTTCGACTCACCGACACAGGCGACGACAGGCTCCAAAGGGCCAGGACGAACCATGGGGTTTATTGGCCGAGTCGTACAGTGCATAATAACGCCAAGACCGGGTTAAGAACTACACTGTACCGACACGCGTCCGATCGGGGCCAAACAGCGCCCGACCGGCCGGCGCGGCGGGGAGGAGACGAGCCGGCCGGGGGCATGGAGCGCCCCGGTATCCGACTCCCTTCTCCTGGACGTGGGGCGGCGAGGGTGCGATACGATCCGCGACCCCTCGCGTTCCCTATACTCTATCCTCCATCTCCTTCCCGAGTCCCTGGAGTCAGGGAGACATCCAGAGAGCTCGCGAGAGAGCCGACCGATCCCAGAGAGCAGAGAGCCGCAAAACGTCCGCGTCGCGGTTTTAAGGCGCTGAGGAGAGGAGGCAGGTTCCCGGGCGAGGAGGAGCGACAGCGGCGGCGGGACAGTCGGTGCCCGCCGGCGCGTCGGCCCGCGAGGTTGACGTCACGAGCGCGGGAAAGCGCGCTCGTTCGAACATCGCGCTCGCGGGAGGAGGAAAGGGGATCAAGCGGATCCCCACAATAAATACATATGGACATACATATACACGCACATACATACAACATACAGTCAAACCCAACTATACTGAACCCGTCTAAATTGAATGATCCTGTATATCGAAATACTTCTGGTCATGGTATATTTGCAAAGAGAGCAACAATTACACCCATAACAATTACACCCAAAAATACCCGAAATTGCTTCAAATCTGCCACCTGTGTGTGCCAGTGATGACTTTGAAAATCCTGAGGAGTGCAACGAAGCCACTGCCGGTGTTGGTGAAATGTGCAGTGAGCAGCAGGAATTTCGGACACCGCTGCCATATCGACGGCCAGCGAGTTTATGCGTGTGGACGATGGTGTTGTGGCCATGGGAGAGTTTGTAAGACTACGTTGCCAACATCGTACCGAGTACAAGTGAAAAGCAGGTGCAACGAGGACGGCGACGACAATGCTTCGCTCACAACCTCCGAAATGAATGGTACACTCGCTCTAGTCCAGCGCTTCTCCGCGAATGTGAAAGGTTGCGACCTCAGCTGCTCCGAGTCATTCAACAGTGCGCAGGCACTAAGGCTGTTCAAGCAGAAGAAGATACCGGATTATTTCGAGCTAAAGTAAGGCAGTTTCATTTATAAAGTCTGTCAATAAATAGTAAGTGCTTTTATGACTTCCAAATCCTTAGCATGCTTATATCGAATTATCGCCTATATCAAACTGATAACTGCTTTTTTGCAAGTTCAATATAACCGGGTTTGACTGTATACATATGCACATGCATACATACTTATACATAACACACGTTTGGTTTTTCAAACAGAGACGAAAAATGAAAACACTCGCGTGTCCAGATTTTGGCACACAATAAGAATTCCCAAGTGGTCGATATGAATCTGGAGCCCTCCACCATGCCACGCCTCATAGCCCAGGCGTAGCTTCGATGTGTTAAGCCCCACGAACCGGAAATATTGTCACGGGACACCTAGGTGGCCAATGCCCCATACTGCCATGGCTCATCACAGAAGACGACGAGGACGACGAAGAAGTGGCTGGGTCGCAGCGCGCGCTGTTATGGCCGCATTGCAAATTCTGTAAATAGATCGTTCCTCATCCTTCAACCATCGTTCGAGTCATTGGCTCTGCCGCCATGTGACAATATGAACACATTTGTACGTACGATGTGGTGTGACGTATATAACATGCACATTTGTGCGTGCCCATATCCACATACGTGCGTGTGGACAGACAAACGTCTACTTGAAGCCAGGCACACGTCGTACTCTACAGTGACCAAACGACAGTGTACCCACCTGACGGGTGCAGTATGTCGAAAGCGCGCACGTCCGAATGCCACGCGTGCGTGGCTAGACTGGGCGACTCCCGCACTGTGATGCCCAGAAGCTCGTGCAACACTTGCCACAGGTTCTGCAGCACGTCTGGCAGGGGGAAGTACTCGCGCACGGATGCCTCGTCGAACCTGGAACGTCGTGATCGCAGTCACAGTGATGATGACAGACATGGCAATTCCCTCTCAGAGCAGGCAGGATAAGTTTCGAAAACTGGGCTCATTCTACGCTACGGTATGGTAAATACATACGGTGCAAAACCACTGGTAACAACGCCAGCAGTAACAACGTGTTGGATACGACAGTGAATGGCTGTGGCACACCTTATGTTTCGGGGCGAAATAAATTGCTTAAAACAATGCTGCCGTTCACTTATATTGGTTAGAACAACAGTGTAAGCGGGCGTAAAATTTCGTATTTGGAGCATGGTGTGAAATTCCCACCTTACGACATGGTCGCGTGCTGCTCCAAGATCGGGTACGCGTTCGGTTGGGGAGCGGTGACTCTTGCTCGGACTGGGGGAAGCGGCGCATCGGCGTACTCCGAGTCGGAGTATCAGAGCGACCACCCGAATACCGCATTAGACGCCGTAGTGAAGGAAGCCGTGCTGCTGCTCCCACAGCATCTGTGTCACACCTTTCAATTTTAGCTCCCTCAGGAAAAGTAATCGAATGCTCCTTTCGTTGCGATTACGCTAGCCTTGAAGGAGAGCTCTCATGGATGCCCCTGTTGTCTTTTTTAGCCAGCTCCGAGACCAAGGTGTCCTTTCCAAATCCCTCTAGACGCAGTAAGGGCCCCCACACTACTTCACAAAATTTGGACAAGGAATCAAACGTAAGCAGGTGATTCGGAAGCTTCCTCTGATCTGGCCAGCATTAGTTTCTCATGCACGTTGCACTGAGTAACAATTACTACATTATTGCTGCAAGTGGCTTAGACACTATTTATATCCCCCCCACCTCAAACTGTAGTCTCACAGAGAGTTAATGACTGAAAATCAGCACGCAAAAACACACCACAAAAAAGGGATGAGAAGTAGACAGGACAGCATTGAACGTTCACCAACTCACCCAAATCACAGTCCTCTCACAGAGAGATAGAGAGAGAGAGAGAGAGTTTAAGCCAATCTTAACAATAATAAAACATCCGCCTGCCCGTCTGCCTGCCAAGATTTTTTCTTCCCCACATTACTATTGTATTTTTTGAAACATGCAGTGTCGTCGACTTCCGACCTCCAATCTAACAGCATGCATGCGATCCGAAAACAAACACTGTGTTGATAAAAGGCTGCCCATGTTGCTATTCCCCTGCAATTGGCTACCACCTGAGTCTCATTTCAGCCTTTGCACTCCCAACGTTTCGCGATGCCGCTGACGTCCGCAGAGCACACTCCAAGTGTTATAGCCCAGCAAGAGCAGGCTCTGTGTCGCCTCATTGAAAACAGAAAGCTGTGGCCAGCAATCCTCTGCCCACCTGGCCAGCATGGCCTGCCGCTGCTTCCTGCGCCAGTAGGGCACGTCCCACAGCTGGAGCTGGTCCCGGAAGCCCCGCTCCTGGCAGAACGCCCCCAGGGCACCCAGCTCCTGCTCTGCCCGGGGTCGCACCTGCTCCGACAAGCTGCAGTTTGAAGATAAACAAAGACGGCATGGGTCACAAGTGCAGTTCGGCACCAGCTCCAACACTTCAGACTTCCGCCAACAAAAAATCCAAGCTCAGGGGCGGTATTCCCTTGTTTTGTCCGCTTTGTGTCCGTTTCAAAAGTGTCCGTTTTGAGCAAGCCCTAATTGGCTAAAAGCGAACACCTGGATGTGACGCCATGCAAGCACGGCGGAGGTATGAGGCGCGGCTTCTCGGAGCAGACGATTAGGAGCAGACGATTTTTGCGCCTTGTTGTCGGTTCGCTGGCGGAACAATAAACACATAAAAGATAGTTTAAAATTGGTTCAGCCGTTTAGAATGTGTTTTCAAGAACAGTTGTGCAAAAGCCAACCTAAAGCCCGCCTACAACAGGAAGTATGTCGCAGTAAAACGGACGCAAAACAGACGTTTTCAAAATGGACAAACACGAGAATACTACCCCAGGTGCAGCACTGCATGGTCCAATATGGTAAGCTGAAAGTGGAATGATGAGATCCCAACTCAAGGCCAGTGGCTCTTCGTCTCCTTCATTGGCGTTTTCAATAAACGTCACCTGTTTGTCAAGATGCGTGACGGACGACCAGCGCCCATAAAAATAAACACATAAAGAAGAAGAAAGATGAATAACCAGTGCTGCCACTTGTGCTACACGTGCCAACTGTTAATCAAGAACCATCCCCAAGTCGCACAACAGTCGATTCCTTTGAACTACATGCCTTGTTATACCAGCCTTGGTCGTGTCACAACCTGTTCTTCTGTATTCACCTCAATATAACAGTTTTAAGAGGGGACACTGGTCTTGAAACAACTTTGTTTATTTTCAAGTAAGCCTTGTGACACTTGTCAGCCTTGCTGCTTTCTTCCCACCGATTTGGAATTTGCATATTAGAGTTTGGGTTTGGGCTTAGCGCTTGTACCCGTCGCCCCCTTTGTCCTTGTCGTTTTGTTGGCGCTACACGAAGTCATGAAATTTGAAATTATTTTTTGAGTCAGTCAATTAGTTCCCAAGATAATTAGGTATCATCAGTGAATTTTGGTCACAATAAACAAAACGGTGTTGGTCATACAGCTGTAACCTTTATATCTTCCAATACTATGAATCCTGGGGAGTGCAATAATCGAAGCAGTTTTTCGATGTATCGCTTGGAACTAATTTTACAACTGTTGGGATGGACGATAGGTAGAATCTGGCTTCATGTTGTGGAAATCGGAAGTTCGATTTTTTCCGGGCGCATCCTTTTTTTCTTTTTTTAAATTGCCATTGGCGTATTTGGAAACTAAAATCGAATATTTTAGCAGAACAAACACCCCTGAGTCACACAGAATCGTCAAAGCTCCTTCACTGGGTCTGTTTACTGAACGCTACCGTTGATTCTGGGCATGAAGGCTCAGTTAGCCACACTGAGAGCAACCCAGTGGCGGCGGGCGGCGTGTCTTTAGAATTTTCAAAATAATGTCTAAAAATACATATACAATTTAAACTTGTAGAAATACTTGTGTTAAAAGGTTTTCAATAAGTGAATAAACTTTTCAGCAGTCACAGTAGCTGCTAGGTTTGCAGGTCACGTGACCGGGACACATATTGTAGTGTCAAGTTTCTACACCACAAACCGCCACCTTTCAGAAAGTTTCAGAAAGTTTGGTGCCAAATTAAAATTATTTCCGCCAATTTGTTTATAAATTGCTTGTGGTTACCGGGCTATATAAAGTGCTAGCTTTCATACGAGCTAGAGAACAAATACGCAACAAAAATCGGTTGTCCGTACCTTTAACAAGTGCTTAGGTCTCCTCAGACTTTCCACATTTGACAAATGTGGTAAGATTGTAATCTCTAAGATCGTAATCTCAAGGTCAAGATTGACAAGACAGGACAATCAGAGACGAAATGATGAAAAGGCAGGAAGGCGGAACCCCTCCTTCCCACCAGCATCACAGAGAGGGAGGAGAAAGCGGCTACCTGTCGAGGAGTGCGTCGACGCGCTCTGTGCTGGCGGCCATCTTGGTCTCCATGGAGAGGGCAGCAAAGTGGGGGTACCCCAGGGCCTCGGCCTGCAACCGACGCTGTGCGCGGATCTCCTCGATGGGCAGGCTGTTGTTGAGCGGGTTGGCTGTGGCTCGGCTGTGGTATGCCTGCCAGAGGTTCCACCGCTGCACCCGGTCACCGCAGTGCTGCAGGAACCCCCGGTACGCCTCCTCCTCCAGCGTGGCAAACCAGGGGCCATGCGATGGCTGGCTCCTGCAAGGTAGGGCGGGTAACGTCGTGCGGGATGAAGGGGGGGGGGGGGCATGCAATTTGATTATTGATTGATTTATTGATTGATCGATACAGTCCACTTTCGATGATTTGTTACACGATTGTAGGTCGCCCCTTTTTTCCAAATTTGACCATGCAATGTTGGGAGGTTGACTTAGAATCGAAATCGAACTGTGTACCACTATACTCGGTTACAACTTAAGAACGGCAACGGAAGTTGCCGCTGTGCCTCATCACCGCAGCCGGATGTTACTCCGCGTGGCGCAAGTAGTGCGCTACTGCGTTACTGAGAAAATTGTGAACATGACACGAGCTGTTCCCATGATTTTCTGGACTCAGTATGATTTTAAATTACTGCAGTGATGACAAACAAACTACGTGAGAAAAGGCAGACGATATCACGCATTCATAGCGACCTCTTTTCAAAACACGCACGCCTGTTAACATCCGGGTCCATCGCTTAAACGAAGGGATACCGTACATGAGCTTTTGCCGTTCTTAACTTGTTCCCGAGCATAGTAACGACAAGAGAAACGAGAAATCAGGGGTGCTATGAGGTAGGGACAGCTTTGCACCCTCGTTTCCATGGTTATGGTTGAATCGTAGCGTATTAATTTACCATTGCATACATTCTGGCAACAATAATAAAGTTGATCCCGACTTTGAAAGTTGGCGTTGCCGATCTGTGCCCTTTGTCCACTGTACTTAGAGCGACTAACCTCCCACCATTGCGTTCGGAAGTGTACTGAACAATGTGATGTGATTGTGGCTACGCGGCCGCTTCCGTCAGCCGCCATGTTGTTTGTTTTGGTATCGCGCGGCAATGGCTGCTGCCGGTTTCTTTGATGGTTGTCATCTTGCAGCGAATGTGTTCTTCCTGCTCAACCCAGAGTGTATGGTTATTCCGCGTACTTACACAAAAGCTTTTCTTTTTTAACATCCCTTCCCTCTGCGCTTACTGTCCCCAGCCTGGCACCCTCTACCACATCATATGGGAGTGCCAACGTACTCCAGACTTGCCCCCCCTTTCCAACCCAACCTTCGAGCAGTGGAGGGCTTCCCTGGCCAGCCTGGACCCGGATATCCAGCTTAAGTTGGTGACCCGAGCACGGACGGCCAGCCGAAGTCAAGGCATCCCGGACTAGGGATGCCTTCCACGGGGAGACGCCCACACATCAGCCTCTGCTGGAGAAATAAAATCTCTCTCTCTCTCTCTCTCTCTCTCTCTCTCTCTCTCTCTCTCTCTCTCTCTCTCTCTCTCTCTCTCTCTCTCTCTCTCTCTCTCTCTCTCTCTCTCTCTCTCTCTCTCTCTCTCTCTCTCTCTCTCTCTCTCTCTCTCTCTCTCTCTCTCTCTCTCTCTCTCTCTCTCTCTCTCTCTCTCTCAACATCTGCTGCGTGCACCACAAGCGCATGGCCCTTGAGGGAGCATCGATCATTGATGGAAGAGCCGTCGTATGGGGGGGGTATTGGTAGTTGATGGAATAACTTCTCTTCATGATACAATTTTATAGGCGGCGCTCGCATTTCTTTTCCTTTTTTTTTTTTTTTTTGAGAGATTCAGTTTTTGGTGGGTCGACCTACATTTGAGTCGACTTACAATCGTGTAAATACAGTAATTGGAATTTTCGGTTACTTAGAAATGACGTTCCAGTACCAGGAATTTTACATGTGATTCGCTAGAAGAATCACTCGCTAATTCTAATAAAGAAGGGAAGCATGTTGCGGACTAATGGCAATGCTTTGATCACGTCTTACTGATTAATGACCAACTCTGATTGATTTATCAGTTGATTGATTGATTAGTCAAACAATTTACTGATTGATTAATGACCAACTGCAGCTGGTTGACTGATCAATTGTTTGACTGACTGGTATATCAGTGACTGATTGATCAATGGAGTGACAGACAAAGGAGTGACTGATTGATCAATGAACAACTGCGATTGATTGATTGATGAAGCCATCGGCAGATTGGCATATCAGTTCATCAGTAAAATAACGGACTGGTTGATTAATAACCATTTGCAATTGATTGAGTGATATGTTATCCATTAATCCACCAAATGACTTACTGGTTGCTTGTTGACCAATTGCAATTTATTCACTTACTAATCTGACTGACTGACTGAGGAACTGATAAATCAGTCAAAGGATTTCCGACTGATTAATGGCCAACTTTGAGTGGTTGATTTATTGATTCGCTGATCCCTATATTACCTAATCAGTCAAATTACTCACTGATTGATTAATGGTCAACTGCAACTGACTGATTGACTGATTGATATATTGGCTAATCACTCAAATGACTCTCTAATTGATTAACAACAAATTTGAATTGTTTGTTTGATTGATGAACTGATTTACTGATTGATATGTCGATTAATCAGTCAAGTGACTTATTGATTAACGACCAGGGTTAAAATTGTGAGTTGTGTTCATTTCAAAAATGTCCATTTTGCGTGCATTTCAACCGTAAGGTGCCTGCACTTGTAAGGCTTCTGGCCAATAACATGCACAAAAATCGGCGCCCCGCCTTTCTTATGCTACATCCCATTAGGGTCGTCAGAATGGACACTTTGCTCCTGCTCGAAATAGACACTTTGAAATGGACAAAAATAACAATTCTGTCCCGGCTGTGATTGATTAATTAATTCATCGACCAAAAAGCTAATTTTCATAACTGAGGACTCCGTCACCAGGCAATGCATTTACTCTAGCGACCCTTATTCATCCATACATACAGTCAAGTCTAGTCTGTGCTCTTACAATAAGACCATACCAGCATCACATGCCTAGCATCCGCTTTCTTCCTATGTTTTGCCGTACACTATCTTGCTTCAACGCTGTCATTATATTTTTTTTCCCCTTTCAAGGAGCCATGAAGACAAAATGCAAGTTTGTGTTATTCGAAAGGTTTCGTGTTTTATAGTGCTCCCAGCGCTTGTCCAAATGAGAAAGTAATCCATTTAGGTAAAAATTTTGATTTTCCCGCTCTATCGTGCGTTTTCGTGGTTCCAAATGACATCACAGGAACCGACCGCTCTGCAGCCTAGGGTCCCTTGATTCACGCATCCGCCGTACAGGGTGGAGACATGTATGCGCTGGCGCCGCCATTTTGGTCCACTCGCTCGCTGCCGAAACAAGTCATTGTATCAAAACCGCGGTAAAATTATCGCCGCAATGGGATTAACTGGCGAAGTTTGAATCATCTTATCTGTTTCGCGTTGCTGGGTCTCATGGGAAACGAGAACAACGCGTTGTGCACGTTGACCCAACTGCAGCGGCACGGGACCGTTCAAAGGGTGTCTCCACCCTGTACGTTGGCGCTGGCACTGAGGTACTCGCGCGTTTCTTTAAGTTATTGAACCTAGGTGGCGCCACCATTCGTAAGTTCCGTAGATTGTGGCGCCGCTCAGCGGCCGCAGGCGATGGCGCCGCAGCGGTGATCAACGGCGAAGCCGCCGACGCGCCATCATAGCGCGACCAGGCGCGACTGTGGAGATGGTGGCGATACTGCATTTCCTTGGTGTTGTCGTTTCATGAATTAAGTGCGATGGCTCGTAAATTTAGCAGCAATCGAATGTGTTCCGTCCCGCAGTGCAAGAACCGAGCGGTTGCTAACAAAATAAGCCTGCATTCGTTTCCGCGCGACGACCGACTCAAAAAAGCATGGACCGTAAAACTGCGGATCGGCAAACCTGTGACGCCGGCAATGGTACTGTGCAGCGAACACTTCGTGAACGACGACTTCTGGAGCGGGACGGGTAAACAGTGATAAGCATGTGATTTTTGTACGAATTGCAATGAGGCAAACGTGCATGGGCGAATAGCTGGCATTGTTCTCAGTGCGGGCGCCGGGCCTTTTACACAGTATGTTACAGTGGGACTTCGATTGTCAGTCTCGGACCAGAGAGGAGGCTACGAAGTTTTATCGCTAGTTGAGAGATACAGAGAGAGTGAGCAAAAATAGCTTTTCTTTGGTGGTTTTCTATTGTTACAAGCCGAGAGGTCTCACAAACCTCCCAGCGTCTAGCAGCGACGGTGCTCGTCGTGCCGTTCTTTTGTACACGCACGATGCCAAGGTATGCTAACGATATTCTACAGGCGCCAACGTAGCGCGGGCATCTAATGTTATTGCGGTGTTGCTTGGCAATTTAACCATAAACCCAGATGCCCTTTTTACTATTTCGGCCGATAATAAAGAACGTCTACAGGATAATTACTGTTGCGTGACAAAGCGACGGGAATTCCGTCGCTTTGTCGCACGACGATGTGTTTTGTCGAATAGTAGGATTTTCGTCGCGCGACAGAATTCCTGTTGCTTTTGCTCGCTTTCATTGCAAGTGTGAACGGGCCTTAGTCCGTCAGCTCAGCTCGCGCAGCTCCGGACAGTGCGTTTCAATCTGCACCTGCAAGTCGTGCGCGCTGTGCGGCAAGGCAGCAGGGTATTAAAAAAAAAACAGTATCCCATCTGTTTCCTCTACCCATGAAGCAAACAGGCGCGCAGCAAAACGTCACTTCCAAATGCGGTAGAGCCTGTTTTCAAAGGCGCGAGCCTTTGTGTGCGGGCTCCAATGCGTTCGCTCGTGTGGCTAGCATCAGTGATACGACATTTACGTAACTTCAGTGAGCCGTCGTTCACTCCAGCTCGTGTGGCTTCCTTTTCAAGGCCGAAGTTTGAAGGCAAATGCCTTGGACTGTGACAGATGACACCTCCTGACATTTCACGCCACAACACACCAAGTGTCCCGCATCCAGCACCGCTTCGCCCTCGGTGTAGCACCGGATTCGTTTATCCGAGGTTCCTACGTGCCTCATTACTTCGCCCCACAACAATGAGCGCGTGAAGGGCAACATCGCCCAGAAATGACGATAGATCGGATAATCGCAGATGATCGGGGTATACAGCCGGAGCATTACGATGAGCCTCCGACCACCGCTTGGTCCGCCATATTGGAATCGCCCGGTTGACTGGCGAGCCCTCTATATGCCGCGGAACTTGCGAATACCGTGGCGTGTCGTTTTCTGCCTTTATTTTCGTTCTGTGAGAAAATGGTTTCGTGAAACACAGTGCTCGCTCGACAAATATGTTCACGTAAGACACCGTCGCGTCAATCAATCGGCCAGTGTCGTCTGAGACAACCCCAAAGCCCCGCAGTTCTGTGCAGCTAAACAAGCATAGTGCGCGCAGTACCAACAACAGCAGTACGAAGCGGTACTTCTATGTTTACATGTGCTTTCGTAACTTACACTTACCACCATTCTTACGGCTTTAAAAAGAATGTGCCCTAAATTTAAGCGCAAATAGCTCGTTCGGCAAGCTCTGCCTAATTTGCGTTTACTTTCGCCGGCCTCCGCCAATCGCAGAACTGGCTCGAATGACATCATAGGTTCTGTTGCGGGAAATGAGCTAGTGGGTCGCATGGCCTTTCCCTTTTTTCCTAATTATGTAGCTTATTCGAGTGAAGTTTACGTTAAAAGTGGTGTCAGTATGACTCTAACGAGGCAATCTTTTGAATGAACCAAACTTGTGTTTTCTCTTCATGGCTCCTTTCAGGAATCTTCAACCAACCACTACACCAATCTCTACGCAGCTGGGATTGTGTTCCCCTGAGTTTTACCATCTAGGCGACGTACCGAGAACTGACACATCACTGCGCTCTCTTCGATTGCGAACACCTCGCTTGCCGAGTCAGCATTTCTGGCCATCTCAGTCTGCGAAATTCTACTACCACGCAGTTTTCAAGCCATGCTCTTGCAAGTGGTTCCTGCCGCTTCCTCGAGACAACAACAACACAAAAGAAAAAGGACTCACTTGTCAGAAGCCAGCCGTCTGACCAACTCTGGGGGGAAGTGCTTCACCAGGTCGCCATCCACCCGATGCCTGAACTTGGTGGTGGCCGAGTGCAAGTTCTGCCTGCACCCGCAAATGGGAAGGCGTGTGACTGAGTTGTCCTATCGCACAGCCACAACAGTTATAAAAGGAGCTCCTCCCAACCCACAAAGTGATCACTCTAGAAACAAGTGTACGAAACCTGCAATGCATTGCTGGGGCGTGCGAGACCGTATCCCCCATCGAGTTTGATGCTAATACATACTAGAGGGAAATCTGTCGCTGCAGTTGCATGCTGTCACGGGCACGGCCAAAGCAGCGCGCAACACTTCTAGCACACTCAACTTGGCTAGCTATATGGCTTCTTTTTGTTCTTGAAAACAAAATCAACAACGACTGTAACAGTTTTTTTTTTTTTGTTCGTCCAGCACAAAGCTTCCAAATATTCCTTGAGAAATAAATCTTTCTGGAACTCCATTTTTATAATTTGCCGCATTTAAATAATCTTTTACAATAAAATTGTTTCTTTTTGAAAGCCACAGGCAACTTTACAGCCTGTTCACCCTGTTCAGCCTTTCCAGCGTGTTCATGAGCCATGCCAAGGTCAAGTGGAACGTACCTGCCTGGTACATGACGGAAGAACGCTTCCTGAAGTGCGGCTCCCCTAGACGGTGGCACCAGGGCCCGCTTGCTCGAAGCCAAATAAGACAGTCTTATTCGCAGTCTAATCTTATTGGCAGTCTTATTCGGGGTCTTATGTTCCCTAGGCTATAAGACGCTTTCTGGAAACTTATAAGACAGCGAATAAGACTCTAAATAAGAACGCAATAAGACTGTGAATAAGCCTGCTCTGAGCAGTCTTATTCACAGTCTTATGCTGACGTGGTCGGTCGCTTCATCATAAAGCTCCATACCGTGAAAAACGAGTGCAGTAGCCGTACAAGTGGCGAACGATACCAAGCGGCAGCCGTTCGACCGTCTGCTTGGAACAAATAAATGCCTGTTATCGACGCCGTTGGAAACGCCGTCGGGAGAGAGGGTGGAAAGCGACAGACAACGCAGGCGCCGGAAGCCGCAAGGCCTACCTGCTTTGAAGTGGCACCGATGGCTGCAGCCAACCACCGTTTTCAAATTTCGCTGTGCCCGGGTAGCGCGGCTTTTTTTCTCCCTCAGTTCAAACAAAGATGGACACGAGTGATAGTCTGCGGCCCGATATTAGTCCCGAGCAGACATCGGGCGGCCAAGCGCGCGGTATGAATGTGTGATCGTCTGCTATGTCGGCTGTCACCACAGTAGCTACGAAAGGGTGGCACGGAAAGGACGGAACAAATGTATTGTTTTATAAAATCATGCCCATTAACCCAGGAACAACAAATAGGCGTTCACAATAGAACTACAATGTGACAACAAAATTACACGCAACATCAAAACGCTAGCAGCCAGTAGTACCTCTGCCCGTGAGCGTCAAATAAAATCACGTTTTCAACGAGAAGATGCGCAAACTCGCGTCTTTCTATCCTTCCCTTCGAAAGTGGCGGTTACGAAGCGCATTCTGCTTGAGCAAATGGGATCCGGAGGCGACACGTAAAAGCAGCATGCATAATACCAACATTCGGCTGTATTCTACAGCGCGATTGTATAAATCGGCAGCCCTCGCTAACGTGCTGCCGGCTAGGCAGCGGGTTGTTGCGATCGTGTGACGTGTCGTCGTTCCAGGCGGCGTGAGCCGCTGGAGTGCTCGTTGCATCCGAGTCTACGACGATGAACCCGAAGCCAATTTGCAACTTTCTAATTTACGGTGAGATGAAACGCACGACTCGTGTTGCGACAACGTCAGAAAACGTCGCTGCTTTTTGCGTCAGCCCAGTGGGTTTCTCGCGCCCACGCTTCGAGCAGACGATCTTTGTTTTACGCGGCCGGGCGACCGAGACCCGGCCGCGTGAGTTGGCGTACCAGGGATGGCGGATCATTGTAACGCATGTGTCACAAGGACCAAATACGGCGTCTGATGGTCAGCATTTCTTGAATTTATCCAATCATGGTTGAAAATAAACGCTTGCCCAACGCCGGCGACGGCAACAAGCAGTTTTGCGGCGTATTCCCCGCTTTTCCCTAGGGGCCTCTCTCGTGCTCATCTAGGTACCCGCTGTCCCTATAGTCTTCAATAAGACCGCTCTGTAGACTGGCCCGAGTGCTTTCGAGCAAGCGCACTAGCCCGAATCTTATTCGTGGTCTTATTGAAGTCCGTGAATAAGACTAGACTGTGAATAAGACTGCCAATAAGAACGTGTGTTCGTGCAAGCGGGCCCAGATTTCACTCCAGTATAAATTAGTACGAAACTCTATGGTATCCACAAGCAAAATTTGCAGAAGCGAGCACGCTGTCTATAAGGCAACTGGGCACATGTGAAAAAAGCAAAGAAATCTGCTTCGCGCCAGCTATCACCAGCCGTAATACCGTATTTTCACGCATATAACCTGCCCCTGCATATAACCCGCACCCCCACTTTCCGTCGACAAATAAAAAGAATACACATCCCCGCGTATTGCCCACATATTTTATACATAATTTATTTATTTATTTAAAAATACCTTACAGGCCCTTGTTGCAGGGCATTGTGTAAGGGGGGTAACAAAGGGTGAGTGTCGTGACAGAACTGTAAGGGAACATCAAACTTTGAATGAACTTTGAAAGAACGGAACAGCAAATAACAGGATATATGTCACTAAAGAGAAAAAGAATGTACGAAAAAAGTCACTTGAAGTGACACATACATGGGAACATTGCAGGTGGGAAGGAATGCAAATATGCGCAATAAAACTTAGTAAAAAACACCTACTACACACGTAGTTAAAAATATTCTATAACAACGCGCAGAAAGCAACTTGTTCTTGTTTCGAAAACACAGGATAACAGAGTTTTACTTGTGTGTATAAGGACATCATAAACTACAAAAATGCAGCGGTCACAAAGTGTGAAGCGGTAAGAAAAAAGAAAGAAAAAGAAGAGCGCGATGCTGTTTTACCGAACACAAGGCCTTAATCTGTAAGCGGGAGGAACCGGAGTAAAAACGAATGGATATAATTACACTGGAGCGATACAGGAGGTGGCACAAATACTTGTAAAAAGAACCAGTCGACGTTTCTATCACTGAAAGAAAGAGTGGAGAAGTTGTCTGAATTTTTCGTGGTCTGATTGATATGCGATGTCATTCGAGAGATCATTCCACAAGCGAATGGCGTGAGGAAGAGCCGATGAGTTAAAGGCGTCGGTTGACCCATATAATCGCGTGAAACTTAAGTTATTATGCAACCTGCGAGATGTAACGGAAGGTATATCGAGTTGAAATGGGAATGGTTTATTACTGTACACATACTTATGGAAGAGGCATAGAAGAGAAATATCCCGCCGAGTACTCAGCAATTGAAGAGAAAGGCAGAGCTTAATTTCCGTTATGCTGCTATGGTAGTCGTAATTTCTCGAGATAAAACGGGCTGCCCTATTTTGAATCGCTTCAAGCATGTTGATTAGGTAATTTTGGTAAGGGGACCAGATGGATGCGGCGAATTCAAGTTGTGGGCGAACGAAGGTCTGATAAGCTAGTTGACGAACATGGGATGGGCAGCTATGCAAGTTACGGCGTAAGTATCCCAATGATTTTGAAGCTTTTGCACAAATGGTGGTGATATGGTGTGACCAAGAAAGATTTGGTGTGAAATGAATACCTAGGTACTTGTAGGAGGATGCGTGCGACAGAGGGTAATCATCAATGATGTACGAACAATTGGAAATATTTTGCTTGCGTGTGAAAGACATAATTTTGCACTTCTGCTTGTTTAGCGACATCAGCCATTTTTTGCACCAGTCATTAATCTTGTTGAGGTCATTTTGCAGTGTTAGGTGGTCGTCAGCACAGGTTATTGAGCGATATATAATGCAATCATCGGCGAAAATTCGCATGCGAGATGAAATGGTGATTGGCAAATCGTTAATATAAATTAAGAATAGCAGGGGGCCGAGGACACACCCCTGCGGTACACCTGAGGTTACGTGGGAAAGCGGGGATTGGATATTGTTTATTACCGTGAACTGCTGGCGGAGCGAAAGAAAGTTTCGAAGCCAAGATAAAGTGAGCGAGTCTAATCGAAGTGAAGATAATTTAGAAATCAGACGACAGTGGGGTACACGATCAAATGCTTTTGAAAAATCGAGAAAAATGCAGTCAGTCTGAAAGTTATTGTTCATGTTGCAATGTAGTTCTGACGTAAATTCCAGCAGCTGTGTTTCGCATGAAAAACCTTTTCTAAAGCCATGTTGGTTGACAAAAAAGAAGTGGTTAGATTCTAAGTGCCGGAAAACATGAGAAGCGATTATATGTTCCAGAAGTTTGCAGCAGATGCACGTTAGAGAGATGGGGCGATAACTTTCGGGTGAATGTTTATCGCCGGCTTTAAACACGGGGACTATTTTACCAATCTTCCAGTCAATGGGAAGCTGGCCTGTTGCTAATGATTGTCTGAAAATGTGATACAGGATATTAACAGAAACAGAAAGGGTGTTTTTCAGAACTTTGGAATTTATGTCGTCAATGCCAGCTGAAGTAGATAGCTTAAGATTAGTGACAAGAAGTGCGATACCCTCAGACGTTATTTCAATAGGTTGCATGTAATCTATGTTGAGATCGGGAACGTTCGGAACATCGGTGTGGTCTTCCCGGGTGAAAACAGATGAAAAGAAGGTGTTAAATGCTGAGGTGCAATGACTGTCTGAGAGGGGAGCAAGGTGATCATCTAGCAAGGAAATCTGTTGAACATCGTGTTCCGGAGATATTTGTTTCCAGAATTTTCTAGGATTTGATTTCAGAAGGGAAGGCAAATCGTTAGAGAAATACTTTTGTTTAGCAGATTTAATTGTGGAACAGTATATTTCCATACCATTTTTGTACGCCTCCCATGACGAGGACGTACCAAGTCGTTTTGCCGCGCGGTATAGACGTTTCTTTTTATTTCTGAGCTGTCGGATGGATTTTGTAAACCAGGGGTTAGTTTTATCATTTTTGACGGAAACAAGTGGAATATACCGATCTGCTAGCGCGCATAATTTGTTTCTGTAGAGCACCCAGTTATCATTTACGTCACGATTGGAAAAGGATGGCAGGAATATGTCATTGTAGAAGGTTTCTAGTTCAGCGTTGATTTTGCTGTAGTTAGCTTTATTGTAATCACGGATTTTTTTCTGTTCAATGCCAGAGAAAGGTAGTCGAATGTTAAGGGTTACTTGAAGAAGACTGTGATCGCTGAATCCATCTATGTTCAGTATGGTATTTACTGTTTCAGGAGCGGTGGTGAGAAGTAGGTCGAGGATGTTAGAACCGTGAGTGGGCTGATTCACCATTTGCGATAAGTTAAAGTCTAAGGTTAGGTTGATAAATTCTGTAGAAATGCGGCAAGGGGAAGACAACTGGTTCCAGTCAATCGCGGGAAAATTGAAATCGCCAAGGATGAATATGGAATCGGTATGGCAGAGATGGATGGCCTCAGTGATGCTGCTGTGCAGTTCTTCCAGAAATGAATGGTTACAGTCAGGAGGTCGGTAACAATTTCCGATGAGCAGTGTGGCGGACTTGGTTAAGCATGCTACCCAGATAATTTCTATGTTAGAGTGTACTCTGATGGCATACGATTGTAAAGTTTTTTTTACTGCGAGAAGAACTCCTCCGCCCCGCCTATTAGTACGGTCGTTTCGGTAAATGTTGAAACTGCTACGATCAGGGAGAACTTCGTTATCGGTTATGTCAGGGTAAAGCCAGGTTTCGGTGAGGGCAAGAATATCGCAGTCACAATCGTCAAGGAAGGAACATAACAAATGCCGTTTTGGCATTAGGCTGCGGATGTTAGTAGACGATAGCGATAATGTGGTGATGGCTTGAATGGGCGAAGTCATATTCCGATCTTGCCCGCACGTGTTATTTAGCTATCTGCTAGCTAGTACAACACTATCACTGGTGACTTCATAGATGTAAGTCTGCTTGTTAATGTGCAGGCGGTCAACTGAAGAGGATGGACTCTGAACTGAAGAGGATGGACTCTACTCTTCAAGCAGCATTACACACTTGTTTATGCAAAAGAACTTACCTAGTTGACTATGTAACTAGGTGACTTGCTGCATACATTTTTTATAAGCACTGTCAGTGGGATAACAGTGGCTTAGTCGCTATTACTGCTGTAGGGGCATCACGGCCCAACGCGCGTTGCGGTGAAGCTGCACCAAAGGAAATACCTCGCATATAATCCGCACCTCTACTTCCCCCCTGAAATTTTCGCATTTTTGGTGCGGGTTATACGCACGAAAATACGGTAAGCAAGCCAAGAGCATTATCTCGCCCCAAAAGTTCATATTTTGAAACGAGTTGGGGTATAGCTTTGCATCACAACCATGCTAGGGATTGTTGGGGGGCAGAAAGTCCCTATGACTAGGGATATAAGGCTGCATCCCTAGTCCTAGGGACTCCCCCTCTCCCCTCCTCCCTCAAAAGAGGGAGACTGACCGGAACTTCTCTGCCTCCTGCTCGATGCGCCTCACGGTCTGCGCGAGCAGCTTCTGTTGCGGTGCGGGGAGGTCGACGCCCATCAACCTGGCCTCCAGGCCGTGACGATGCACGATGCGACACTCCTCCGGCGAGTAACGCTGCTCGTCACGCTTCAGCTCCTGGGGACACGGGCACAATCAGCGAAGGCGTGACATTAAAGGGGCCATGAAGACAAAATACAACATTGTTCAGTTTGAAAAGGCTAGCCCTTGGCACAGCCTTTGTCAAACTTTTTTAGGCCACGCCAAAAGCGTGCGGAGCACAAAAAATTCGGAGTACAAGCTCACCGTTTTAATGATGCTGAAATGTGTTGTTTCAGAAAGTGGGAGAAAGCACCCCTCTTTCTTACTGTCAAAGACAACTTTGGTCACAGTTAAGCGTTAAGATTTTACATTGAATTCTTTGCAGCGCAGCAACCTTTGTCATGGCCTAGAAAATTTTGTCAAAGGCTGTACATCACTCAACTCAAAATATGCTTTCCTAGCTCAGAAAATGCCAGAAATATCGAAAAAATTTCAAATTAAGTCCTGCAGTGATGTGAAATGGGCAGGAGTGATGTATTGTGGGTCAGCAGTAAGAACGCAATTATGAGTGTGTTAACGGCACATTACATTCAGATGATGCGTGATCAAACGGAACTAGAGAGAGAGAGAGCAAACTTTACTCGGCAGCTCAAGTCCAAGCAGTGGAGTTATGAGTCCTCAGAGGGAAGGGGTGTTCCACGGTCCTCCGACAGTGGCGGGCTTGGCGGAGGTGCACAAAGCGTTTCAATGTGAGCAGCCAACAGGGATGACAGGATGGCCCATGAGTTTTTGCGGGGAGCGGCCCAGCTAGACCATGAGTAGGGAATATCAGGGGGGAAGGGTTTGGTGGAAAGAAATGTGGGAGACGAGGTGGCCCATACGCTGTGCCAATATGTGTGTTCATTGCGCGGACAGCCACCGCATACCGTATTTTCGCATGTATAACCCACACCAAAAAGGCAAAAATTTCAGAAGTGAAGTAGAGGTGCGGATTATATGCAAGGTATTTCCTTTGGTACAGCTTCACCCCAATGTGCATTGAGCCATGATGCCCTTACAGCAGCAATAGCGACTAAGCCGCCGTTATCCCATTGACAGTGCTTATTTTGCACATACAGCTCAACAATATCCCGACCTGAAAACATGTATGCAGCAAGTCATCTAGTTATGCAGTCAGCTGGGTAAGTTATTTTGAATAAACAAATGCGTAATGTTGCTTGAGTAGAAGCTTTGGTACATACTTTTATGTATAAAATGTGCGGCCAATACGCGGGGATACATTTTTGTTATTCGTTGACCGAAAGTGGGGGTGCGGGTTATACGCGCGAAAATACGGTACCTGACAGTACGGGCGGATGGCCTGGTGACTTCTGTATGTAGTGGAGAAAGAGATCGCAGGGGAGGGACAATGTCTGCGCCTGTCTAATGTATGTAGCGTGTCTTCGTGGCATGAATTTAGATGGGGAGGGAAGTACCATTCTTGCTGTACGGAGGTGCCTTTTATGATGCATCACTCTATCCTCTTCTGGATTCTATTCCTCAGGCCACGGCCAAGGGATGCCCGGGAAATGAGTGTCGCGGGACAGAGCGTGAGCTCGTTCATTACCCTCTATGCCTTGGTGGCCAGGGATCCATTCGAGGAAAATGTGTCGGTGGGGATGAGCTTGCATGTGTGTTGTCAGGCTGGTGTGGACAGGGGATGGAATGTCATTTGTGGCGAAGCTTTGTAGTGCTCCCTGGCGGTCCGTGCAGACTGTAATGCGGTCGGTCCAATACTGGTGAAGAATAATGGCGTCTGCAATGGCTTGAGTCTCTGCAGCTGTGGGCGAGGGGATGTTGTCGTGATGCCGTACGTGAGCTGTGCAGGGGCCAACCGATGCCGTATTCGTTGTATGGTCCACAAAACGGGCGTCCGTGTACTAGGTGTCAGGGATTGGTTCGGGCAGGTGTTGAGCGCGAGATGCTCTACGTTCTTGATCTGTGGCTGCACTCGTGTGTTTCATTATGGGTAGCACTGTGATTCTTGGTATGCTCTCCCAGGGTGGCGATGGGGGAGTGATGGGTGGGAAGAGGTCGGTGGGGTGCCTGAGGGCGCGAAGAATTTCCCCCCCTTGCATTGAAGTTGTTCCATGGTGGTGCTGAGCTTCATGATAAACTGAGGCTTTTTCTTCAAGAGTGTTGTGGAGGGCAGTGCCATTAATTAGTGCCATGGGGCCGTACAGAGGCACTCCCATTTCTAGGCGGACATGTTTTCTGATGGCTGTTTCTAGTTTCTTGGCTTGTGTCTTGGTAAGGCGCTGAAAAGGGTATGTGTTCACGACACATGTGAACACTAGGGCTTCAACTACTTTGCGTAATTCATGTAGGCCTCACTACAACTGCCCAGCCATGTTTCTTGGCAGTGGCTCATACTACTGTCACGACTAGCTTACACTAGTGTCACTAAATAGTGACACTAGCTTACACCATACACCCAGAAACACGTAACTTAGCACAAAACTAATCTCAGCGACACGGCTTGGCAACATAACTAATTCAGAAGGGACGCTCGCACATTTTCACATCATAAAAGGGAGCTCAGACGGCCCCACAGCTTTTATTTCTATATTTCGGCAGCATTTTTGTTACCCGCCCGTATAACTGAACACTTCGTTGGCACTTGTGCTCACTAAACGTCTTTTTTCACAGCCTCTAAACCTTCTAAGCCGGGTCAATTCAAAAGCTAATACAGGTCTTCGCTCTTACCTAATCGCCTCATTAACTTAGACCCCTTGTAAGAAAGTCGTGTGGTCATTAGTGCCTTCATCTTTCTATTCATCTCTCCTAAATTTGTTAAGAAACTCTATCTTTAGACTTAACATGAAGACAAAATACAACCCTGTTGAGTTTGAAAAATCTAGCCATTGGTTACCCATTAAGCTTCATTCCAGTCATCAAAAAACGTTCAGTTCAACAAAAGTACGCAATGAATATCGCAAAACCTCAAGATTTCGCACCACAGGATATCAGCAGTGACAGAATACAGGAAAAACTATAGCTATAGTTACCAGTATCTTAACTGCTCATTAGTATTCAAGTGATAAGACCAAATGAAACCAGAGGCCCCATTGCAATCACCCAGTCTAGTTTCTTCGTGGTGGCTCAGGTCAACGGCCCCAATCATGCAAACAAGATTCCGTGATGTCTGTGGGAATCGTGGCGAGCCGCAACCCACGATCCCGAGCCGGTGCGCGCTTCAGCTACTTCGTTGCAGAGACGCGGTGCGCTGAAACCGGTCTGGCGCTACACTGGATCATCGGCGCCCCTGAGAGACGGCACCACCAGTCCGTGCGCTGCATAGGCGCGCTAGCCCCACAAACGACTGCACACAAGAGAGTCGGATCAGAGGTCCAGTCTGGGTGGGATTGGCGGAACAGCGCGGCTGCGGCGGACCACGATCTCAGGTGAGAACTGTTGTAGTCGCACGCTGTGAGTGCCTGCCTCCCGTTCACGATCACGACCAGGACGGCATGATTTGTGAACGTCGTCGAGCTTTGTGCTCGCACACTTTGGGAGTCCCCAAATAAACGGCTGCACTTTAGCACAACTGTCTTCTGTGTTCTCGAATCGGCGAACCTCGCTGGGCTGCCGTAGATGCAGGAGACCACACGGTTGACACGCCGGGAGCTAGCGTGGTGGCCTACGCCGGAGTACTGGCTAGGCCGCCCTCAAAAACCCCGCAAGTTCCACACGTCATAGAAAAGATGCCGGTATGTGGCTGTGGAGTCACCACTGGTTTGTTAGTTCTTCTTTAATATCTCAATTATTTGTCTGAAGCTTGCGATAAAACTGGCATCACTGTTATCCGGACAATGCAGTCTTTCTAATGAACCAAACTCGTATTTTGTCTTCGCGGTCACCCTAACTACTACTCTGCTTGAACAATAAACAGAACACTCCCACAGAGGGAAGCAAACGATGGAAGGCGAAGTGAAAAAGAGAGAAAGGACGACACAACACAGAGGGAAGAGGAGGGAGAGGGAATTCTGTCATCAAAATAGGGAAAACAAGGCATTTGCAGATGAGGATAGGACCTCCTCACCTTGACGGCATGGTATATGGGTAAGCTCTGGTACTGCCTGGACAGGGCTCGGTGAACCCGTGCCTGAAGCTGCAGAGATAAGAAAGACAAAAAATTGGCTCAGCTTGCACTAGTAGTGCAAGGTTCGAGAAACAGCAGAGCTGGCGGCCGATCTCCCTTCGTCGGAGACCCAGCTGTTGCACCTCCCATTTATTCCCGAACTTGCCACGACTGGCAGGACCAGGTCGTTCCGTCCACAGGCTTTCACAATGTATTGGTCACCGATCACTCAAATGGCAATTATCGCCAAAATAAAGTTCCACACGTGAAAAAGAGGATGACAGTGTGGCGAAAAGTTGTGTTGGGGATGGTCATTCGCAGCTGTACAGATATCGGCGGTCAAATATATCTCTCCCAAAGTGGACCGCGTTAGCACACGCTAGAACCCAAGGCAACCAATTACGCAAACCCGGCGTCTGTGCTCCCCACTTCTGGCGTGAACACACGTGAACTGGCAAAGAGAACGGCCCACGAGAGGTCACGCTACGAATGCAGAAAGACTGTTCTCGAAGGCAGCGCTGGCCAAGGCCCGGCACTCCTCACAAGGTGGACGTTCACAAGCGCTTGGACTTTTTTCTGCGTATTTTTTTCTGGCAACGCTCGACGGTGGAACTAAAGGCTTCAGCAGCTCTGCTGTTAAAAGAAAGATAAAGAGCGAGATGACCCAGCATGCAGGTAGACTGGGTGAAACAAACCACTACAGAGAAGAGGCAAGTTTGGGAATTCACATGAAAGACACAAATTCTGGAATACCTGAAAAATGATCGATTGATTGATTGATTGATTGTAGGGTTTAACGCACCGACGCAACGCAGGCGACGAGGTGCGCCGTAGTGGAGGGTTACGGATTAATTTTGACCACCTGGGGATCTTTGACGTGCACCGAAATCTCGTACACACGGGCGTTTTCGCTTTTCGCCTCCATCAGAAAATACCTGAAAAAATCCCCAAGCATTGTCGCCTTTGCTGCAATAAAAAGCTGCCACATAAGGACGGGTAATCTCAATCATGAAGTTATTGCCACATTTCTGCGCTGTGTAGGGTGACTTTGCTTTGCTTTCTTTTAATAATATTGCAAGCCAGAACGAACAAACAACATACATATAATGTATAAAATTTTCAGGAGTTCTTTACTTTTTTTTTCGCTCCCCTCTATCAAATTATAAAAAGTTGCCTTTTTTCTCTTCCCTCCATCATAAATTATAAAAAGTTTCCTGAAAAACCTCGCCCACAAATACTGTTGTGGTATCAGTCTCACATGCTAATACAAAAGCATACGCTGATATTTTTTTTAATTGTCAGTGGGGATGAAATAAATGATGAAAAATGTTTCACAGTAACTGTTCTAACAGCTGCAGCTGATGTCATCTTGAAACTATGTCTGGACCACGACATTTTAATTGAGTTTCAGCTTTTCCCCCCACCAACAGGCACATTTTTGCAAATTGCGTACAGTGTTAACTTCGAAGCATGCCAAACTTGTATCTCGACACCACCAGAACGCACAATTCGCTTCCACATTTCACAACAAAACTACAGACATACAATGCTTCCTCTAGCTTTTCTATAACACCTTGAAGGGTCAAGTTTGGAGTTTGGGCTTAGAAGGTGGAACCAGAAAAACCGGTTTTGCCTTCCAAGCCCAAACTTCAAACGGTCGTAACTTCTGCTACAGACCAGATAGAACGATACTGTTAGTCTTATTGCACTCCTTGATTTGTGCACAGTTCACTGGTACCTTGTTCAGCTGCATCACTCCGGCAGCTTTTTAACAACGCAGTGTCTAGAGTTACGTCCGACGGAACCCAAAATTGAAAACTAGAGTTACGTCCGACGGAACTTTAAGCCAGTTTCTAGAGTTACGTCAGACGGAACCCAGAATTGAAAACTAAAGTTACGTCCAAAGGAACTTTAAGCCAGTTTCTAGGGTTACGTTCGACGTAACCAAAAATTGAAAACTAAATTTACGTCCGACAAGAGTCCTGGTCCGACGGAACTTAGGCCACTGTTTTAAGTTACGTCCGGCGTAACGTACAGCACAAAAAAAAAATTACGGTTGACTACACCAAATACCCGGACGCCCTATATGTGCAATCCAATCAGTCCAGGATCATCCGCGGACTGCCCGAGACGCGATCCGATGCTCGATTTTCCCATGTATTCCTATGGCACTTCCGGTCCGAACGCAGTCCTCGGACTTCCCGGGACTGGTAGATCGAGTGGGCCAATTATTGAAATGGTTGCTTGTACGATACATGACGTCAAATTCAAAAACACAAATGTTGCTGCTTTACGGCTAAACCGGTTCGGAATCAGTAAATCATAGGTAACATGTTCGACAGCGCCGTTTCCCCGTCAGTCGAGTGGTCAGGAGCGGGATGTAAGCGCCCGCACTACTGCAGCGATCTGGGTTCGAATCCCAGCTGGGTTGATGGAGTTTTTTTAATTAAAAGATTCAAATTTTTCTGTACTAGTCCTTGTGCACTTCTTTCCACATCTAACACATGCAAGCAAAGGGCAAGACGGGAATAACAAAATAGAACTTCCTTACGTTTTTCATTAGTCAGACAGATCAATTAACTAAAATTTATCGACATTTATTTTTTGGTGACAGAGAAGAGAAAAAGGACCACCAGGACATTCGCTTTATTACCACTAATCAAGTATTTATTATTAGGGGTAGGTTATTGATCGATTAACCTTCCGATTAATCGATTAATGCTTTAGCCGCGATTAATTGTTTTAACCGGTTAAGCTGGTGAGATAACTCGATAATATTTCATCGACAACTCTTAGACTTTATACACGAAGTACCCGCCGCGGTGGCTCAGTGGCTAAGGCGTTGCGCTGCTGAGCACGAGGTCGCGGGTTCGATTCCCGGCCGCGGCAGCCGCTTTTCTGATGGAGGCGAAAAGCAAAAACGCCCGTGTGTACGAGATTTCGGCGCACGATAAAGATCCCCAGGTGGTCAAAATTAATCCGGAGCCCTCCACTACGGCGCGCCTCATCGCCTGCGTTGCGTCGGCGCGTTAAACCCCACAATCAATCAATTTATACAGGAAGTCGACTTGCTCGTGTACCTCTGAGCTCATGTATCTTCATTCCACAGGGCAAAATTTTGAATAAAACCTACAAATATACACGCACAAAAAACGAGTAGGCAATTATATATGCCGTTTTGCCCTTGTAAAAACTATTTCTGCGGTAAGCAAGGCGCGATTAAACGGCGCCATCTGCACTCACGGCGGGTGCTGATGTTCCCGATTCTAAAAACGTGTGCGTGACGAACGAGCTGATAAGCGTCTCGCCCGCATCATGCGCCGTGACGATGACCTACTTACCTCATCTGGAATGTGTGTGAACAAGTGTATGAGCATATTGATCTTATTTCTGCTACTACATAATGTTTTTTGGTCATTTGTTCTTCCAAACCAACACAACCGAATAATCGATGCGAAAAGCCAGCCGATTAATCGGGTTAAAACATTAACCGACGGCCCTATTATTTACATTTATTAAAAGACTCTTGGCCCATGTAAATTTGTTCTCGGCAAACTGCAGACGCTACAAACTGGCACTGCGCCCAGTGCACGAGGTTAAATTTTGTTAATTCCTGTCTGGACTAGGACGTGGACTATTTGAATCCTTCAATTAAGAAAAAACACCATCAACCCAGCTGGGATTCGAACCCACATCACTGCAGTATATAGTGTGGGCGCCTATATCGCGTTCCTGTTGACCGACGGGGAGCCGGCACTGTCGAACATGTTAGTATGATTTACTCCTCACCCGGTTTGGCCGTAAAGCTGCAGCATTTGTGTTTCCAAATTTCACGTCATTTATCGTACAAGCGACCATTTCAATAACGTTGCGTCTAGATTACACATATAGAGCGTCACGGTAGCTGGTGCCGTTAGCTGTAAATTTTTTTTTGTGCTTTACATTACGCCGGACGTAACTCAAAACATTGGTCTAAAATTCCGTCGAACGTAACTCTAGTTTTCAATTCTGAGTTCCGTCAGACGTAACCCTAGAAACTGGCTTAAAGTTCCGTTGGACGTAACACTAGTTTTCATTACTGGGTTCCGTCGGACGTAACTCTAGAAACTGGCTTAAAGTTCCGTCGGACGTAACTCTAGTTTTCGATTTTGGGTTCCGTCGGACGTAACTCTAGACACTGCGTTTTAACAAAAGCTGTCAGAAAATCAAATATAAAAATTTGAATAAATGTGAACATAGTCATTTTACGCAAAAACAAATGTTATATCTACAATCAGAATGAAAAACTACATATCTTCTCCAATTTTTATCACCATAACTGTAAAAATAAAATTTCTGATCAAAGACCCATGTGCCCCCCTTAGCTTGTTCTGGCAACGCGGATTGAATTGGCCTTAACGAGGGGAAGGGACTGACGTTCTTGTAGGCCTGGGCGATCTCTTCTGTCCGGTTCACCAGATAGAGGATCCGGAGGGCACTCCACGCCGACTCCAAAGGCGCGGCGAGTCTCTCCAGGGGTTCCATGACTGACTCGAAAGTTTTCACGTAGGCTCCATCTGCAAGCAAATGAAAAGACCGTGCCTGGTTGAGACAGCATGACCATGACCCCGGTTACCAGGTCGAATGCTTCACGACCCCAGCCGACGAAGCAGCACAAGAACGCTGCTTCCACTGTAGCAGCAAGACCGCCAAGTGTTCTCAGCACTACGCTAGATTACATATCCTTGGGGGTGTGGGCTAGAGAGCAATTTTTTTTTTTTTTAGGTTTAGGGCCAATGCAAAAGTTACATCTGTTTTAATTCTTTCGTGACCGCGCCATAGGCCATCATTCACGGGTGAATGATGATTTTCAAACCTCCCGCAAAAACCAAGAACGGTGCTACTCGGACAACTGACGCCATCTGGCGTGTTCATTGGAAACCTCTTTTTCGGTTTCACTGCTGTTCATTTACATTTTGCGCGGGTAAACGGCATTGCGAGTTAAATTTGACCCCAAGGTAGCGGCAAGTTGGGCAAAAATGGTGTCCTCTTAAGGCGGAGAGCAGTTTCAGGGACTTCGGCCACTGCTGCTGCTGATTTTGTTTACCCCAGCAGCAGTGATGACTCCAGCAACGATGTGGATTCTTCAGATTTTAGTTCTGATGAAGACTGTCCCATTCAACAGCCTCAGACTCCGACAGGTGCTGCCAGGGAAGGTTCGTTTTTGACTTCGCGCTCTATTTATCAACAAAAGGTGCCTAATATCCGATGACTGCGGTATTACTTTCATGTGTAGGGTCTGGACAACGTGCAGCAGGGATATATTGAAAAATGCACCGTGCCGTATTGTATTATCACCTTCAAGATAGCCTGGCGCTCATGTAAAATTAGCGCTGCGGAGTGACAATGCGCTGCTTATCAAGAGAACTAATTTTTTTCTTGTTTTTTACTGCTGAAGTTATAATGATTTTGTGTGAGAACACAAACAAGCATGCTTGGATACATATTTTAGAGACACCGACTGACTCTCGAGTGGCTTCACGGAGTGGCACAGCCGTCAGGGCCGTTAGGTTGGTGGGCCCGCAAAAATCCAGAACTTGGTGTACAGCGGTGATGTATATATTTAATCATAGCATAAGAACGTAGAAACATTTCGCATATCTTGAAATAATTTTTAGGCTCAGAAAAATTGCCTATTTGTGCTTTGTGCATACTGTTTTCGTGCACTTTTTTTTGTTTCGTTGACCAATAAACTGTCAATAACTAGGTATGTTTTTCACAAAACTTCTGTTACGTGTTTTGAAGAGCAATTTAAAGCTACAATTCCATGCATAGCAATGCTGAATGCATTCAGTAGCTCAAGAGAAAAGAAAAGTTTTCTGGAAGCACTCAAAATTGGCCATTTTCCGTGGACACGAAAGAGTTAAATTGCAGAAGCATAACTTGTCAATGAACTTGATAAGTGTGCGTGTGCCTTTATGCCTCCACTTGAAGTGAAACCCTAATTCCCGAACCACCATCCCCTTCTTCATCCACCAGGACCATCCACCACACAGGTCGCAATTCACTAATTCACTAACTAACTCACTAACTTTGGTGGCACCACTGGCAAAGAACCATTTTGAATGCACATTTCAAACACCAAAGCTTAATGAGCTGTAAAATTAGTTCCAAGCGGTGCATAAAAAAAAAATGATTCTCTTATTGCATTGACCAGGGTTCATACTACTGGCAAATGTAAATATTACAGTTTTATGGCCAACACTGTTTTGTCCATTGTTCCTCCAAAAACAACTTATTACCTCTAATTATCTTGGGATATAATTGACAAAATAAAAAATAATGGCATATTTGAAATCACTGGGGAAATGCAAGACTGACAAGTTTTACAGAGTTTACTTGAAAATTAAAAGGAATTTTCTCAAGAGCTATGTCCCCCTTTAATACAGAGAACCATTTCTCCCCTTGTACTTTTGCCTTTCCTTTCAAGGGTGTACCTTGTACTTGTTCCTCAAGTGCAGACACCCCGCCCTCAAACTCCACGAGTAGCTTGCCGACGGCATTGTAGCACTGGGTGCCTGTGAGGTTGGCATAGTCCGGTGGAGCGTTCGTGAAGCGGAGCAGCGGATTGCTCTCGGCTGTGTCCTCCGGCACCTCGGGAAGCCTGCGGGAAAGTGGTCGGTCATCACACGCGAGTTCGATCACAAGGAATCGCACATACTCAGTAATGAGTAAGTACTAGTACTCGCAAGTGACTACATACTCGCCAGAACATGCTAATGCACCGTTTGTGACAATACGGTCATGACTACATGTACTCATGAGCACTATGGAGTGCGCAGTTACTCACTACTATGCCCAACAGCTCATGAACACATTGACTTATAATGGCCGACTGGAATCGATTATGAGAACGCACATACAAGTACTTATACCCATGAGTATAAATACTTCACGATAGGCACCATGATACATAGCCCGAGGTGTCGATCAGTTCCAGTCACCCATCGTAACTGAATGAGCCCACAAGCGGTTGGGCATACTCAGTGGTGCATACTCAGTGCTTGTGAGTAAATACTCATCAGTGCCTCTGTACCCACGATAGTGTATACAATTGTGAGTACTATACAAACGCTTATTAGTGAGTCTGTAGTCTATAGTTCATACTCAATATTGCTTTTACACTAATGAGTGATTCCATATCACTTTACACTCACTTTCTACTGTTTACACTGTCCTGTATCCACCTTTACACCCATATCTTCTAGCAAGGCCTGCACTCATTCAGCATCATACTGCCACAAGCTTGGATGCATTGATTGATTGATTGATTGTAGGGTTTAACGCGCCGACGCAACGCAGGTGATGAGGTGCGCCGTAGTGGAGGGCTCCAGATTAATTTTGACCACCTGGGGAACTTTAGCATGCACCGAAATCTCGTACACAAGGGCGTTTTTGCTTTTTGCCTCCATCAGAAAAGCAGCCGCCGCAGCCAGGAATAGAACCCGCGACCTCGTGCTCAGCAGCACAGCGCCTTAGCCACTGAGCCACCACAGCGGGTATAAGTTTCGATACAAATAGAAAGAGGTGAGTGTACAACTGAATGAGTACGCCGACCTATTCAAGGAAAACGGACCAGGAATCAATTAAGGTGACTTTGACACCAACAGTTAATCTTTCAGCTATCTGCCAAAAAGGCGCCAAATGCAGGCAGTTTGTTTGTTACAATTCTGCTCGCACCAGTCACTTCATGAAGCAACTTAGTCACAGTAACAACAAACACCAACATTCAAATCAATACGGCCCCCGACACACACGGCACAAGAAGAATAGCAGTTGACTTTCCCCCGAGCAATTCGTTAGCTGAATGAAATGCAAAAGTTAATTTTTTGAGAGCAAGAAAGGAAGCAAGTCGGCTTCCCAAGCATGAGTATCTGCCATGACCCCCTAGGTATGCCTAACACGATCTGGTCGTACCAATTTGGCCATCCCCCCAAAAGGGCACACATTCTGGTGCAAGAACCTTGGCAGAGGGGTCTGGAGTGCAATGGCACATCTTTCGGCTTTGCTCTTTCCTGTTGTAGCATAATCGACAAGCTACAAATGGTTTTGGCTTCTGCCTCCTAGGCTTTGTAACCGCTCTTAACATTTACGCAAACATTTAGAGCCCATTCCACTATTGTGATGAGAGAGAGAGAGAGAGAATGATCTTTAATGAAGCTGGCGATGTCAGCCAAGCTAAGTTGCCTGGCTTTCTATGCCAGATGAATGCGGTGACGATGATGATGATTATAATGATGATGAGGTGCACATATGTTTTCCACTCCAGCCCCGCACATCCTGTCAGGTTGATGTCAGTAAGGGAGTGTTGAGGGAAACAGAGCGCATATCTTGACTTTCTAATCTGCTTCTCTGGGATTAGCCACGCTGTCCCGACCGTCTGCTGCGCAGTGATGGAAGGCTAGAGATGGTTTAGCTGTGTCGGATGGCTTTTTCGACTACACTGTCCTGATAATACATTGGTCACCTCTCACGAAATCACGCAGTATAGACTGACACGACAACATTACCTAGTCCCACATCCAAACCTCCCCACAGAATACGAAACAACCCCCGCCAGCTTCAAAGCAACACTTTCCCTCATCCAACCAAGCTCCATTCTATGTACAGCTGCCGTCAGAAGTGATTGGAACACGAGAGCTGTGGCCGATCCGCATAGGAGAGCCGTGTGTAACTGCACCAGCGGCAAACTTAAAGGAGCCATGAAGACAAAATAGAAGTCTGTGTTAATTCGAAAGATTTCGTGTTTTACAGTGCCCCCAGCGCTTGTCCTTTATTCACTTTATTATACAGTGCCCCCAGCGATGCTTTATTCACTGAGAAATTAATTAATGTAAGTTAAAATTTTGATTTTCCCGCTAAGTTGTGCGTTTTCGTGGTCTGCAATGGCATCAGAGGAACCGACCGCTCTGCAGCCGATTGGGAAGCCTTGTTTACCGTTAGTGAACCTAGATGGCACCACCATATCGTGGGAAGCCGTTTTCTGCCTTTGGTTTGTTTTTGACCGTATTTAAACCTGGCTTGTTAGTTTTTATTCATGCAGAAAAAAATCGTTTCATGAAACATAGTGCTTGCTCGACAAATATGGTCACGTAAGACACCGTTGCTTGCGTCCATCGGCCAGAGTCGTCTGAGACAACCCCAAAGCCCTGCAGTCCTGTGCAGCTAAACCAAGCATAGTGCGCACAGTACCAACAGCAGTATGCATCGGTACTTCTATGTTTACACGTACTTTCGAAACTTCCAATGTTTGTCCCACCATTCTTACAGCTCTAAAAAGAATGTGTCCTAAATTTAAGCTCAAATAGCTCGTTCGGCAAGCTTATAAGGTATGCCTAATTTGCATTTGCTTTTGCCACCCTCCGCCAATCGCAGAGCCAGCTGGTACGACATCATAGGTTCCGTTGCGGGAAATGAGCTAGTGGGTCGCATGGCCATTCCCTTTTTTCATAATTATGTAGCATATTTTTGCGAACTTTACGTTAAAACTGGTGTCAGTATGATTCTAACGAGGCAACCTTTGAATGAACCAAACTTGTGTTTTCTCTTCATGGCTCCTTTAAGGACAAGAACACGCACGCGCGCCTGCCAACGGCAACAGCCCAACAATACATCTCAAACCACTTCTTTTAACCTAGCTTCCAACATTTTTCGCAGCACACTGGTCTCAGCGATGGCGCTGATAGCAGAGACACATCTGACAGCATCTTTGGCACACTTCCAGAGCACGCGAGCTGCCGAAGAAGTGATTGCATTCACAGAAGAAGCATTCACAGGGGTCTGCAGTGACAGTTTTTTTTTTTTAATCAAATATTTTGAGGTATGCTATCAGAGCCATCGCTGAGGCCAGTACGCTGCGAAGAATGCTCGAACACAGGTTAAAAGAAGTGTTTTGAGAGGCAGAGGTGGGCTATTGCCGTCGGTAGGCGCGCATGTGTATCTGTGGAAAACTAACTAACTATGGAAAACTAACTGTCGAATTCAGTGCGATCAAATTTTGGAATGAACTACCTGTATCAATCAAATCAACCGCATCATTTCCTACTTTTAGGCGTCTACTTCGTTCGTATTGTGGAAATAACTGCTGAGAACTACCTGGAACTTTTTTTCAGTTATTTCCCGTCTACTGTAGTTACCTTCCTTTTGCTTTAAGTAAATGTCGTTATATTATTTCTGCTTAAAATGTTTTTTGCGCTCGTTTTTGTTATTGTGGTCATTTTGTTGATGAAGTAATTGAGCATTGGTAGTTTGTATAGTCATGTGTTTTTCACATTGGTATTTGTGTGCTATAAAGTATTCATTATTGCACCAAACGTTCTTTATCCTTTTCCTTTTTTTTTTTTCCTTTACTTTTCTTTTGTATTTCTTCCTTTCTATATTTTCTTCCTTTCTTTTTTTTCTTTATTTTGTCTGCTGATCACCTGAACAATAAATTAAACGCTGGTTCGTAATAGTGTATAAGCTATAATTGTTTGGATGTATGTCTACCGATTTGGAACATTTGTTTGTAAATTGTACGCCTGCAATAATGGCTAAACCGCTAATATTAATCACTTTTCATACATTCAATAATAAGAGGTCCCCTCGGCAGTGCTTCACTTCGGGACCTCTTTCTGTACCACTCCAATGTATTTGTTCACTATCATGTAGCTAATAAACTTTGATTTGATTTGATGTGTGTTCTCATCTGCCGCCGGTGCAGATACACGGCGCTCCTATGCAGTTCGGCCACAGCTTCCATGTTCCAATTACTTCTGACGGCACCTGTACCCTGACCGACATCCTGCAGAAGGCCAATATTGCATCAACCGGGCATCCGACCTCACATCGTCCCAGGGCGTCCACAAAACCCAAACCTACCCCCTCTCCTCCCCCTCTCTCTGTGCTGTCGGATAACCTGACAACCAGCGGTCAACGCGAAGCCCAGCTCCTTTTGGCGTCCAGGGCGAAGACCACCCGGTTGTCTCATGGACACTGTACTGAGGAACCACTCTCACAGAACAGCTCAGTAAATGTTTCTGCCACCCCCACCATACACACTCCATCACGCTTTTACAGCAGATACTGGACACCCAAAAGCTTCCCTGACTGGTAGTATTGAGGGATCGTGTTGACGCCACCAATCTGACGCAAGAGCAGGAAATAACCTGCCTTCTTTTGCCCCCACAGAACCTTGGTTGATTCCTTTTATGCGTCTTTTCGGTAAGCTATTCAACAAGACGAATAAAGCGTGTATGAGCGCGGAAACGGTAGAATGGCTTTGGCTGTTACAATCAACAGATCGCTGGGGATTTGCAGTTCTTATGGGTCGCTTGTGGTCTCAACTAAGAACCCAAAGGCATTCAAACAACGCAAGCCAAGTGGCAGTGTACAAAGTAGGACGCACTGAACTAGTACAGACTTGTTAATTTATTTTGGATAAGCCGGTGGAGTTCGTTATTTTGTTTCTTGAACATGGCGAGATGTGAAACTAGACGCCCGCATTTTTGGGCCCGGTGCGCAAGACAACGAGCTAAAAACCGGCATCTTTTGAGTGCAGGAGTTGCACAACGTCCGGCGGGTACTCACAGCACGATATACTTGTGTCGTTTTTGAGCGCCGACCGCAGCAAACCGTCGTGCTGCTACGAGCAAAGCGTTGCGCGAGGGCCACATGAGCGCGGCCATGTTTTGTTTGAGAGAGAAAGTGGCGAAGAAGAACGCAAGTAAAAAAATTGGAAAAAACTTGTCTAACTACACTTTTAACCTAAAATCGTCGCGTAAAAATGATTAGTGTAGTTTTAATCATAGAGTTTCTCACTAGCTTTCTATGGTTTTAATAACTTTATTGCTGGGCTATTTATTTTTAGTAAAAGCCACTAGTGCGCTTGCTTCACGCTGTGGCGCTGCGATCGCTTTCTGCGCCGTTCAGATCGGGATCTAGAACATAACATGTAAGCGTCGTTGTGATTTCGTATTCGTTTAGTACTGCGATTTAATCTTGTGAAAAGCTCTCCCCGTGCTGTCGTCGTTGCGTAACTGTTTCCTTAACCTCTTCCGTGTGTAGAATAGAAAATGGGCAAAGTTCGAAGAAGCAAGAAGCCCCCTCCCGAAGGCTGGGAACTGATCGAGCCTACGCTTGACGAGTTGGAACAGAAAATGCGCGAATGTAAGTGTCCTGTTTTCATTTCGTGTATATTCGAGTTTAAAAAAAAAAACAGTCCAAGAGAAAAAGCGCTTTTTGTGTGCAGTAATCTGTGGTCAAGCGTATGCACATATGTACGTTTGGTCAGTCGAAGATTTTAGTTTTGACAATGAATGCTGGTTTATCACTGCGCCACACGCCTAGTAATAGAAACGCAATGAAATTAATAGTGTCAGAGATGAATTACTGTGCATCGGTCGCCCATGTTCAATCTTTATGCGTTTCTAGCGAGCGATTTATTTTCCTTTGGCCATAGTTCGCTCAACGTGCGTGTAAATTTCACCAGTCGTTTCGATGGATTATGAAACACCGAAAATGAGAGCCATTGTTAACTTCTACGAGTGCGTAAATTGAAAAGGGGGTTGTATAAAGGCTCTTCCAGTTTACCAAGAGCGACATGCGTTCTAGGGGATAGTACTCAGCATGTCAGATGGCGTTTAGACGCATGAGAATGCTTGCCAGCCGATTGCACGTAGCAGCGCTAAAAAGCGTGAATTCCTTTGCAGGTGAGACGGAGTCGCATGAGGGCAAGCGCAAGGTGGAGTCGCTGTGGCCCATCTTCAAGATCCATCACCAGAAGTCCAGATACGTGTTCGACCTCTTCCACAAGCGAAAGGCCATCAGCAAAGGTGCGGTTGGTCTGCTTGCTTCCATTCTAGTTCACTATCCCTCAGGTAGCGTCCTCCTCCTTTTCAAGCGCAGTTGAAAAGGAGGACGAATTCTGTGAAAAGAACACACGTTGTTTTTGAATGGCGCGCACTTCAGTTTGCAGCAGTGAACACAAAAATTAAATGTACAGAACTAGTCCACGCTTCATTTGTGCTGTGCGTTAAATTTTGTGTTTGGCCCCCTGTAAATTTCAAGTACTCTCTATTCAGAAATATCCCTGTAACCGATTAGCCAATTAAAGCCCAGAAAAAATCATTACTAAATCTACAACAGCAGCCATTTCCCCCCTCTCCACCTCTCTATTCATGCCGTCCAGTTTGCTTGGTCCCATTGTCGAATGCACCAAGATCATCGACAGGTCAGAGGACCACCTTTGGCATGGCACAGTAGTGTAATAGTTGAAGCAAGGCAAGCAGAAATTACTGCTACACCGTCAAAGAGGGTATTTCAAGCAGAAAACAAGGTTAAGTTTTGGTAGGTTAATGATGTGTGTCATAAATAATGACCAAATTTCCATTTGAGACAGGTGTACATTGCTTTCTAGTACAAAATATAAATTCCTCCTCCTCCAAAGGGATATATTAGTGGAAAGAGCAGATTTCTTGTCAGCATGATGTGAGCGCATGACATTTTGTTGGACTGTTGGAACATATTGTTGCATCTTATACCCTGTCTACATGAGCACTTCAAAGGCCTTTGAGCCGATTGTCATTTCACTCAAATGACACCTTTGAGCTGCTACACGACGTTTTTCAAAGGCCTTTGTTTGAAATGCCGTTTGTGTCAAGGGGTGCCACCAACGACCTTTGAGGTTCTCAAAGTCCTTTGAAACGTGAACGGTCGTACTCTCGGGCGCAGTTTCTGCATGCCATAACTACAAAAGCAAGTATTTGAGTTAAACTTGGTGTTTAAAGTGCACAGTCCTCATAATTTTTCACTCGTTTCTGTTTTCTATCTCTCGCTCTACGATTACAAGTTAACTTGGCACTCTCAACACCAGCTGTGTGAAAAAAGAAAGCAAAACTGGCTGTTTTGTGCATGTTCTGTGCGCACATGTAGATTGTTATCGATTTGAACACTAATAATCTCTTTTTTTTTTGTCCATTCTAACTCCAAACTTAAATTTGTGCCAAGAACAAAACAGGGCAGCAGTGGCGACACCAAAACATGGCGGGCAAACGCGGAATCTTTCAACTGCCTTTGAGAAATGTCGTGTAGATCAGCGAAACTCCTTCTAGTTCGAATGGCATTTGAAATTTTGAAGGCCATTTGACTCGAATGTTCTTTCAAACACTCGTGTAGCACAGGTAATAGCTGAAGGAAATTGCCAACTGCTTTCTGCTGCTGTGACCTAATCGGTTTGAAATTTTCCAAAGGCAGTATTTAATGCGAGAGCATCGGTTGGCTCATAGAGGGAACACCAGAACGTCATCAGAAAGCTGCAAAAGAAAAAAAAAATCCGAGCCATCTCCACCAACGTGAAACCTGGTGAGGGGCGAAGCATGCAGTGTATGTGTATTCTTGGCACTTGGCGTTTTTGCCAATGGAGATGATACCGTTGGGGGGTGGAGGTATACAGCTTTGCTGCAAAAGTCTCCTGCCTTTGAAGCACGAAGTTTTCTAGCAAGAGGCGTAAACGAGTGACCTGCTGTATTTTTTAGGAGAAGCATGCAGTGTATAATTACTCTTGGCGTTTTCGCCAACGGAGATGAAACCGTTGGGAGGTAGAGGTATGTAGCTTTACTGTAAAAGTCTAGTGTCTTTGAAGCACGAAGCTCTCCAGCGCGAGGCATAAACAAGTGTGCCGGTGTTATTTTAGTGCGCGTTACGAAGTGCTCCAGCGTGAGGCGTAAACGGGTGTCCTGGTGTTTTTTTAGTACGCGTTACGTTCTAGCGTGAGGTGTAAAAGAGTTTCCTGGTTTTTAGTGCCGTGACTACATGAGACGAATGACGATTACGACAACAGGAGACGCCAACAGCCCCAGCCCCTAAGAGGCTTCGCCCCTAAAATGAACTCGAATTGCCTGATGGGAGGTTCACCAGATGGTGCAAGCTTTCCTGGGGGGCATAGCTTCAACCTGAGATGTAAGATTTCAGCCGAGAGAGAAAGCAATAAGGCCGGTTCGTTATCTTGCATTTCATGTCTTCATCAGAAACAAATGCAGGAGCACTAAATTTCTCAGCATTGCACATAGAATTACTTAGGTGCCCTAGTTTTTATTGGCGACCAACTCAGTAGCGCAAGCCAGGTAGCCACTTACAGGGGTGGAATTTGGAGCTCTGGTCTCCCCCAAAATGTTTTGCAGTAATTTCATTTCTATTGCTACTGACAGGATTACATGTAATAAGAATGTTGTACCTATGTACAAGAGGGAAAGAAAAACAGTTGATTTGAGCAATGTTAGGGGCAATGCATGTTGGCCAATGCAGAATTGATCGACAAGATTTTTTTTCTTTTGAGGGGCTGGGATTTGCTTTATTTTCAGCCTCTCGCTCGCATAGTTACACACAAACAAGTTAAAGTGTCCGCTTGGAAATAAGTTCCCACAATGTCACTGGTATGCAAGTTGCCTCTGGTGCATACCAGTGCCACTGGTATGCACCGGCATAAAAGTTGCCTCCTACTGTTAAGGCATGCTATACCGTACTCATTCAGCTGTTTTCTCGCCAAACCTGCCTTGACGAGCATGAAGGAAAGCTGCTTTCAGACCAGGAAGTGTCTTAAACACCTCTTTCGATGCGTTTGGTCGAACTTCTCAAATGTCCGCCAGCATGGAGAGGCGTGTGGCATGCTGATCTTCCTCGTCTTTTTGTCCTGTCCGTGGGAGCAGAGCTGTTTGAGTACTGCATCCGGGAGGGCCTGGCTGACCGCAACCTGATGGCCAAGTGGAAGAAGCAGGGCTACGAGAACCTCTGCTGCCTGCGCTGCATCCAGACCAGGGACACCAACTTCGGCACCAACTGCATCTGCCGTGTGCCCAAGGGAAAGCTCGAGGAGGTGCGCTGCTCCTCCTCCTCCTTTTCCTCCTCTGTCTTAATGTCTTCACTTGTTCTTTGACGTCAAAGTGAGCGTGTGTTAGTTGTGGGACGGGGCTAACTGCCGGAGGCGTGCTTTAAAGGGTCCATGATGAGAAAATACAACTTTGTTTGACCTTAAAGAGTTAGACTTTAGTACCTCACTCAGCTGCATTTCGTCCACAAAAGACGTTTTTTTAACCAATGAAAACGCAAGAAATACTTACGGCCTTTCAAATTTCGCGCCTATAGTGACGTGTTATCGGCGCGAGTGACGTCATATGGGCCAGCACTAAAAGCATAATTTTCAGTGGGTTAGGTGCACGTTAGCATTCGAGTGGTTCGGTCAAACAGAACTAGCGGCCCCACTACAATCGTCCAGTCAGGTGTCCTGGCAATTGATTAGTTCGGCCGCCGTCAATCGCCCAAACAAGATTCTGTGACGTCATAGAAAAGTTGCCGGAAACGGGCTAGCGAGTCGCCACAGCTCCACACTTTTTCTTTAATATCTCTATTATTTTTTGGAAGATTGTGATGAAATCAGTATCATTTTTATCAGGACAAAGCAGCCGTTATAATGAACCAAACTTGTATTTTGTCTTCATGGCTCCTTTAACTTTTTTTTGGTCCGTTGTCGGGCCCTGCCTGAAAATGCAACGTGGCTGTAGCGATCCACTGTTGGGTTCTGCCCAACTTGGATGTTAAGGTTAAATTTCACAGTTTTCCTCACTGCGATATGCGCTTGCATTTTTTGTATACATGATGCGCCATCTCTCGAGGGATACGTGAACTTTCTTTGTTGAAGTTTACTTTTTATTTCACGAGGGTGCAGCACAAGGTTCAGCACGGGTCTTCTGGATCTGGGAGCATTTTCATGTGCCCGCTGCTCGCTTAGAAGCATGGCTGCTTTTTTCATCGTGTGCGTTCTACGGTGATGCACGTATTGAAAGCGATGATGACTTCAGTGAGGAAGAGAATTATGTGCCTCCGTCAGATAGTGATGACAGTGGTGGAGACAGCACGGTGCGGAGCATTACTGTATGAGCTATGCATTTTATCAAAAGACAATGAAATGGGGGTGGAGGTATTTTTTTCTGGCTTCTAGAGGTTTCCATTGTCAATAGTTTTATTTGTAGGCACACACAACTGCAGAATCATGGCAAGAAAGAGCAGGGAAACCTGCAGCACTGCCGCAACCTCATCCAACAGCTTAAAGGGACCCTGAAAAGCTTTGTGAAGGTGGCAATCAAATGCATTCAGGCGGTAGAACACATAACGGGGAATTTTTGAGCCAAGTGTGAGCCCCATACGTTGTACAGATAATTTGTAAACAATTTTTGAAGATCACCTTTCTCAGCCGATGAGCGCGACGCCGCAGCGAGCCGACCGCGGCTGACGCAATGGCGACCGCGGGTGACGCAACGGCGACCGCGGGTGACGCAATGGCGATCGCTGCTGACGCAACGGCGAAGGCGCCCCCTGATTCGCCCAATTGCCGGCAAGGTCGGCCGCCGCCGGCGTCACTGCCATTGGCTTCCGGCTGCTCTTCCTCCTTCCTGCGTGATCCCGAGGCAAAGGCGGCAAAGGCGGGTCCGCAGTGATTGACGCGAGCCTAGGCGCAGAATGTAGGTAGCTGCTTTGAAGGAGGCAGAGAGGGAGGAGGAGTCGATCGGCAAGTGGGGAGAGGTGCATTTAATTGCTTCTGCCGCAGCTAATACTGAATGTAGATCAATAATTCCAACGGCATTGAATCGCTATATTGGTGCTACGTGACAATACAGGCCTTTTGTAACTTTTACAGAAGGCTTTTCTGGGTGCCTTTAAAGGTGATCTGAGGGCGCGAGCCAAAAGGCGGGGCCTGCGTTCACATATAGAGTGCGAGAAAGGGATATTTGGGAGAGGCCGTTTCATCTACAAGCTCACAGGCTGAAGCAGTGACTATGCTGTTTGTAGCGATAGATGAAGAAAAGGAGGCAGGAGGGAAACAGTTTTTCTGCAAAACTTGCAGTAACAATGCTGGCCTGCACCCGGGAGAATGCTTAGAGTGGTTTCACACACTGCTCTAATATCGGTAAAAGAGTTGCAAGCAGAATACACGAGAAGAAATAAACATCCTGTGGGTTTTTCCTGCACTGTTTGTGTTTTTCATTGTTGCGCCAGAAACTGGCAAAATAGTTGCAGATCGGGACGGCCAGAAAGTGGGTAAACGTTTCGGACCGCAAAGAGTTAAAGGGACACTGAAGTGAATTTGTCAAGCTCCCGTTTTTGCTTGCACTGCGTAGACTGGCTCAAATTAGCACACTTTTCATCGTTTATCCGGTTGACAAATCGGTAATTATTTTACAAAGCGCGAAAGAAGAAAAACTACCATGCGCGGTTTGCGGCGGCCGCACCAACTAAGGCTGTGACGTTGGGAGGAGGGGCGCCGTGATTGGACGATGCCCAAGGTTAGCAATCACACAAGTTTCGGTTTCGGTTCTGTAAAACATAACCAATGGCTTTGTTGGATGGGCATTCTCAATATCTCAGTAATCATCGTACCGCGCTTCTGCCATGTTGTCGGCTGTAAAATGCACAAGATAAGCCTCCCAGGACGGCTTGTAGTCGTAGCATTCACTAGCCGAGACCTACGCAGTGCATGAACGCCCTCCGCGTACCCGCAGACACCCAAATGTCATGCGCTTTTCCCCCATATTTGGAGCTTGCCTCCCTCATGCCTGTATCGTAAAAAGCGTGTTCGCACCAGGCCAAGGGTCTGTTCATTCTGGCCTGTGCCCACCTCCTGCAAGCAGTCGGTGCTTATGGCAACAGCACGCCAACGAGAACTCGCTAGCGCGCCAGTGCCAGCCTGCGCGCGTTTTGTGAACTAGTTCGTGTAGCCATGAACGTTGCGGCCCAAAAAAAGGTGAACTCAATATAGAAAACATCGGCGGAAAACAAAAAAGTTAACTTACAAAGAAAAAAAAAGCACGTACCCACGGAGATTCGAACTCGTGACTCGCAAAACATTTGCGGTGAGTTCCTAGCGCCCCAGACCGCTAGGCCACGGAGCGGGACGCGGAGGCCTTGCTAATATAGGGTATATATTATACAACCGGTTTACACTTTTATTTAGTTTTGGCATTTCAAGCCGTTTAGGTGACTATTTGTTGTACTGCGATCGTGCAGTAAGCGTCGCCTGAGTTTCCACAGTAGCTCACGTCTAGCAATTGCATTTCGTAGACGGAAAAGCGTTCGCAGATGCGTAGTCGTGCTGCTGACCGCTGTGCTTGTTCGCCCAGCGCAAAAAAGTGCTTCCCGCGCCCTAGTTTTACGCTGTACGGTAAAAATATCAGTTGATTTTATTTCCTTAGTACCTATATTGACTTCGCGGACTCTTCTCCCGCCTTCAAGAGGCCTTATATTTTCCTACTGGCGTACCAGTCAGCGAAGCGTCGCATGTGCGCTTGTGCAGCGCTTGCAAGCGACCTTGACTTGGAGCTAGATACAGTGTACAAACAAACCAAGTAAAGAAAGGCACATTCTTCCATTCACAAACGTGTCCTGGCTTCGTTTCAACTAAGCGAACGAATTGCGACCAAGCAATTTTTTTTAGCCTCCTTGATTGCAACGACCCGCCAGCGGCCGGCGGACGAAACTGACGAAACGCTGGGCCGACTGACTCTGTCGGCCGGGGAGCCGTGCCGCCGTGCAGTAGCGCAGCCGTGGCGCAGCCAATTGCCAGCTCATCCCCTCCTGACGTCACACGAAAACGCCACAGAAAATGGGCGAGCGTCAAGAGAGGAAGACAGCATTTTCGAATTAGTTTTTCTACTAAATAAAATCGCGTAAACGCGCCTAGAGTGGTCGAAACATGGCCTGGGGACTCCGGACTACAATTTGCGCTAGTAATCCCGCAATGTTTACATATCACTTCAGTGTCCCTTTAAGGGGGGACACAGCTCTTAAAAAAAAGCTTCGTTTAATTATTAAGCAAACTCCGTGAAACTCGTCAGTCTTGCTGCTTTTTTACCACTGATTTCAAATGTGGCATTATTTCTTGAGTCAGTCAGTTACCAAGATAGAGATAATTAGTCATTTTTTGGAGGAACAATAGACAGAACAGTGTTGGGCATAAAACTGCAATCTTTATGTTTTCCCGTACTAAGAATCCTGGTGAACCGGTTTTTCGATGCACCACTTGAAACTAATTTTACAGCTCATTAAAATTTGGTGTTAAAAATGGGCATTCGAAATTGTTCCTTGCCACTGGGGCCACCCAAGTTTAATTAGCTGTAAAATTAGTTTCAAGTGGGGCATCGAAAAACTGATTATCCTATTGCACTCATCAGGGTATCAGGGTTCATAGTATTGGAAAATGTAAGGATTACAGTTCTGACTAACACTTTTTTGTCTACTGTTCCTCCGAAAATGACTAATTATCTGCCGTAAAAACCCGCGTATAATACGAACCCGCGTATAATACGAGGTGTAATTCGGGGACAGCAAAATCAGAAAAAAAGTTTTCATCCGCATATAATACGAGGTAAAGAGCACAGAAAACATTTATTTGCACTGCAGTTACCCTTCAACCCTTCAGTCATTGTCAGTTTTCGCTGGCACTGTCTCCCGACGTCCGTTCAGACATCGTCAAGTTCGCTGCCGCTGTCTCCGGAAGTCGCCTTGTTGGAAATGTCTTCCCACAGAAAAGGGTCCTCAGTGCCATCAAGGGCGTTCGAGATGCCGCATTTCTTAAAAGAGCGACTGACGAGCTCCTCTGGGATGCTGGCCCACGCATCCGCGATCCAGCCACAAAGCTCCGCTGGAGAGGCCCGCGTCAGCCATTCGGTAGCTGTCACTTACGGGTCTCCTGACCTCATCCACTCTTGGTAGCAGGACCTGATGCAGTCTTTGAAAGGCTTGTTGATGCAAACGTCTAGCGGTTGCAGCTGGGATGTCATTCCTCCTGGAATGACAATGAGTTTGGTGCGGGGTTCGCGCAACAACTTCTTCACTGAATCAGCCAGGTGGCAGCGAAAGGCGTCCAACACGACCACTGACGGGAACCCCTAACAGTGCTCCAGGCCGCCGACACCACACAGACTTTATCCAGTCAAGCACCAGTTGCTTTCTCCACCCGCGAATGCTGCCTTCGGTGACGCCGAACTGCCGTCCTGCGGCGCAATTCCTGATGGTCTTGGCACATAAAATAACTTTTCTTTTAATTGCCGCTGAATGCTGCCTTCGTGCACCCAACATATCGTGATAGACTTGCGGTGAACGTGCCGATCCTTCGCGTGGTCAAAACAATCAAAATGGCGCTGGCTGAGAGAAGCAGCAGCCAGCTCACCGCAACTGCAAGATGGCCCACCCTCCGCTGAAACCAAAACCGAAAGTGCAAATTTTCGGCTGAAAACTTTGGGATCCACATATAATACGAGGCACAAATTGTACATAGTAAAATTGGGAAAAAAAACCTCGTATTATACGCGGGTTTTTACGGGACTTACTCAAAAAACAATGGCATATTTGAAATCAGCGGAAAACAAGCAGCAAGACGGACAAGTTTCACAGTGTTTACTGAACAATTAACGGAAGCTGCTTTTTAAGCGCCGTGTCCCCCCCTTAAAGGGGCCCCACACGAAGACAAAATGCCAGTTTGGGTCATTGAAAAGACTGCTTTGTCCCGAAAGCAGTGACGCCAGTTTTATTCTGGTTGTGCGATTGAAGTCGCAATTTCTGGAGCTGCAAACATTTGGCCGGTTGTTTCAGCCTTCAGACAATCAAGTTGTAATGCCGCCATCACTGTTTCTCTGCATTCCTTGTGACAGCTGTACCTAGCTTTATTAAACTTCGAAAGTGCAGATTTAACATCTTTGGCTCGGGTTAACGATTGTATGAGCAAGTTTGAAGACATTGCAGCGGAAATGTGTAATAAAGTGGGAGATGTGCCCAAGTTGCTGGCTCTTCCAGTTGAACAATGTAGCACTGAAAGCTGGCTTTGCCACGTGTATGGGTGTGTGCGTGGTGCTGCACACTTTAGAGGTCAGTACACGACAAGGCTGAGTTTGGTTCATGTGGAATTTTTCTTTTTAAGTGCAGAGCAGTTTAGAAGCTCGCCTTGTCGTCATAGCTCACTTGCTAAACCAAAGGAGGTTAATTAAAAAAAATTGCGAGCCACACGGCGTTCCGTTGTAGCGGCTGTCGTAGCGGCGTAACCCAGAGGCTTCGAAAGCCAAGCGATTTATATAGTCATAAGCGTTCGAAATCCGTGGACAGCTGGCACTTGTCATACATCTCCCCCTTGTTTAGCGCAAAAAAATACTGCAGGTACATTTGTGGCGGAATATACGTCACTAACCGCCAGCGCCCGCACTCATTTAGTTAGGAACGCTCGTTGGGTTGGTTTTTGTGATAGCGAAAAAAAGTGGCAGTGCAACGCTGGCACGTGCGGGAGGAAAAGCAGGCACAAAAAGAGCAGAACTCCCGCTGGCGCTGTTTCAGGCAGGGGGCATGCGAGCACTACGAAGGCGGGATATTTGAATTGCACTGAGTGGTAGCAGTGAGTAGATAACGGTGCTACAGTGCATTATGGCGAATCACTGCTCAGCACTTCTGACAGCTTTCACATTGAGTGGAACAGCTTTAATTTGTTTTTATTAGAAACCGGCTGCAACAGGTCAATTGCAGTTCATGGTATCACAAACTTTTGTTGGAAGCTTTAGTAAGACTGCCTTGTCCCAATAACAGCGATACCAATTTTGTCACAATTTTTTAATGAAATTGCAATATTGAGGAATACACCAGTGGTGACTCCCCACCGACTTCCCGGAGATTTTTCCGCGGCGTCGCAGAATCTTTCTGTGATTGGCTGCCACTGGCCTAAGCCACCTCCGAGGAACATGGAGACTGTAGTGGAGCCCCTAGTTTCATTTGATCATATCGCTGAATTGTTTTCAGTGCTGACCTGCAGTGCGGAATTTGATTTTTCAATATTGCCGGTGTCTTTTTCGGTTGAAAAACGTCTTTCATGGCTGGAATAGACCTTATGAATTATTAAAGGCCAGGTCTTTTAATTGAACAAGGTTGTACTTTGTCTTCGCGGCACTTTTAGACGAACGTTTAGCCAGGTATATACAAGGTCCCATTTTTAAATGAAGTTGTACGTTGTCTTGGCATCATTTTGATGGGCTCACTGAGCTGTCCTCGTCCGAGTGCATCGTTGACATTCTAAACGTTGTTACACACATTGGCTGCTGACTTTGGAGCGTCCACATAGAATCTGGAGTTGAAATCGTGTAACAGGCCGGTTGCTTGCAATGTCTATTGTAATGGCAGTGGTTCTGAATCAGCTCTGTCTTGTCTCATTTACAGGGCAAGATTGTGGAGTGCGTCCACTGTGGCTGCAGGGGTTGTTCTGGATGAAGCGAGTGACAAAAGCAGCATCTGTTGCCACGAATGGAGCCATTGACAATTACCTGTCTGAAATAAACACATTACCAGTGCCGAGTTATGTGTCACTTCTCTATGGCGACTGTCTGCAACCCCCTTAAAGGGACCCTGCAACACTTCTGATAAACGCTTTCACTCTTTCCTTTACGTCTGAAAGCATTGCAAAAGTTATAGTTATCGCAGCACAGAGCGGCGCCGTGTGATTTGCTCGTCGCAGCAGATACACCTTCAGTTTCTACATTGATTTTATGGGGTTTTTTTTTTTTTTTTAAGTGACCATCGAGTATGTTCATTGCTGCCACTGAAAGAAAGTCGGCCAATAGCAGCTACACTACAGTAATGGTGTAATTCCAGCGGTTGAAGAACACCAAGACCGGAAAAGAGAGAAAAAATCCTGGGCCATCTCCACTAACGTGAGACCTGGGGAGGGGCTAAGCATGCAGAATATAAGTGTATTCTTGGCGCCTTGGCGTTTTTGCCAACGGAGATGAAACTACTGGGGGGTAGAGGTATACAGCTTTCCTGTAAAAGTCTTGTCTTTGAAGCACGAAGCCTTCTAACGCGAGGTTTAAACGATTGTCCCGGTGTTTTTTTAGAATGCGTTACGAAGCGCGAGGTGTAAATGAGTGTCCTGGGGCCGAATTCTCTAAAAAACGGCCGTCGCTTTGAAACGACGGGGTAGCGCCATTGAAATGTATGTGTTCTGGGGTTGGGGCCGCCGCTTTGAGGTGGGCAGCGTGAAGTAGGAGCTGCAAGAAAAGCACTGTGGCAAGGACGCGAAGCGACAAGTGAAATGACGGAGGGCAGTGGGTGTCGCTTCGCGTCCTTGCCACAGTGCTTTTCTTGCAGCTCATACTTCATGTCGCCCACCTCAAAGCGGCGGCCCCAATCCCAGAACACATACATTTCAATGGCGCTACCCCGTCGTTTCAAAGCGACGGCCCGCCGTTTTGGAGAATTGGCCCCCTGGTGCTTTTTTAGTACGTGCTATGTTCTAGCGCGAGGTGTAAACAACTTTCCCGGTGTTTTAGTACCGTGACTACACGAGACGACGACAGGAGACGCCAGCAGCCCCAGCCCCTAAGGGGCTTTGCCCCTAAAAATCCTTTGAGCAAGTTTTTAAGTTATGTGATGGGCATAGAGCAGTTTAGCTGAATTGATTTTGCGACACCCTGATCTAGTGCTGGATGTGTTGATTTACTACGTTCTCCAAGCATTTAAGAAAGGAGCACTGACACCAATTTTTGTGGCTGATGTTATTGTACCGTTCGCTTCCTTTACCTACCACGACGTCATGTGTAAAGTATGAACAGCGTGTGTAGAGTGGAACATATTTTAATTTGATGGTAAATGTAGCCCCCACGAGACCTCTCTTATTTCGACTTCCACCGAAATCGACATCTCGTGACATCAACTCGGGAGAGCGAAAGCTGGTTACGTCATCGCGCGATTCCAAAATCCGTGACGTCACGTAACAACCGGCGGATCGCAAGGCAGTCGCACGAAGCAAGTTGCGAGCCTTCTATTTCGTTCCGTGAGCAGTGCACGATGCATTGGTGTTCAGTGAAGAACTGTCCATCGAAAACGGGAAGTGCAGTTTCTTTTTTAGCATTTCCTCGCGACGAGGTGGTGCGTGATAAATGGGTCGAATTCGTGCGCCGCAGCGGTCGCCCTGAGTGGGTTGCGAAGAAGAGCAGCGAAGTGTGTTCGCTCCACTTTTCAACCGAGTGCTACAGTGAGAACCCGGAATACCTGGCGAGGTTTAACCTTTCAAAAGGTCGCGCCTGGATCTTTCCCGGGTCACTGCCAACCATTCTTCCCGGCGCACCTGTGGCTGAGGGCGCAGCAGCGACTCTCAAGCGTCGTAAGCGAGAGGTTCGTACGCCTATTGTTTATGTCACACGGTGTATACATTTCTGACGCAGCGCTTGGCCTAATCGCCTGCATTCCTATGGTATAATGCAGGCAGATGCAGCAGCAGAAAGCGGCGCACGAGCTATCGACAGCGCCGACGTCGCGATTGCACCGGCGAGCGAAGGTCTGTGACACGACCGGTCGTGGTCTGTGATAGCTCTTGTCTCGCTCGCTCGGGATGTCGCGATGTCGCTGTGCTTCCGAGTGCTCCGGCGGTTTGTTTGAAACACGCTAAGCTGCTTTCTGTACGAAGTAAATTATGCACCTGCCGGCAAGGTATAACGAGTTTTAGACCTACCAGAAAAAGAACTGCACGTTATGAGCTCGCCCTTGAGTCTCGGTAAATAACCTGCTTGTTGCGGTGCTCTGTTTAGACCAGTTGAGTGGCGCTTTCAAAACCAAGGACAAACAATATAAACAGCACAGCTCTAATTTTTTTGGTTACTTTGTCGCGCTTTTACGTATAGAAATATGGGCTGCAAGTGACAGCTAAATTGCTTGTTGGTAGTGGCAGTGACAGGGGCATGTTTTAGGCAAAGCTGCTTGCTGCAGGGGAATGTTTGTAGTTGTGAGACAGTGAAGCAGAGAGACATAGCAATTTTTTGCTGGGTTATCATGCAGACACGGTCACTGAGCTGTCGGTAGCAGGCAGCGCTTGTCTCGGGAGAAAAAATTCAGTGTGAGAGGTCTAGGCATCCACATTTGGGTAGAAGGACATTTTAATCAATGATTTGTTTTATATATTGTCTTTGCATTGGCCATGAATGAATGAAAGTTACAAAACCTTACCGTGGGAAACTTGTGCACTAATTTTTGAACACCAAGAAATTGTAATAGCCACAAGGTATTGTAAAAACCATCGTAATGTAAGTTTCTAGCCCTCTGGAAATAAATAACATAAAAATATTAACTTTATTTTATAATTGTATCAATGATATTAATAATAATAATAATAAGCACCTTTGATCTGCATTCTGGCACGAAATGAATGTGACCCCTTCCTCAAACCTCCTCCTCTCTCCTGAGGCAAGCTTATGGATGTTGTACCCTGCACTGAATGTGTTTCATGTATGAGGTGATTGCGTGTAAGAGCCTTCTCCAGGTCTTTTGACCGAAGCACCAGGTGTGCCGTAGCAAACAATCCTTGAGCATTCCTCATTGAAGTGCGAGCCATTGTACCAAAATTGCTTGATATAGTTCATTTCTTGCCTTTACATTCAGCCATTGCACCTGCATCATCCGCTGCCAGTCCAGCCAACAAGGCATGGACCCCACCCAGAGTCGGCCACGTTGATGCACGAACGCAGGCTCACACATACGTAGCCATGAAGAAGACGCAGGTGAACCGCTGGCCCAAAACCCGTTCAATTGGTGTGCAAGCCGGAGGTCCCACAACCCGAGTTGCCGGTGTGTTCCTTTTACTGGAGAAAAAGCTCATCCGTACCAAATTCAGATGCGTGTTTAGCCAAACGAATTTTTCAGAAATTTTCCTCCAACACTAACACTATATAAAGGCATTTTTGTGCAGCGTAATTACTTTTTCGTTGCTTCTTTTCCTTCTTAGTAACCTTTTTTCACTCCTTTGAATAGATGAGCACTAAGTTGCTCACACAGTTCAGTGCAAGCTCTCACCGGAAATAACCTGATCTTGCTTCTAGGGTGCCAAACTGATTTGGAGCTCCCCGATGTCTTGCTGCATGAGCACACGCATCAACGGCTCTGCTCTACGCCTTGTCCTAGTGTGCCAGACCACCTGGAGCTGGAGTTCTTTGGCTGCTAGCATGTCCTTATTTATTTATTTCCATTTACCCTCAAGGCCAGAGGCATTAAAGAGGGGAGCTTAGTGCAGTATGACAAAACATTTTATTTTTGTGGTTGCACACGGCTGTAGTGTGAGCAGTAACCCAGGGAGCATGGTTTTTCGGATGGTAGCATTAGTTGGTGCAGTGTAAGATTTTAGGGAGGTCAACAGAGAAGTGTAAAGCAAAGTTGAGTTGACATGGCAACAGGTGTGGTCGAAGGTGCACATGATGGTCATTTTTTTTCGTGCCCTAATCAGGGCTCATTGAACCTTGGTGCGGTGTACTTTTTCCGCAGCTTAATGTCAGAGTACACGGATGGAGCACACGACATTTCTCCCATTACAATGTGACACATGCATGTTACCAGCTGTTATTCCAGCAGCAGCAGCGATAGTACGGCGCAAACGTACATGTTTACACATTTCAGTGATTGGTTCTTCATTTTATTAGGTTAGGGAGAGTACAAGAGCACAAGTCATGCCTACCCGCCGCGGTGGCTCAGTGGCTAAGGCATTGTGCAGCTGAGCCCAAAGACGCAGTTTTGGTTCCCTGTCGAGGTGGCCGCTTTACTGATGGAGGTGAAAAGCAAAAACAACCCGTGTGTTTGCGATTTCAGCGCACACTAAAGATCTCCAGGTGGTCAAAATCAATCTGGAGCCCTCCACTATGGCGCGCGTCATTGCCTGTGTAGCGTCGGCGCATAAAACCTCATAATCAATTAACAAGTCGTGCCCGATGCACAGAAACATGCCCAAATAGGTACAGTCACGGAGAAAGAAGTACAGTCGAGCCCGCTTACAACGAACCTGAGCGTTCTAAGCGAAAGTTCGTTTTAAGTGGGGCTGTTACATGTGGGCTCGACTGTACTTGAGGAGGGGAATTCGCTGGGCTGGGACAGCGTGTGCGGGCGGTGCGTTAATGCCACTGTCTGGCGAGGAGGAAATGCAGCTTGTGGAGCAGCACAATAGATGACGCGTCAAGCGCATTGCCATAGTTTACATGTCCTTCTATGGACGCAATGCACGAAAATGGTATTATCATTGGATATTGCCAGATTTCTTTCTCTAAAGTAAATAAATAGCAGTGCTGGACATTTTGGCGACAGTTATTAATAAATACTGCCCTAGTCACAAGCCATAGCGCGCTTGAAACGAAGCACTAGAAGGAGTCCTGGAGCAGACGACATCGGCTGACGCCGTCTTCTCACCGCAAGTGGTTCACTCTTGCCTCTCTGGCCTGTAGCGGGCTTCTCAGATTTGAGCGTGCTTTCCATGTTGCTCAAGCAGATCGGGGAAGTTAGGGCAGTCTAAATATGAACTAAAGGCATAGAGGACAAGAACCATCATTCACTGGAACAAATCATACCCCGATTTTCAACCACGTGAATTTTTTTTTATCGTAGGTTTTGCGTCCCAAAGATATCAAGGCCCCTTCGTCTAACAACAACAAATGTTTGAAACGCAAAGATTTCTTCCGCCGCAAGCCGACTCCAATGAAAGTCCAGTCGCGCGAGGAATTTGTCGGCGTCGTCTGCCCGTGACTACAGCCAGCTATGCACTGGCTGACTTTGAACCAGCGAGCCTTTTCGGAAAGCGTGCGTTTTCCCTTTGGCGCCACGCGACAGAGGGCGCGTCGGTGTCGTGCCTGGCGCCGTGACTTTATCGCGCCTCCGAAGGAAATCCTCTTGCGCCTCCTCAGTAATTCTTGGTCCGTGGGTACAGTGCCTTGGGATTACACTGGGCACACCATGGCTTTTGTAGCGTAAGCTACACTGGCCGAGGTTGAGCGGTTTCGCGTGTGCCGTGAAGGGCCGTTATGTGCAAGTGCGAGAAGCATTGGATTGGTTTGGATCGGATCAGATCCGCTTGGATTGGATTGGCTTGGATGAAATTGGATTGTGTTGGGTTGAAATCCAATCCAATTGGAGTACGGGTGCTGAACCTTAGCTCACGCTACGTATATTCTGGCATAGCCGAGCTAAGCCACTGCTAATTTTTTGAACCCAGAGTGAAGTGGGAGGAGTAATGTTTCAGTGGGGTGGGGGGTGTTTATTTCTGTTTTTACATTTACCGATTCAGTGATAGATGAAAGAAACCTTCGGGATCTTTTTCTTTTGCAGTCCAACGAGGTTGCTTCAAGCAGCCACATGGAGCTTGAGGGATTGAAGAGGTCCCTGGAATTCTTGGATGATGGCAATGTTATGATAGGCGAGCTGGTCATGGACCGGCACCCGCAGGTTCGGAAGTACCTGAGGACGCAGCGGCCTGCTGCGAGCCGCCTCATCGATGCTTGGCATGTAAGCAAAGGTCAGTAGATCATGATGTTTGTTTCGGGAGAGTTAAAACTTGGGCTGGTTTTCTTTCTCCTTGTTGTGTTGGGCTCGACCCTCGTGTTTAAATAAAGCTTGGACCCCGATCCATTAAAGGGACCCGGCAACACTCTTCGTGCAGTGCAAGTAAACCTGCGCGACATTTAGAAGACTTCCAGGAACACCCGAGCCAAATATTACGCGTGCACGTGAAGCGGTAAGCGCGCAAATCGCCGTGAAAGACGCGAAATAACCAACCACCAGCCGCGCTCTCTTCAATTTTCCTCATTATGCACCCCTAGCATGACCTCTGCGACGTCAATCGGGCCTTGGCTGTCCTATTGGCTGTCGCTGGTCAACTTCGCGGCTAAATTCTGGCATTTCCTGTGATGATCCGCCGTTGTCGGCACTGTGTATGAACCTCTTCTATGTCTGAACCTGTCCGCATGCTTTTGGTGTTTCTTTTGTTTTGAGTGCACGCGGAGTTTGAGTGACGAACTAAATATTCCACTTTCAACAAGCCCACTCGACAGCAAATGTTTATTGTTCCAAAAACGCCCTACCAGCCTGAGCGCTTGCTTGCGAGCAGGCCACCATGCCTGTTTTTTTTTGTGGCACCAGACCGGGAATAGACCCGTCCACGTTGCGGGGGAAAAGGACGAAACTCCCCGGCCTGTGACATATCGAAGGTCGCCGAACAGAATGCCGCGTGCCGCCCCCCTTTCCGGGAGGGAGCGCGCAGCTTTCGTCGCGTTGTCCGTGGTCGAGTTGAGAGGGAACATTTATGCGCAATTTTTCATCGTGCGTAGTTTCGGTGATAGTGAACGGATTTTCATAATTCTTGCAGGAGGAGATTGCTGGGACAATAGACTGTACCTGAAAATACTTCCCGAGTAGTCGATGGTAAGTGTTGCAGGGTCCCTTTAAAAATAATTTGGTTGCTAGTAAGCAGAAGTGTTTATCTACTTCTTTTCCTTTCCCATCTGACAAGCCTTCCAATAAACACTTCCTTTCAAAGTGTTTATTTCAGCTGCATGCATAGGCACACAATAGTCATGGCACAAATGTGAGACGTCTGCTCCATGTTTTTTTTTTAGGGCCCAAGAAAAAGCTTTTGGCAGCCTCGAAATCAAAAGGCTGTGATGCGATGGCCTTGTGGTGTGATTCTATCGCGAACCACATCTACCATGCTGTGCAGGTAAGAGGCCCTAGTTTGACTGCCTTGCAATGAGTGTCTGTTGTGAACCACACTGGTCATGTTGTGCATGTGTCTGTTGTGTCTGTTGTGAACCACACTGGTCTTGCCTTGCTCTTGCCATTTGGCCACGCATTATCGGAGCAGTGCGGTAGAGCTCGTTGTCGTGACCGCAGGGCGCTGGTGCATGTTCGCGATCTTCAAAATACTTGAAAATTTCTTCAAAATTTCAAACAGTGCTGGTCGACTCAAACCCAACTTAAATTTCACATTACTCGCCTGTACAAATTCAATTGTACAAGTTTGTACAAATCGCAGGAAATGTGAACCCACAACCTGGCAGGTATGTGTGGCTAGTCCTAAAGAGTCAAATAATGTGTTTCTTAATTCTGTGACAATGCTGCCTTGTGTGGTTATTCTTTCTCATTGTTTCTTGTTTCTGCATTTGTCAATTTGATTTAGAATGTGCAGTGCACAGGGGTGGCAACCCAGTAGTGGCATGCAGGCGTGCGACCCGAACACATCCGTGTGCCTGCACGACCTCAAGCGGTACTTCCTTTGTGGCCTGCTGTAAGGGCAAATACAGTGTGTTGCGACGGTAATCGGAACACTTTAAACAATTTTCCTGAGCGAACCGCTGCTCTGTTTGCGCTCAAACTTCACACGAAGGTCGCACTTTGTGGTCGATTTTGTTTGACACCGGGAACAACGACGGTACTTACCCGTTTATCCTGAAAATAAATAAAAACGATTTTCGCCTATGGGAAAATGGCGGCGATTTGGACGTGCGAGCCTAAAAACCGGGTTTTCTGATCGTCTGCTAGCACATTTCTAGGTGCATTTTCTGATCGTCTGCTGCACCATTTGGCTCCGTACGTGAATCCCAAATATGCGTTTCACTCTGCAGGTGGTTCCGTCGTTCCAACATCAACTTGCGCTTACTCGCACGTCCAAATCGGCCGCCATTTTCCCATAGGCGAAAATCATTTTTATTTATTTTCAGAATACACAGGTAAGTACCGTCGTTGCTCCCGGTATCAAACAAAATAGACCACAAATTGCGACCTTCGTGGCAAGTTTGAGCGCGAATAGAGCGGCAGTTCGCTCAGGAAAATTGTTTACAGTGTTCCAATTATCGTCGCAACACCCTGTATGTGTTTGTGTTCGGCACAAGTATGCTGCTGCCCATTGGTTTATGTGCATACACTGCACTCTTGTTCCAAGCAAAACTAGTTCGGGTTCGAGCACCTGCCCCTCATGTTTCCCCATATGAGGCAGTGATTTGTACCGTAATTCTTATTACAAGTTTTTACTACGCTCTTTTAGGGACCGATGCTTACAGCAAGCTGCAACATCTACTGGGAAACGAGCGGCTGCTTCACGATATCCGCCAGATACCACCTCGCTTCCAGACTTACAGCGTGGAATCCTTCCACGCTGTAATCGATCAGTTTGCGCCGAAAGCCTTCGCATTTTCATACAAGGGAATATGCATGTCAGGTAAATATTCGTAACAAAAAGTCAACTGTGCGAATGTACACTAAAACTTATAACCAGACATACTGCACGGCTACATTTTAAAGACGATAGTCTTTCTTGGGCTACTTCAACCCTGAAATTTTGGTCTCTCTGTCCGTCTGTCTGTAACTCGATTCAGCCACCCGGCCAAAGTAAAATGCTTACTGCGCAATAGTCTTATATACTCACAGCCAAATGTAAACGTCTAAGCTCGGTTTATATGTTCATACTTGTCAACTTTGTTGAACAAGAACGTGACATTACACAAATATAAGACAGGAAATTAGTACACAAGGGATATTTACAGTGGTCCTTTATTAAAAAATTCCTGGATGCTTGGTTTTTCGATAGCAAATGATATTCTATATCTACTGCAGAACAACGTGTACCGCCTGCTGTTGCCCGCGCCACCTCCGGGCGGCATATGAGAAATCACGCGGCAACAGCAAAGAAAGGTTCCACTTGCTAGGGCGTTCTGCTTGGAACGCACGTGGAGCACAGCAACGCGGTTCTATAAACCTTGAAGTCGGCCGCCTCGATTCACGCGCGTCTTCGCCGTACTGCAGCTCTGGCATCAAGGAACCCCGCCTGTAGCAGTGGAACGCGGTAAATTCAAATCGCCTTGAGTAATCCTTTAGTGTGTTTACCTTGGGATGAGCGCGATGGAACAGGAACAGCATGAGAGGTGAGCGGGAAAGCGAAGGGGGGCATTTCCTTGGCAAATGTTTACAAAGACTATCGTCTTTTGGCAACATTTGCAACGAAAGGAGCAGATACGCGGCCAATTTTTTTAGAATCCACACAGCGGTTGTACGTGGTTTTACCAGCATCATGACATAGCAGCCCCTTAAATTTGTGTGAACCAGGCTTGCTTTGTCATGTTGCTTCACTAGTGAATGCGTAGAAAATTCTGGCTACGTATATCTTGTCAGGTGTCTTGTGAAGCAACCAGGAGAAGTCGAGCCCATTTCCGTGAAGCTGCATTTTTGTGTGCAAAATGTGTTGCAGGTGTGCACTGGCTGCTCTCCATTACAACGAGAATGCTGGGAGGGAGCAAGCCAGGACCAGTAGTGGAGGCCTGCGCTGGAGGATGAATAACCCAAGGCAGAGTAAAGGACGTCACACCGTCTCTGCCATCACTTTGCCACTCATGTATGGTACGTACAAAGCTGCTTACACATCTTTGCATTCAGTACAATGGGGATATTTTAACTGCTTCGTCTAAATGTTTGTGACCAGTTGTGACAGGCAGCTTCGTGCTGGATGTGATATAGCTATAAGTTTAAGGGGAGACGTGGGTCTTGAAATGAACTTTTTTATTAATTGGTCTGTGATAATGAAAATCACTGTGCATATGTGTTTTGTCTTCCTCATTTCAAATATGTAATTAGTTTTCAAGTGGTAGAATTATTTTTTGAGTTATAAGGAAAACACTGGAGCCTAATTAAGTAATTTCTTACGGGCCTTTAAGGAACTTTTTATTCAATTTTTTTTTAAATAAATGGTATGGATGTGTAGCTTAAGACCTGCCATGCATGCTGAAGCTATTTATATTCCTGTGAAGATAGTTGATTGGATAGAATTAATCTAATTATGCCAAGTACAGTTTTCTGAAAACTTAATGACCTCTAATTATTACTCATAACATTTATTTGAGGCAAAATGAGCCAATTAAAATAGCTTCAGCATGCAGTTCATTTTATCCCGAATTCAACGGTATAACACTTGTAGAAATCCTTTTAAAAAAACTACCTCAAAACCCCTGTAAGGCTAGGCACATATGCAAAAAAAGGGAAGCTGAGAAAATCGCAGTTGAAGTTTTACTACAAGTGACAGTTTTATCTATTGAGCATATGAAAAAAAGAAAGGTTCTAGAATGTAGCTCGCGTTTCGCTCAACACGAGCATACCAAGTTTGCTGAAATCAGTTGGTGGGAAAATTATGAAATCCTCTGTCTACAGATGGCACCTGGCAGAAAAACTGAACAAAAACAAAGCCAGAACGTTGCTTCAATTTTTATGCTGTTGGCATCGCGCCGTCTCTCTTTGGCGACTAGGGCTGAGGTGCCGAGCGTGCACCACAGTTGTAAACGCTATTTTGTTATGTTACTGCTTCATTTGTAGCAATCAAATCGGATTTGCATCGCGTGAAGTGAGTTGCAGCGAAGGGGCTGGTAACGGAATGCCCGCCACTGTTCTGTAACGTGCATGCGCTTGGCTAGGTGGGATAACCACGTTTTCGGTTTAATCTACTCGTATATCACGTCACCAACGCACATTGTGCACAGTGCGAACATTTATAATTCTCAAATCGCTGATCTATATGGTAACCTGCCGACGAGGAAGCGCGCGCCGGAGTGCGGGCCGAACCGCCGCAGCATCGTTGATAACAGAATGAACACACTTCCCTTGCGACGTCGGCATGCGGCATCCTCCACTTTATCATTTCTTTTCTTTCTATTTACTGCTGATCAAAAGATAGACGCACCTTAGTGCCTCCGCAGGCGTAATCATATCGCTACGCTATCGTCTCGGCAGCCCGCGCGGGCGCTAAGCCTACCTCCGTCTCGGCGCCGTTCTCGGGATAAGTCGTCGTCACAGGAGCAGAAAATCGTATTTCAGGCGCTTTTAATAATGCCTGTTCTTCCTTTCGGTTATCGATAGACATCTTTACTTTATTTTTACGCCATGCGGGGCTTTTGCCGGTCCTCGCATAGACGAATACATGAGCCGTTGCCCTGTGATGAGAGTGCCGAGCAGACGACCCACGGCGCCCAGCCAATGAGGTTGCGCCCTGCGGTCACGTGCAGTCAGTAACCAATTAGGCGGCGCGATCCGTCTCTTTTCAACCCCGGTTTTACTCACAACCAACGGACGAAACGAAGTGGTTCTGGCGGGGAATTGAAAACGAAAAGACGCGCTTTCGAATCAGACCAAGATGGACGCCGTGGCGCATGTAGAACCCGAGGGGCGAGTCGTCGAAAAAATGCTATTTTCGCGTCGAATCTTGGCCGATTTTAGCGGGCGTCGGTGCTATAAATTGATATTATGGCTCAAATACGTACTCCTGGGTCTGGATATTTTGCTAACCTGTAGAAAAATAGCTCTACTTTCCGAAAATGGCGATTTCTAAAAATCGATTTTTTGGCCAAATTTCGGGATTCCAAGACCCGCGTCTCCCCTTAAATCACTTTTGTTGGTATCACCAGAAAGATCATTCTTGAACTCGTCATTCTCTTCAAAAAAAGACTTGCTGACACTCCTTGTGCCAGCAAGGGGGTGATACTTTTGGGAGTTCTCCTCCAAAACTTGTGGGTGCTCTTTTCGCACCCCTTACCAGTGCCTTCATTGAAGCATACCTGAAAATGCTATGTCTATGCTAATAAATAATCAGTTTTTTTTTTTTTTTGTAAGCTTGTGTTGCTTTGTGTTTGTAGGCCACACCGAGCGCCTGATGGGAGCTGTGGAGGACCACCTGGGCTCCAGACAGCCTGACCCAAGTCTGTTCACCGCGGCCACCACCCCTGGCCAGCTCCTTCAGCCCAGCAGACAAGGAAGCGCTGATTGCAAAAAAGCTCTCTCGCTACAACTTACCTTAGGTGTTGGTTGCCCAAGTTTGGTAGTGTGAAGTGACAGATAAAAACTTTGCATTGTAAAGAGTCGCTGCACGAATTCATCGCAGGCCACATAACCAGCAGAAAAAAACAAAAGCTTCGATTCGAGGCAAGCTTCAATCGCAAAACTCGTATTAATATTTACTTTATTTTACAGAATTGTGTGTGGTAAACCAGGCATTGTGTAGGACCATGCACAATTGTATGCATTGGTACGTGCATTTTTTTACTCAAATGCACTTGGAAATATTGTATAAGAGCAAAATAAAGTTTCAGGGCAAAGGACAGTTGCATAGCATTGCCTTCCAAGTATTCTTCGATGCTTTGAATTCACAAATTAGAAGCAGTACTAAAGCTTGGATAATTTTGCGGGACACGTGTCCATTTTCAGGAATCATGGTTATGAGCTGTGAAACACAATTTTTGCTCCTTTATTTGTGACTGCGCATCACAGAATGTTAATGTTCCTTAATCAACAAGGAATGTGTAAGTAATTAAACTGTTTAAAATGATTATTTTATGCCAGTAAAGAATGTACTTTCTTAAAAAAGTTTTGACGATTAGTTAGTCCTAGTAACAAAATATGAACCCCCAAAAAAGTATCTGAAACCTCTTGCACTGCTGGAGGCTTTTTGCAACCAAGCAGAAAAACTGGCAACTGAAGTCGTTAATTAAACACCATGATGACAAGGAACCCATAGCAACACACCTAACCAGAGTCCAGTTCTCGGACCATTTGAACATCACATTTTGGTTCAAAAAACAGTACAATAACTACACCTCAAGTATAGTGACTCCATGCAGACCTGTTTGTGAAAACGGCATCGGGCCCCAAGCACCAACGCGGTACACACAAACCAGGGGTTCTTCGCACCAAGCCAGCACTCAGTGGATACTTAAAAAATGGCTTTATTTACAATTTTAAAGACACAAAAGATGCCAGCCAATCTCTGCCAGCTATTAAGAGACATTTACCCCACACTGAACACAAAGTATCCTTCTTTTCTTTTTTTATTCTGAAGACGCCATCTGTTTCGCCTGGGCCCGAATACGCTTCTCATACTCCAGGGCATTTTGGCTGCAAGAGAGTAGAGAGAGAGTTAATGAATGGTAAAAGCCACACTCCCTTCCCCCTCAAACCAAAGCTGCTACCCTCGCCTTGCTCTCAACTAGCCCCACATCTGGTACCCATTAGACACTCATTTTAGAGCGCTCTCCTGCACCACATCTTCCAAGGTCATTCATCGCGTCGCAATGACCTTCAGCTGCCGGCGTGCAAGCTGCTGCGGCCAATCAACTGCAATACCACATGCTGACTCAGCTCAGCAGAGGCTTGCAGGCCAGCACACCCTGTATGTGCAATCTATTTTTTTGCCAGCTGTTTCCCGCGCTTCCACCATTGAACTGTAAACTAATTTCACTATTTCTGTTAATTCATTACAAAAGTACTGTCTTCTCTCAAGGGTTTCCAGCTGCTGCTGACCTTATGGTAGAACTGGCTGGTTGCAAGAAAGGTGATGATTCTCGGAGTTAGTGCACTGAGACACAGACCGACCTTGATGCACTTAAAATAAACTACGAGAAAGTAAAACACTCATTGTACATTCCCTCTACATAACTAAACCTGCTTAAAGGAGCCATGAAGAGAAAACAAAAGTTTGTTTTATTCGAAAGATTAGGTGTTTCATGGTACCCCAAGCGCTTTCCCGGAAGCAAATGATGCTTTATTCACTGAGGAATAAGGCAATTTAAGCCAAAATTTTAAAACTCCCGCTAAAATTGAACATTCCGTGACGTGTACAGCCGGTCCATGAAACATACTTAGTATGTCGACTCCATATAGCACCCACACGCGGGAGTCGATCGAGACGGCGGCCATTTTAAAAATACTAGTAAAACCTAGTGCACCCGCAGCCCTAGTCATGGAATCACCTGATCCGGAGAACAAAACTCTCGCCGAGGAGCTCGGGCTTGCATTTAACAACCTCACACCACTAAAACGCTCAATGCTTCTAAGTGCACGAGCGGCAAGAGTTGTGGGATACGCGGTGGACGGGAAAGCGACCATTCCGCGATAGCCACAACAGACGAACGCCCAGCCGTCGGCACCGCTGCCTCGTCAGCCCCATCGCGACGGACGAATATAGACTGGTACGTATGTGCCGTATTTTGATTACGGTTAATAATAGTTCAATTTCAGTAGCAGTACCACTTATGCCAGTTGGCCGGTGTCGTGTATGGAAAGCCGTTCGCGCGAGCTCTCTGCTTCGACCAGAAAGATACGAGCGTCAGTGCGCGGTGTTTACGGCATTTTTTCCCCCCAAGGTCAGAGCGATTTGACGAAGTCGGCGACGAGCGCCAGCACGTCCCAGGAGTGAGCTAACGTAAGGGTCCCTGCCGTAATCACTTCCTCGGAAATGAAGCGAGCACACTCGTACTTCCTTTAGCTCTCTTTCTCCTCCGTTTGCAAAGTTCACAAAACGTAGCCACTTGCTTCGCCTAGGTTCGTCGTTGGGCAGCACATGAAAGGAGATCTCCTCACCGGCGGGGATGTCGCACTCCCTCGACGATTTGCCCGTACTACATGGGCATTTCAAAACGCAGCAACGAAATTTCATTGTAAAGTACTCGAACAAACTGAAGTTTTCAGTGGTTGTAAACTGGAAACGAGCTCGTAACGACAGCAGCAAGCCAACACCATTCGAAACTTACGCGACGACTGGCACTATCTCGTCGCTTCTTGCTGTTCCTTACTCCCCTCGTTTGTATTTTTACCTTTGCTGGTTGGCGATATGACGGCCAACCTCCTGTGAAGGGATTACGATACGAAGCAAGGTCGCGGCTGTGCGTGCTGGAACAGTTCGTTGGCCCCGAAGAGCCTCGAACCCGAAAATTCGTCTGCGCGACGGCGAGATGTCGAGCTCGGCCGGCGCTAGTTTCGTACGCATTGGCGCACACGCTTGCGAGTTCGTTCGGACCTTCAACCGTTTACTCCACCGTTCTTTGTCATAAAAAGAATGTGCAGTATGTTTCACGGGCATTTAGCTCGCTATGCAAACTGTAAGCCCTGCCTAACATGCGTTTGCTTTTGCCAGCCTCCACCAATCGCAGAGCATTCCCAAGTGACATCACAGGTTCTGTTGCGGAAAATGAGCTGGTGGGTCGCATGGTCATTTCCTTTTTTCCTAATTATGTAGCTTATTTGAGCGAAGTTTGCGTTATAAGTAATGTCGTTATGGTTCTAACGAGGCAATCTTTCGAATGAACCAAACTTGTGTTTTCTCTTCATGGCTCCTTTAAGCCAGGTTCCTGGGCAAAACACAGACAGCTGTTTATATTGAAGGTACCTCCATGTTTTAAAGGGACAGACAGACAGCCCATTTTTGTCGAGTATATAGTCTCTATCCCACAAGAAAGGGCATCATCAGCACCTTGAACCGAAATGGTTTTCCAGACAGGACCCTAAAAGAATTGAAACTGGAGTTTTTTTTTTATATACCAGCCTTAAGTATACTGCCAAAACGAATGCAGGCAGCCATGATGAGCTACATGGCACCATTCCTTTAACTGAGTGTGAGATGAAAAGTGGTGTTTAAAACATGTCTCCAGGTAAAACAACAATTAAGTGCAGTCGCTCTCACTCCTTCATGCGATTTTTGCATTGCACGTTGAAACCGACAGAGCTGTGTATATGTAGAGTAGTGTCGTGTTTATACACTACATTGCACCACCAACCACCTTGCAGATTTCAGAAACTTCCTGTGGCGACACCCCTACATAAAACGCCAGCTTTCATGAGCTAAAGAACATCCACTCAAAAAACAAACCAGCAGGCTGTTTCTTCAAAGAATTGATTCCAAAATTCAAGAACTCACCAGTAGATGGTGTAGGCCTCGGCCTGTGCGGGGTCCTTGACGTTGGGCTCGTTGAGCAGGTCCTGCACGCCCAGCAGGATCTGCTTGATGGTGATGGCGGGCCGCCAGTCCTTCTCCTCATCCAGCAGGGACAGGCACACCGTGCCCGAGGGGTACACGTTGGGGTGGAACAGCGGCGGCTCAAACTTGCACTTGGGTGGCGTCGACGGGTAGTCGTCCTTGAACACCATGCGCAGCTTGTACAGCCCTCCCTCCCAGGGCGTCTGCGAAGCACCACGACACCCCTCTTTTACACCTCTTTTCATACCCAAGGCTCGTACACGCTTCAAAGGCAAAAATTCAAGGATTTTCAAGGACTTTCAAGGACCAATAAATACATTTTCAAGGACCCCATCTCATGGTTTATCTGGGATTATTTATAATATAACTTTTTCAACACAATGCAAAAGTTGTTTATTGCACAATACCTAAGAACATTAGTTCAAATAAGTACTAACGAGTTGTTGAAAGCACCCCAGCTTTATTTTTTGGGGGGGCATTTATAAGTAGTTCTTCTTTCTTTGTTTTTCCTGTTTTTCTCAGGCGGTTTTATTTCACAATGCATGCACTGTTGCTTGTATCACATGCTTTGTCAGCAAGGGTGTCAGCTAAGATATTAAATAAGCAACTGTTGCCCTCACGTTGCCAATCTGCTCTTCGAGAATACGTCTTTTTGTCTGCTTTTTTTCACGAGCTGCTCTTTTTTTGATTCAACATTTGGGAACATTTATTTGTTTCGATATAAGTCATATTTAGTGCATTCAACAAGCAAGACGATGCAAGTCGCATTTCTATATCTCCCACTGCGCGGACCAAAATTATCATGGCAGATTGTATCAGGGCAGGTTGAATTCAGAAGTCCCTCCTCATAATATTGCCTCGTTGTCAAAAAAATTCGCTAAATGTGTTGTAACTTTGTGTGATAACACTGAGACTGGATTGTTACAATATTTTTTGCGTTAGTTAAAACTTACAATCCAAGATAAACACTTTCAAGTCCTTGTGAAAAGACAGATCCACTGATAATCACCCATAAAAATCAAGGGTTTTCAAGGACCGCTAAAAAATTCCAGGACTTTCAAGGCCTTGAAATTGACACTTCTAAATTCAAGGGTTTTCAAGGACCTATGCGAACCCTGCATACCCCCTTCTACATTTACTCCCACTCGACTCTCTATATCATGGTTTTGTACTTGTATATACTGGAGTTAAAACAGGCACGTCCATGAACACCACGTGCAGCTCATAACAGCCTCCATTTCCCGGATGTCTGCGGGCAAGCAGAGATGACACCTCTTTCACACCCCCTTCTTAATTTGCTCCCACATGACTCTTCAGATCAGTTTTACACTTATTTACATACTACACCTTATGCATCATTGTACACCATATGCAACTTGTACAGACTGCCCTCCCACAGCACCTGTGAGGCAAGCGTTGGGCACAGCACCTTTCACACCTCTCCTCAACACCTTTCCTAAATTACTCCCAATTTACTCCCACCTGACCCTTCCTACCATAGTTATTCATACAATATAATCTAGAGAAAACTGCCACTCGAGTGTCAAGACGGGGCTGGCATACATTCCACTCCTGCTTATCCTGGCTTGCAACTTTTGCACTCCCGACACCGAAATAAACAACACGGCTAAAACAGTTGTTTTTTACAGCAGAGCTGTTTAGGCTTGAGCTTGGTCCAGTGGCGTTCGCGAAAAAACATCGAGCGCACGTGTGCGTGCCGCTCATGAGGAGCGCCCAGTGTCGTCCAGGCTTGTCCACGTGAGGAGCTTGCAAAAAAAAATATTAAAAATACCAGGAAGAAATATTGAGTGCATGTAAGCGTGCTCCTCGTGAGAAGCGCCCAACGTCATCCAGCTAGACTTTAGAAAACACTCCGCCCAGCGTTCATGGCGTGATCTTTCGCGTGCTCGTCTCCTCACCAGTTCATGCGCATTTGCACCAGAGTGAGAAGCACAGAACAGCTCACGCTAGACAACCAAGTCCACAAAGCCGGTTGCCGCCGGTTCGAGTGCGTGCTAACGCTGTCCACTTTGGGAGAGATGTGAAAGGCTGCGGACAAAACGATCTGGGCCTGCCAGTCATGGAGAACTTTCAGCGGCAAGTTCGGAAACCCATGCGAGGTGTGACAGCTCACAGACATCGGGAGAGGGGCTGCCATCTATGCTGTTTCTCCAGCCTTGTACCACCATTGCAAGCTGCTCCAATCTTGTTCATTTTGTAAGAAGCTTTTAAAGACGAGTACCCAACAAATATTTCAGAGCTATGCTTTTGAACAGACAAACCAACTGTAAGTACTCTTACAGCAACATTTTTTTTTGCAGCCACAGACTTGCTTGACGGCACCGAGGACGAGATGTGGTCAGCGGAGAGCGATGAGGAGTGAGATGAGTGAGATTACTTCGGGAAATAAATCACCCGTTTTTATCGCATTCGTTTTTCTTGCTCACACAGTTCCGTGCGCGTTACAATCGGAGGTGCAAGTTTTTTCGGTTTTTTTGTCAGGAAAATCGGGTGCGCGTTAGAATCAGGTAATTACAGTATACTCTTTTGTGTCCTCGCACAAAATCCTTATCAGTTCGGTAGTAAAAAACAAGAAAAAAAATCTAGTGCTCTCGACAAGCGTTGCACCTGAACCCTGCAGCGCTAATCTGACACGAGCGCAAGGTTATCTTGAAGGGGTTAGCGCTATACGGCGCGGTTCATTTGGCAAAATATCCCAGCCGTACGTTCTCGAGACCCTAAGCACAAAATCAAAACCGCAGTCGTCAGATAAGAAGCACGTTTTGTTTATAAATACAGCGCGGAGTCGCAACGAAATTACCTGCCAGCGCTTGTTGAAGTGCGAGGCACCTGAACCGGAGCTTCGTCTTCCTAACTGAAATCTGAAGATCCCACATCATTGCTTGATCCCTCACTGCTGCTGGAATCAGAAAAATCGGCAGCAGGACCTGCCGAAGTGCTTGCTACAGCAGTCCGACTGTGCGGAGCGCGGCGCGAACCCGACACCATTTTTCCTCCTCCTCCGCTCCCCCTTAGGTTCAAATTTCTCTTGCTACGCCGCCACCACACGAGACACATAAACAAACGAAACCGAAATTGAAAGAGAAGTTGCCAATAAACACCAGATGGCGATAGTTGTCTGTGGAGCGCGGGTTTCAGATTTTGCGGGAGATTTAAAATCATCGGACGCCGGCTTCCGATTGCCTATGGCGCCGTCGTGAAAGAGTTAAGCGCTAACCACATGGAGCAATTTTGCAAGCGATCTGGGGAGCAACGTGACTAGCGACGAACAGTCACGAACTACTTTTCGCTGCGGACCAAATCGCTCATCGAATCGCTCGGCTCTGGGTCACCAGAACAAGTCGCTCACCTCCCGGAAGTGGCCTCAGCGACTAGCCAATAGGAGAGCGGTAAAGGGCGCAACTTCCGGCTTAGGGAGAGATTGAGGGGAAGGGGCGAGCGGCAGCACAGTGCATCCTAGAAAAAAAAGATCCTCTGCTCGCTGAAATACGTTTATTTCCAGTTTTTGTGACAAATGCACACATAAAAAAACCTTGCGGCTGTGTGTACTTCGATAATCGTATTGGGCACTGTGCGGCAATATTGAGATTGCTTGTCGCGTCGCCCGCGCGATAGCTTATGTGGCTGCCTCAGTGAGCGACTGGGACGAGCAATTGGTAATCCCAGTCGCATCGCTCGTCGCGTCGCTCGCAAGAATCGCTGCATGTGGTTACTGCTTTACATGTAAAGGCCCGTTACCACTCGCGACAAAGCGACGCTATATCTGTCCCTTAATACGCCTGGCAATCATTTGTGCATTTGGTTTCGACCAATTTTTTGTCCCCAGGCGACTAAAGCGACAGAAATAGCGTCGCATCGTCACGAGTGTGAACGGGCCTTTAGGATTTTTCTGCTTACTGATGAGGTTCGCGAAATACAAAAAACTCTACGTGACATGCCTGCTTGCGTGTAGTGATTGCAGTGCTCCCCGCATTTTGCGTACAATCACATGTGTACAGCCACTCAAAAAGCGATGGAGCAGATGATGCACTGTTGCTTCCGGCAACACAAGCGGTAACCGCTGCGTCTGTATCGCTAAACGGCCTGCCACGAGGGAAGCACTGTGCTGGCGTAAATGGCGGCAGCGATGTGCTTTTAAAGGGACTTAGAAAAGCTTTGTGAAGGTGGCTATCAAATGCATTCAGGTGGTAGAACACATAACGGGGGATTTTTGAGCCAAGTGTGAGCCCCATACGTTGTACGGGTAATTGGTAAACAATTTTTGAAGATGGCCTTTCTCAGCCGATAAGCGCGACGCCGCAGCGAGCTGATCGCAGCTGACGCAACGGCGAGGCGCCCCCTGATTCGCCCGATCGTCGGCCGCCGGCAACGTCACTGCCATTGGCTTCTGGCTGCTCTTCCTCCTTCCTGCGCGATCCCGAGGCAAGCGGGTCCGCAGCGATTGACGCGTGCCTAGGCGCAGGAATGTAGCTAGTGCAGAACAGAAGTCTAGCGTCGTGATGTCACATGGCTATTCCTAGTGTTTCCAGCTGCTTTGAAAGAAGCAGAGAGGGAGGAGGAATCAATCGGCAAGGGGGGAAGAGGTGCATTTATTGCTGCTGGCGCAGCTAATACTGAATGTAGATCAATAATTCCAACAGCATTGCATCGTTATATTGGTGCCACTTGACAATACAGGCCTTTTGTAACTTTTACAAAAGGCTTTTCTGGGTCCCTTTAAGCGGCAGTGCGCTATATAAATGTTTGTGCGCGGAACATTTGGGAGCACTGCAATCACGACGCGCAAGAAGGTCACGTCACGTGGTGTCTTTTGTATTTCCCAGTCGTCATCAGCAGCTGAAAAACAATAATACCTAATAGAAAGACAAACTGTTTATTTGAATGTTTTTTTCAAACTGCTCTGCAACTTTCTAACTAAAATTTTTCCCCTAGCGTCATTGCTTCAAAATACAAAAAAAAAAAGCGCGACACACTACGTACAAAAGTGAGCCACATGCATTTGGTCATGTTGTCTTAGAGTGCATCGGTATATTATTAATCCCTGGCTAAGGTTAGCTGAATCACCCTGCATATATTGGTACGAAAAACCTATGCTTCGTATCCCCGTCTGCTGTCCTTCAACGAATTCCAAACGGACTGTGTACCCCTCTTGCTGCTTTAATTCCATATTTGCGCCCAATTCATCCTCCCCGCGCTCTGTATTCCTTTCTACAGTCAAGGGCCATTTTGCGATCCCTTCCGTTCAAACTAAACTGCCTCTCGCTGTAAAAGGAGCTCAAAACTCACACACAAAAAGCCAATGTGCCACATCATCCCCCTTCATAGGAATGGGTCGCCTTGTTTTTCGTAAGCACTGCCACGCTTTTTTTTTTTTTGGTTTTTGACTTCACGATGCAACTGCTTCCTTTGCAGAAAAAAGGATGAACTTGAAAACAAATTCTAGTTTTCCTAAAACAGAAGTGGTGCACGCAATTTTACCTGTTTTCAACAGGTTCTGCATTACACTGTCAAAGTTATTTTTACGATCTAAAAGTACTTGCGACATCACAAATACGCAGTAAAAAAAAAACTGGTTCATTGGGACGGACACTAGGGCACGCTGGGCACTGGGAAACACTGGGCACTGGCTGCCGGTATATCACTTGAACAAGAGAGCATGAGAACAAGAGAATAAAAGAGCAAGACCTTCATGAGCATGATTTATGGTTCAAGTGAGGGCAATAACGTAAAGTTTGTGTTGCTATCATTTGTAATAACAACGAAATTGTCCAATTTCGGTTACATGTCACTAGCCCATTGAGCCACCCGAGCTCGATGCGAGTTGACACGCGTAAACAATTTTTTTTTAGCATACAGAAGTACGTGCTGCCCTCTCTCCTATAATTTTTGAAGGTCCGGGATCCCTTGTATGTCAACAGGTGGTGTTAAATGTCGAAAGAACCACAAAATGCGAGAAAAAAAAATATTGTTTGAGTTGCTGCTCTTGAGCATTAGAGCAGCACAATTTTTTTCTGATTCGCGGTCTCCTTTGAAGAGTTCTTTAAATAACAATATTTCACTGCGCCACAATTGTTCCCGACTATAATAACTCTAGTCACACACAACTTTGAGGATCTACTGTTGTGCTGAATTTGACTGCGATAGGCACATTCTCTGTTCGCTGCTATGAGTAAGATCAAACAGCTATTCTAAGTACTGCAACTCACCATGCCACACGACTGAAGGGTGTGAAACGAGTAAAAATATGAGGGGGGAGGGCTTACACCATGTTTTCCAGGGATTGCGCACTCCCAATTCAGAAGGTTTAATGTCCCGTCCAAGTTCTTGGTAGGCCGCGCAACGAAGCCCTGTAAATAATACATTGTGAGCACAAAAAAAAAAAAAAAATCTAAACATCACTACAACACCTCATTAATTAAGTACTCAGACGAAGTTAACCCGCCTAATCTAACTGTTCTTAGCATTGACGCTTATTTCAAATAACGAAACGTCCCTACAAAAATGTTCTGCACAAGATTTTGTTCATCTAAATGCCGGCGGCACTTTCCCTCCACGTTTGGAATGTACGCATTCGCCTACTTTCAGGAACGAACTTCTCCATTTTCAAGGGACAGCCAACCACTTCTGGTGAAGTGCATGTACTCTAGCTCATACAAAAACCAGTTTTATATGGTCGGACTGCATAGGAAGGCCTTCAATTTATTACTGTTTTAGCTATGGACAAGTTTTTAAATACAGTAATCCCTCGTTAACTCCGAAAATTTCGAAATAAGCGGAGTTGCAAGCTAAGCAAAATGACAAAAAATTGTAGAGAGGTCACTGAAATAAGTGCTATCGCTGGCAACAAAAGCTACACTGCACAGGGGCCTTTTATAATAAAGGCAAAACAATTTGCAGGAAAGTGAAATTTTATTTTTGCGGAAGAAGTAACTGCGGGATGCTCGCCTGTTTCGCATTTGCATCTGCATCCCATAAAAGCGTTCTCGAGCTGCTCAATGCATTGCATCAATTGTTGGGTGCCACCGCTACATTCTACTTTGTTGCGAAGCAGGCAAAGCATGTTTCTTGCTTCTTCCGTTGCAAGCACTTCTTGAGACTTGTCGTCGTCCACATGATCAGCTGCATCATCCACAGCTACCTCAACAATGTAGGCAGCGTACAGCGTTCCGCTAACGGGGGCATCGGCCTCCTACAGCGCATACTTTGCATACATTTTACATTCACGACCGCGTTTGTTGCGTAGCAGGAGCTAAGCGCTTAAACGGATACCTTATCAGCTGCCTGTAGCTGACTTTGGCAAGTGTCCTCTCTGTCAAAATTTCACGATATCTGTGGCCCCCTAAAAGATGTTTCAAGGTAAATGGGTGCAAGTGCATAGCGCCTATGGGAGGTCAATGCATGGCAAGGTAAATTTTCGACTTAACAGACATTTTGAAATATCCGAGTCCGAGTTAACAAGGGATTACTGTACCTCTCTTCATCCCAAATACAGTTAAAAGTACGTAACCGATAGTGATGGTGTGCCCTTTGAAAAGGGCTGTCGCTTCATAGGCCGGTTCGTAATAGGCCGTTTGGTCACATAGGATCATTCGTCATAGGCCAGTTTGTCACTTAGGAAAGTTCGTCACAGGAACGCAAAAACAAAATTCGTGGCTTTTTTTAGAGGTAAGTGGTGATGAGGCATGACTATGACTACTTTGCACACCTTTTCGCAGTACCGGTCCTCTTAGCGGCCGCCACGGCGATCCTAAACTGGCAGTAAGGCATGCGCCTAAAAATGTTTGGCTTTCGGGGAACCCGTGCACGAATTATCCTTGTCCTGCAGTCCATACCGCTCCCACCCGTCTCCCTTGCCTTTCACATGAATGTCATCGTGGCAGGCGCACGCTCGCGTGACTAATTTAGAGTGGCCGTAGCACTCCTTTTTCTTCACTTTTTTTCATTTTCGTTGCTCCCTCACTGGTAGCCAAGTGCTCACAGCGTGGTCATTTTTGCCCCTTTCCTTGGAAAGCCTTTTTTGTGTGCACATAAGAACTCACTCGACCTGTCCGAAAGGAGGATATATCCGCTCCCCAAGCAGCTAGCTGAGAGGGCGCCCTTTTGTTTATTTTGCCCGAGAGCTACTGCCAAGAATGGCGGACCGGCGCCCCGCGCAGATGGCTACTGGAGAAAGGTCCATCAAATAATTAGTTGCACCACTTGTATTAAACCACTAATAAGTGACACGAAATGGCCCATGTGAAATGTCCAAGAACGAGAAGGTCGGTGCTATCACTTTCCCTATTACGGGACCACTTAGAACCAGACGCCTGGCCCATCTTCCAAGAACTTTGTTGGGCTACGTCCCTGTCTCACTTTCGGTCTTGGGGTTGTTGAACTCGTATCTATAATCTTGTCTGAACACGTCAACCTACTTGCCCACTCTGGCTTGCATTCTTTGTTGAGCTTTGCTAAATGTATGGCCCAAAGTACAAAAAAAAAAAAAAAGAACTAAACCTTTGCCTCCCTTCCCTCTTTCGAGTCGAAAAAAAAAACAACACGTGGACATTCATTTTGTGCACCTGTGACGAACTTTCCTAAGTGACAAACTGGCCTATGACGAATGATCCTATGTGACCAAACGGCCTATGAGGAAACGCCATGTGACGAACGGGCCGTATCCCATTTCAAGTGATGCCCTTTCATATGGCATGAGAGCGTATACTCCACAAAAATCAATTGGCTGTCCCATAAACACACTTTTCAGTTTCATTCAATATCCTAAGATCAGGTTTCGACACTCACGCCAATGCACTGCAAAAGTGGCTACAGAGTTCAAGGCTGTGCATTATTTTTCAATGTCTGAACAGAGAAATTGCAGAGAGCTGCGCTTCAGAATAGCATCCGACTTAGTGCCAGTTGTATCTCCTGCAAAAAAAATCAAGCTTAACTCTTCCTACAGAAACTCCCATTACAAAAACGCTCACACTCACTTGAACCGCAGCACTTTCTTCTGATATGAGTGAGTGAGTGATCTGAACATCCCCCCCACGAGGAAGCCCGCCAGCGTTCCCCGAAAAAACCCAGCGAAAGGGCACCAATTCAAACTGTTCGACAAATGCGGGGTTTCCCCGACTCGTAACCAGAGTTAGGACAAACACTGCAACGAAGACCGGCCGGCGTTCCCGCCGAAACAGCTCCACCGATGACGCGCAAATGAATCGGCGGTAACCCCGCAGGGAAGCCGAACGCGAACAGAAATAAGTTTCGAGCACCACCTACACTGGCTGGCCTACATTACACGAACTTGAACTTTGATTTCGTTTTCTTCTGAGGCGTGTACTACTGCTCCCGCGTCCCACTTTTTTTTTTTTTTTTTTACGCACTCCTTCCTCGGTGTTTCCCCACGAGCCGAGCGTGCCAGCTCAAAACGAGAACCGGAGGCGGGTTGAAAGCGCGGCATGAGGGGTACTTACGAAAGGGTGGTCTTTCCGCCAGGCTTTTCGCTCCTCAGAAAGCCGAGCGATGGCGATGCCGGACATCTCTGTGTCTCTGTGGACAGAAAAACGTGGCGCAGATGACGGAACGGTGAACAGACACACGGCGCTGTTCAGCGCCCGCTCAAAACGCCGCCTGCTTCACTGCAGTTCGCTTACGTGTTAAACAAGGCGGTTGCGGGTAGTTCGCTTACGCATCACTTAAGAACAATAGCTCTCAAGGATTTCTCTCAAAGAGATCGATTGGCAGGCAGGGTAATTTTATTTTAGGGCCTCAGGTAGTGACAGATGAGTTAACCCTACTCACAGCGAAAACGCTAGAACCTCAACGCGGAACGCTAGACGCAGCAAGCGCTGAGTCCGCCCCTACAAAGAGCACTGATACGAAACGATACACATGCAGCACGGTGAAGAAAGGTTAAAGCTTACCAAAATAAGAAGCTTTTTCAACCGAATTAACAAGTACAGCGGCGCCTTGACGAGCAAAAACCGCGAAACGATGGCACAGCCAAGCACAGCTAGGCCCCCGCCAGCAAAAAACAGTACATAAATGGCGGCGGTCACCACATCGATGTTGTCTGGAGAGGGCGCTCAGAGTAATACCCCTGTAGAATTTAAATTCATTTTAAGGAAATTGCCGATGAGAAATTAAGCTTTTTAACCGAATGACGACGCTCAATCGTTCCTCTCGGTTAGCTCGTTCAAACCAAAAGGGCTCGAGCGACTCATTCACGCGCAGTTTTCGTAGTCTTCGCATGAACTAAACGCTGTACAAGCGAAGGAGTTTTGGTTTTGGTTAACTTTTCTATAATTCCTTTTGTTAAACAATGACAAAAAAAACCGGTGCGGTAATTTCGTAAAGTGATGACGCACAGTTCACAATGCTTGAAAGGAATTTTGTTGGAACTGGGAGTATACCGTTCGGGAAAATCCCCTATTCTGATCGCGTGTATCGTTGTCTTCCTCCAACAGGCTTGACAAAATATTGATAAAGAATAATCTCAACGAAACGTGTTCCAATTATTCCAAAAAAATTACCGCAAGCATTCTTTTTTTTCCATAAATATTTACATCAGGCAGTTGCGCGGATGCTTTGTGCCTCGGCTAGCACTTTTTCTCAATTTCTAAAATGTATTTGGATAGTTTTTGATTAAATATCCCTTTCACAACCATCTTTAAATGTTCGGCGTCAGCTGAAGCCAAGCATTATGTTTTTTCACAAGTTATGAACGCTATGAACTCCACAGAATGAACTGCAGTGCACTCAAATTCTAGAATCCTAACATCAACATATTGTGACTGCAGCGCCGCGCACGTCTGCCGAGCGGAGGGAGAGAGCAAAAGTTATTTCGGGCCCACTTCCTCAAATATTGGAATATCCTCGTCCCAGCGCTACCCACTAGGGCATTTACCGTTTACTTTACGTTGTTGCACTGCCCATATCTGCCGCTTGTTCTTGTCGCAGTCGGCCCAGATTATCGAGCGTCGTGCGAGCGTGGATTAAAGGCTTCAAAGTCTCCCAGTGTCGGAGTTTCGCCCTTCGTGGTTCCGCCCAAAATCTGTGGCCATGTGTGTTCCGGTTTGGTGAGCGAGCGTGGCCAACAAACGCTGACCCGTGGGGCTAAAGGCAGCTGTGCCGTGTTTGTGTGTGTGTGTGTGGGATTGGCAGGTGCTGTGATAACCGAAAATGGAGGCTCGGTAGACAGCGGCGGCTTGCACGAGGAGGGCATGGTGTGGAGGCGCTGTTCCTCTACTCCCCAAGAGACTGACGAAGGAGGAGACCGAGTCTCGGAGGCGAAGTTCGAGGAAAGTTTACGGAGCAGCAGCGATTTCGAATGATGTCTGTCATGGATAGGGTGCTGGCTCGGTGCGGCTGCCTCTACGGGCTGAAATACGGGCCCGAGGAGCTCGAACAGCTGCAACGAAGCCACAAGATCGACAAGATAATACAGAAGGATAAGCAAGTGATCCGGCGTCAGGTTAAGCTGCTCTTGCTGGGCGCTGGCGAAAGCGGCAAGAGCACCTTTCTGAAGCAGATGCGAATCATCCACAACTTCACCTTCGATCCCGAACAGTTGTTGGAGTTCCGCGCGGTCGTCTTCCAGAACGTCCTGCGCGGAATGAAGGTTCTGGTCGACGCGCGCGAGAAACTGGACATTCCGTGGCAAGACCCCGCTAACGACGTTCACGCTCGAAGGCTGCTGTGTTACGACGCCAGCTTGGAGCCGCTGGACGCCGACACCTTTGGGCGGTATGCTCCGTCCGTGCGCTGTCTGTGGCAGGACGCCGGCATACGGAACGCCTTCGAGCGCCGCATCGAGTTCCAACTGGTCAGTTGACTTCCCCGTCCCCTGCACTAGTAGTGTTGGACAACTATCGAGTGTTGGACGGCTGTCGATCTCGAAACCGAGTCGAGGTGCCTTGTGCGGCATGACTGGTTGTTGTACCTTGCTAGCCAGATAAGCGTTCACATTTAATTTTTTTTTCCTGACTGTAGTTTTTATTATGAACAATATTTTCTGTGCTGTATTTCCTTTTCTAAATTTTGGGATCTAAAATAATATAGGACACATCCTGATTAGGTACAAAGCTTCTTGGCCAATCCCCCGCTTGGGTATGTGCCAGGTTCTGAGGCCAGCCAGCGCACGATACGTATAGTTAAACTAGGATAAATGTGTGAGGGCAGTGTCATTATGCTAAGCTAGGGGTTGTCAAAGTTGTTGGTACTCTTATGTGCTCCACGCATTGGTTGCCAAATGTTCGACCCAATACTGTAAATACATGCATGTTTATTTGCCTTAGTAGAGAATAGACAGGACGAGAAACCGTCAAGTCATTTATCTATTGGGTAGTTTTTTGGTACCAGCCGTTTTATAGTTTTGTCTCAGCAAAAAATAAATCTTACGCCATTGCCTTCGGTAGGGTATCATTTTGATGTCTGGTTGGCTCAGTACCATTTTCGACGACAGAGTAGTAATTTGCTCCTGGTAAGATGCTGACTGCGTTGTAGCTATGTTATAATAATTTTATACTAATGCCTGTGCTCCACGGTAACCTTCAGTTGACATTTGAAGGCTTAGTGACTAATAAATATCAATGCGCTACTTGGTAGACAGTTTCTTTGAAGGCCTTTGGAAGGCCTCTAAAACAGCTGTGTAGTGCAGGTATAGAACCTTTCAGAGGAAACCTTGTTAGGGAGCAGCAGGTGTGAAACACTAAAAAAATTTTCTGTGCCACAAAAGGGCGCTCTACTGTGTTTCGCTTACTCTGTGCAGCAGTTGTAAATAGTGTGAGGTAAGGATGCCAAAAATCTGCTCCAGAAAATAGCTCTAAAGCGCCGATGACCTGGTTTGGATATCACTGAGGGATTTAGTATTTAATGAATGTACTGCCTTGATTGGCTGATCCGCTCTTCCTATTGGCTGATGCTTGTCATAGCTTTCCCCGGACTTGCGCGGCGTTCTCGATGCTGTGTTTCTAAACTAACAACACCATCCTCTTACAGGGAGATGGTGTGCGCTATTTCTTCGAGCACTTGGATCGGATTGCCACCAAGGTAAACCATTGCTTTCCACTTTCTGAGTATGCTAGCTGCTGTGCGTTCGTGATCTACCAGACTCTGCGTTGAAATTTCTTGTCAATCGACCGACTGGGTGTGTCGTTATGTTGAGTCACGGTGACAAAATGTAATACATTGCATCAACTGCCCCGATGTTATTTTCAGTTATATTTATTTGCAAAGTCAGTTCATTTTACTTATGTATTTCTTTGTGCAATTCGTGTGGTTTTTTTTTTTTTTTTGCGAGAAGTGTCGCACAACAAGTATGCCCGCAGAACTACTGCAAAATACAAAGAATGGCCCACCCAAAGCAGGTTTTAAATTTATTGAAAACGGGGACGTGTGAGAAATTGGAAATAAATCGGGAAATGTTGAAGTTGCTTGCCAAAAAAAAAAGTGAGGTTAAAAATGTTGAAGTTGCATGTGAAATCGGCATGTCAAAACGGTGGCACGTTGGACATTCTGATAAAGCGATAAAAACTGTGTCCACGTGTCGGTCGACTCTTATTCTACATCCAACCTTTAACAATAGGTATCTTTTTTTTGCATGTCTGGGGTAGCTCTGGGTAGTTTGTGTGCAAGGCAAAACTGCTTTCGCAATGGAGATTCTGTTGGCAAAAAAATGGGAATATAGAGCTGTTCTGGAGCCGTTATGACAGGGTTTGTGTAAGTCCTTAAAAACTCTTGAAATTAAAAGATTGTTTTCAGGGCCCTGAAAGCTCTGGATTTTTTACGAACCTTTGGAAATCCTTGAATTTCTTTCATTTTTGTTTTGAGCAGCATAAAATCAACACAAGGCTACCATAAATACCGTGTGAATGGTATTCTGTTGGTCTTATTGGTCTCTTGTTGGTCTCTTATCTTATTGGTCTGTAACAAACAGGGGTAAAAAATCGTCATAAAGCCATCGCTTTGACGAGGGGACTTGACCGAACGAGAGTTACCGTGTTGCAATGTTGGCTACTGCTCCGTTCCCATTTTTCGATGATTTCTTATCATTCCATGCCTCCCTCTTCCCCTGAACATCGATCTTATCTGGATTTCTATCAGGCTCTGGGGTCCTTGGAAACACTTGGAAGTTTCGCCAGATAAACCAGCACGAACCCTTCTCTAAGTTGCCCAACGTGACAAATATTAGAGAGATCGTAAAATTTCTTGGAAGCAGCGCAAAAAAGACAGGGACAGATGAAGTAGACAAGACAAGCGCAGACTGACGATTGGTTTAACCGTTGAATGTGCACAATATATATATGTTGGTATCAGCAGAAGAAAGGAAAGAGAACACAAGAAATCCACGTGAACAGACTATCTCACCCACATCATAAACACCTCGTAAAGCTTTTACCTAAAGCATCTGAAGCTTCAACAACGGACCACCACCTTCAGGCTGATAATGGAGTTACAACACAAAAGAGGGTAACATGTTCCCCCGCACTCATGTTTCGCACCAAGTGCTGGCTAACAACACAAACTCTGTACGAACTTGCCCAGCTTACCACCACTCTTTTACTTATAAAATTCCTGTCACATTGTCACAAGTCTACATAGTTGGCCGTACTCTAAACCCCCCTTTCTATATTGGGACTTGTTCAGGAGTACCTGCCAAGCAATCAGGACATCCTCCATGCCCGCAAGGCCACCAAGACCATCACAGAGTTCGTGGTGCCAGTCAACGGGATACCGTTCCGCTTCGTGGACGTCGGGGGTCAGAGGTCGCAGCGGCAGAAGTGGTTTCGCTGCTTCGACAGCGTCACGTCCATCCTCTTCCTCGTCTCGTCGAGCGAGTACGACCAGGTAGGTCGTCATTGTTGTTCGCTAAGTGCCCAAAAGGTTTATGCGTCAATCCTGTATGATTGTATCATGATGTTGTCACTGATTCCTTGCCACTATACTGGCGTGCAGAGCGGGTGACATGTCACTATGACACCGCTTTTAACTCTCTGTAGCCACTGCAATGGTGCAGAGGCTAAGGCTTTGTGACGCTGAGCTCAAGGACGCGGGTTCGATTCCTGGCTGCAACGCCTGTGTGTGCATGATTTTGCCACACGGTAAAGATCCCCAGGTGGTCAAAATTAATCCGGAGCTTTCCGCCACGGTGAACCTCACTGCCTAGGTGTCGCTTCGGTGCGTTGAACCTTCGAAATCAATCGGTGATCTTTCACTCCTGCATCACTGTGCAGTTATGTCATTGTGACACCACTATGATGTGACTCTTGTCACTTCTGAATGTGATAGGGGCCTCTGCATCATTCTTCATGTTCACCCCTTTTGGGAGGCCTAGTTATGCAGCCTTGACTGTGTCATTCACACCCTAGTAGCGAGAAAAAAAGAACCTAACACCTAAAACAGATTATTGCAAAGCAGCGTTGAGCAAAAAATGCTTTCGCGTCTTCATCTTATAAGAGTATGCGTAGGGGGACAGTGACTTGTTGCCATAATCTCGTCACACTTGATGGGCTTATTAGTGGTTAGTAAATTACTTTTGGCTGTTGAGAAAAAGCTTTTTGTACGTGTAGAAGAAATGGGCACAATACTACCTATTACCCTGTGATTCCCCCCAAGAGGACAGAAGGTTAGCCATTGAAAACAATATTACCCCACGTTGATGGTAGGGATCAAAGCCACATTTAATGCTTGGCGGGTTGTGGTGTGCTAATAGAGAAACCACCCGCATTAGACATATCTTTTGGGTTTGGAAGAAGAACGGATAATTTGTGTGACACAACACAAAAGGTGGCAGGCATCGGGGCATCGAAGAAAAGGTACAAACGCTGGACATGCATTATGACTTTCGCACCTACCGTAAAGTTCCGAAAAAACACCCACCCAAAGTACAGAGATATGAAGTGAAAAATAGGGGCTGGGCAAACTTTTGTGTCAGACGCGAAGAACTGCAAAAAGGTTTCTGCAACGCCAACCAAAACTGTGGAGATATAAAAAAAAAAACGATATTGGAGAACTTTTGGGCCAAGTACGAAAAGGACAAATAGGTGACCGCATCAAACCATTGAATAGATGATTCGCGTTTATTTTGTTGACTCATCGGTGCTAAAGTTATTGATTTTAGGGGGTGGACGATCTTTGGGGTCTCTTAGTAAATTGAATATTTCACCCCTAAAGGGGGATGGGCGATGTTTTGGGGGGAGGGCGTTCTTTCGGAACTTTACAGTCGTTTTGTAGCAAAGCAAGCAAGAAAGACGTTTAAATTCTCATTTGGATCTTTTTTGAATGGTTGGTCTTTCATGAAAAGTGTTCTTGAGGAGGGCATCCTTCCCTTTAACTCTTTCGTTACCGCGCCTGTTCAAAATCGTTCTATGTGAACGATACCTTGAAAGCCCCTTTTCGTAGAGTTCCAGGCGTTGGTGGAACAAGTAAAGCTATTTTTGGAGTTAGCTCGGAAAATGCCCTTTCAAAATCAGTTTTGTTTTCATTTTTGCTACAAAGACGTGATTTTTGACACGCGTTTGCATCACCTCGGTGTGGAAAAGGGGCGTGGTCATTGCGCGTCACTGCTACCAAAGAAGAATGTGTGCCACTCGTAATTAATCTGCATCAGCGTTTGGTTTTTGTTATCAGGGCACGAATGGCGAATCACAAGATGATTTTCAATCGTCAGGTTTGCACTCTGACAGTAATAATCCGGGAAATCGGCTGGAAATATCAGGCAGTGCCAGCTTGCAAAGTTACTTTATGATTTTGGCCAGTTGTTCTAAGTTGTATTGTAGTTCTGCTTACCCCAGGACCATTCACAAACAGTCTACAACAGTTTACGTTTTGTTTCTGCATAACGAAATTCATATTTGGCGTTATTACGCAGTTACCCAACTTCAAGCCTATCTGCCATGGCACCTTCAGCGTCCGCTACTGATCCTCGAAAAAAAACAGGCCGCTCCCGATTTCACCCCACCCTAACCCAATTTCTACGATAAGAACTTCCAATGCAAATCAAAAGATAACACGCAGTCGCCAGATATCTGTTTTGACGAGGAGAGCGCTTCAAACCGGCCTTCACCGCCAGCTGTTCGCCTGTCAGTTTCGTTTCCATGCGAGGGTATCTCCGGAGGTCTAGTGCTTGAACTGTCCGTTTTAACGCAGTCTCCAATAAGTTTTGGACTGTTTCATTTCAAAAATATTAGGTGGCGTTGCAACGCAGGAGGGTCGTAGTGCTGACCTTTTTTATCGCGCTACAGCTACTCTGCCAAAGTTTCCAGGGCACGGTTCTAGCGAATCTCACCTCATTCCTGCGAGCAGGGCTACAATTGCGAGTTATCTGATAATAAACCGCAAGTTTATGTTTTGAGAGATAACTGACAGTGAACGTCAAAAAGCATCAACCACAAAGTTTCGTTTTCAACTCCGCGCATGTTTTGTCGCATCGCGTGCTTGTCCTGAATGCTGTGCTGGCCGTAAGTGCATAGTAAGTCATTGACAAGATGTTTTTGTGTCACGTTGAAACAAATTGGCGCCTCTGATAATGTCGTTAAACCACCAGATTTCTTCAAGGGAACCACCCAAAGTTGCACATTTTGAAATGGAGGGTGGGCTTCACTGCATGGCACGGGCACCATGCGTGCTAACATTTTTTTTTTTATATCTGACAAACTGTTCCACGAAAGTCAACATTTTTTCTGGGATCTGTTTTTGAAATGTTTCCCTACAAAATGTGTGTTAGAAATCTCTTCTACTATCGGTGGTTTGTTATACGCAACTCGTTCTTTATCATTTTCTTCAAAACTTGACAAAAATTTTGATTTTGATATTTTTTTTTGCAACTATAATGTATGAAAACATTTAAAAAGTGATGTTATTAGAAAGGGTGTTAAATAATCTGCATTTTGTGTTCCTGTAATCAGTGCCTAACCAGTCTGTTTAGCAGAAAAAAAATGTTTTTTTGGACCCCTAAAAATCAATCAATTTTCCTGCGGTAATGAAAGAGTTAAAAAAGCCATGAAGATGAAATATATCCTTGTTCGGTTTGAAAGAACAAGCCTTTGGTAATGCTCTTAGTTCCATTACAGCCAAAAAAGACCATTTTTTTTTACCCAAAAAGCACAAGAAATATTGAAAAAGATTCCAATTTTGCACTACAGTGATGTAACATGGACCAGAGCACTGAAAACAATTTTCGGTGTGTTAACTGCATGTTCGCATTCAAGTGATGCAGTCGAACCGAACAAGATACAATTGTCCAATTGTGTTTCCTGGCAATGGCTTAGGTCTCTGGCTGCCAATTGCACTACCTAACAAGATTCTGTGACGTCGTCAAAAAGTTGCCGCGAAGTGGCTGGAGAATCGCCACTGCTTCACATGTTTTCGTTAATATCTCCATTATTTGTTTGAGCTCGGCGATAAAATTGGAGGCATTGTTATCGGGACAAAGCTGTCTTTTAAATGAACTAAAGTTGTAATTGCATTTGTATTGTCTTCATGGCCCCTTAAAGGGGGGACACTGCTCTTAAAACAGCTACTTTTAATTTTTAAGTGAACTTTGTGAAACTTCCCAGCCGTGCTGCTTTTTTCCCGCTGATTTCAGATATGCCATTATTTTGTGAGTAAGTCAATTGGTTCCCGAGATGTTTAGGGATAATCGGTCATTTTTGGAGGGACAATAGATGAAACGGTTTTGGTCGTGAAACTGTAATCTTTATACTTTTTAATACTATGAACCCTGGTGGGCGCAAAAAGAAGATCGGTTTTTTGATGCACCGCTTGAAGCTAATTTTACAGCTCATTAACCCCTTAAGTGCTTTATTTTTTTTTAGAATTTCCCGACCAAAAGTGCCTATTTTTTTTATTGCTGATTTCGAATCTGATTGTACTAAAAAGTAGCTAGTCGATGTTGAAAAAAGATTTGTACCCCACAGTTAGTGAAATCAACACAATAAAGTTTATTTCTGAAGAATACATAGGAAACCAGCTACCTGATGCTAACAAAATTAAAAACTTTTTAAATAGAACAGTTGCAGATACCACATCTTTCTTCACTTGTGTAGGCTAAGCACCTTTGCAATAGCAGGAGTGCAAGGAATACCCACATCTGTTCCTTTGTCACTGGTACCCATTTTTTGAGGCGGGAGTGATCACTGGGAGGAAAGCATTTCAACTTTTCAGCCGCTTTGCGATTGGTTTCGTCTACCACAAATGATATAAGTTCATCGTGCAGAAACTGCTGAATATATTCCATAATGTCACCCGGCGATGACAATATGAAAGTCTTGCCTGGAATGGCCAAGAATGGAAAGCGATGAGGCTTCACAGGAGGATTGTCCACATAAAGCAGGATCCACTCGCGAGCACTCGCGATGTTCGCTTCCCCGCTGTCTTCGTCATCACCGGAGGAGCTGCTCAATTCACCGTCATCGCTGTCTTCACTTCCAGAGACAAGATAAACATCTGTATCCGAATCAGCATCACTTGAAGAAGATGACGAAAATGAAAAGCTTTTTTTTTCTAGTTGACGGGCCAGCTATGCATGGGTCGGCGCCACCGCACGCCATATTTTCATAAAAAAAGCGCGCCTTGCCGCAGGAGAAAACTAATTCGTCGAGTAAATGCTGCCATCTAGTGGATGGCACGCAAACTAAGCCGCAGACGAGCGCTTCTCGTCCTGAACAGTATAGGGCAGTACCTATTCCGCTAAGACGAGCTCTGCTCGTCCAAAGCAGTTTGGTGACAGTTTGGGCAGGACGAGCTCTGCTCGTCCAAAGCACTTAAGGGGTTAAACTTTGGTGGCACCAGTGGCAAGGAGGTATTTCGAAAGCCCATTTCAAACACCGAAGGTTAATGAGCTGTAAAATCAGTTCCAAGAAGTGCATCAAAAGACCGACTCTCTTATTGCATTCACCAGGGTTGATAGTGTTGAAAAATACAGCGATCACAGTTTTATGACTAGCAGTGTTTTTTCCAGTGTTCCTCCAAAAATGGCTAATTATCTCTAATTATCTTTGGCACTAATTGACAGACTAAAAAATAATGGTGTATTTGAAATCAGTGGGGAAAAAGCAGCAAGACTGACAAGTTTCACGGAGTTCACTTGAAAATTAAAAGGAAGCTGTTTTAAGAGCCATATCCCCACCTTAAGTGAGCTTGCGTACGATGGTTGACTGTCGGGCGCTTCGCTCGCAGGCTCTGCTCGAGGACCGCTGCACCAACCGGCTGGTGGAGTCGCGGAGCATCTTCGAGACGATCGTGAACAACCGGTGCTTCGCCGAGGTCTCCATCATCCTGTTCTTCAACAAGACGGACCTGCTGCGGGAGAAGGTCCGCTCGCGGTCCACCTGCATCGCGGACTACATCGAGGGCTTCAGCGGGGACCCCCACGACCTGGCACAGGTCCAGCGCTTCCTCGTCGACTGGTTCTACCAGGCGCGCAAGCAGGAGAAGCCCCTCTTCCACCACTTCACCACGGCCGTCGACACGGAGAACATCAAGGTGGTGTTCAACGCCGTGCGCAACACCATCCTGCAGAAGAACATCACCCAGCTCATGCTCAACTGAGGTGTTCCCGTCGAGATCCTGCCGAGGTTCTTGTTGAGCAGTCGGAATCAACAAGGTTTCCGTCAAGCGGCCGCAATTTGTTCTTTTTGGTGTCGTGTGGACTTGCCGGCGATCCGCAGCTTATCTTGAGCATTGTGTGAACTTGTGTTGTGGGCTTGTCGTCGTCGTGCTGAATGCCCCCGGCCTGTTTCGGGTGGTTTGCGGACTTGCTGGTGAGTTCCACTACAAATCCGCAACCTGCTTCGTTCATTGTGTGGACTCGCCGAGGAACCCTGTTAAGCATCCACAACCTGTCATGGGTGTTTCGTGGACTTGGAGGTCCCTGGTGTCATCCGCAGCTTATTTTTGAAGTTGTTTAGACTTGTTCGTTACACGCTTGCGTTCACTTTGGTCATTGTGTATACTCAGAGAGTTTCATTAACGTCGGAGGCCTATTCCGGGTCCAATCTTTCGGGGTTGCAGGGACTCAAAAGGGTGTTCCTTGTAGTGTTTGGTGCATACTCTAATTGTTATGGGGGCTCGCTGGAGTGTTCGATGTAATATCCAATGCTTACTCTGATCATTGTAGGGACTCACTGGATTGTTGCGGGGACTAGCAAGAGTGTTCCATGTAACGTCTCGTGCCTACTCCGATCGTTGTGAGGTAGCGTTCCGCATAACGTTCAGTTGCAGGGACTCGCCGGCGAGTCCTACTAAACTTCTCCAGACTTTTTGGGGGGTTGCGTGAACTTGTGAGAGAATTCCCTGCCGAACACTGGCCAGGGAATTCGACGAGCGACCCACACAAAGCAGTTCAAGCCACCCGTCTGGACTTGGGATTGTTGTGACATTTCGCTGTTCTATGCACCAGTGTTCAGCATTTTTCCGAACGTAAGTCGAAAGGGTGTTGAGATTTTTTTATATACAGTATTTCACAAAGGCAGGGTAATAACATACGAGCTTTCTCGTTTACAAGAGCAACCACCCAGTGGCATCGTGGCTAATACTAGCACTTGCAAGGCTTAGTACTGTTCTCCAGAAAAAGGCTAAACTACCAGCAACCACGTCTACAGGGAGGTCCTGTATTTGGGCTGTGTGCAGTGAAGTATCAAGAGTAAGCTTTGCTGCAAACATACTCTGAAGGTTCTAAAATGAGTGGAAGAATATCTGAACTTTACAAAAGAAGAAAAAGACGCAGCCATGCGCAGCTATCTATGGGGCTGCACTTTTTTTTTTCCGGCAGTCTTTGCTGCTCTAGTCGTAATGTGCAGCCTATGCAAACCACCTATTGGTGCAGGTAGCAGTACAAACAAATGGCTTGTGAATAGATATTGTACATAGCTGCACCAATTAAGTGCCTCGGATCATCCATCCAGGAGCACTGCCCAAACTGTGCGATGCAATGCGAACAAGAAGTTTTGGGGCCAACTAACAAATATGCATTTTTTTTTTTCCACATTTCGTGGAACCTGAGCTTTCGAATGAAAGGTGTAACCAAGCAGCTTATTATTATCCTTACGTTAACTTGGTAACACAAGACCTAACATTTGTATAACGAGCTTGCTTGTTTGGTTACCGTACGAAATTTGTACATAATGTAACGCGTCTTTAAAAGGAAAAACTATTTCTTGCTACCTGGGAAATTGTAAATACTCAGAAAACGAAAGAGAGATGTTCACTTAGCTGACACCAGCTGTGGGCTTTATTTCCCTCTCCGCATTCGACCTTCCGGGAGTTTTTTCGTGGCTGTAAGGTACTCATCTAAGCTAGCCGGAGGCTTAGATTACTGAGGGCATTTAGCATTGCAGTTTCGGTAGTCGCTCTGCGCTTGCGCCTCCCGCTGTCCGCTCAAAACGAGATTTTTGCCTACCGACATGGTTGTCGCGGGGAGGAGGGACCACTGCCTGCGTCGTGCACACCCCAGTATTGCCTTTTACATGTTTGCCGTCCGGTTCTGCAACTTTTTTCTCGTTGCAGTACCGTTGTCTTGTGTCTTGTTCCTTGTGTAACGCTTCTCCTCGCGTCTTTTGCGAGTTGCTGCCGGCAGCTATCTTATCTTGGCCCAAATCCCTCTAACAGCGCGGGAGAATGAGAAAGGAAGGTGGTAGCGTAGAACAGGAGTGCCCAGAGTATATCGACGCAGTTTGTCTTATCTCTCCTGCTGAGTGCGCACATTTCACTCGGCTCTACGTTACTTCAATTTGTCGAGGAGCCAAGGACAAACAGTACTTAGCGGCAGTTTCTGAAGCTTCTAGCAATCGAATGTTCTCGTACCGGTTCCTGGCTGAAAGTAAACAATTCTCACATCTTCGTGCAATGCCGACACTCAGCTTTGTGATGTTCCTTTTTGGAGTGATTTATCTGCTCTCCTCTTTTTCTTCCTTTTTTTAAAGGTGTGAGAGATAAAGGAAAGTCGGCTGTACCCACTATCTTTCGTGGCCGCGTTTTTACTACTGTGCCAAGTTTTTGGCAGGCTTCTTCTATACGCCGTTGATGTGCAGCTGCGTTGTGATCAAAACTGAACAAATTGCATGGGGACATGAGGGGACACAAAATGGCCACGTGTGGATCTAAATGGGGATGTGTGGTACCAAATAGGGACAGCTTCCCTATGATTGGTCCCGAAATTTGGAAATGGGGATACTAGGGACATTGCTTCCCCAAATTGGGGGTTGGTGATTAGGAAGGAGTGCTTTGATGTATAGCTCTGGTAAACGTGCACTGTGTCCCCAACCTTCTGTGCTGTTACTGATGTACCAGGTGTTCTAAATGCTCGGTTTGGAGAGCACCGCAGATGTGGAATGAAGCCATCGTCGTGGGACACGATACCTGTTTCGTGTCATTCCCCGAGAGGCTAGCTTTTAAATATCGATATCTGTTACCACTGCTTTGAAACGTTGACTGTCGTCTGCTGTTAAATTTTGAAAAAGCGCCGAGCGAGGGGGAAAACTACACTCAGGGAAGGGTTGTGCTTAAAAGTGGGAGGATACGGTTCTGCCGCTACAAATGGTTTTTGAGCCAAGGGGGGGTTTTTCGAGCCGAGAGGGGCAGTGCTTACACAGGGAACAATTTTCTGCAGCTTTTTGCCAATGTGCCTTAGCAGTGTGACGAAAATTGTTGTGTATGTAATTTTTTTTTTGTATTTGTTGTTGCTCTTGCTCCCTTTTTCAGCTGTATATGTGTCATCGTTTATTTCTGTTTCAAAGGCTGAACGAGCGAGCTTACGTTTTTGCTTGCGGCCGTTAAACAGCATTAAAAGAGAGCTTATTATATATATATAAAAAAGAGTTGTGTGCTTTTAAATTTTTGGTTAGAAGACGGCAGTATCAAGACAAATCCAAGTTGCGATTGAGGTGCTTACAGAAAGACTGAGTTGTCGGACAGAAAAACGAAACAAAAAAAAAATCTTAAGCAACTTGGGTCCCCTTGAAAGGGCAGTGTGGTAGCACTACTTAAACTTTGCCGTCTACACCTTAGTTCTATCATGCGGTCTGCACGAACAAGTGCAGCAGGTGAAGCCATTCAACATGATACTTCTTTGAACAATAATAGATGCCCCGGTCTGTGCACTATGCAGCTTGAGCATTGCTGGACCCAGCTGTTTTTAAAAGTCAAAAGAAGGTGCACTTATAAATGCACCAACATGGTGACACGGCCCCTAAAGCGTAGTTTATTGAGGTCATTTTACAAGCAACAGAAGTCTATTGGCTTAGTGCAAGTCTATTTTCCCACAACAGTCTGCAAGCTGATTGGACATAGGCGAAACGGGCGAGGGACAAGTCGCGACGGAATATAAAATCATGGCTTTGAGGACTCAGCCCTACAGTGATGCCAAAAGAGGTGTACATCATTGTACGCTGTGTTGCATGCCTTGTCATTCCGTCGTCCCGTTTGAAAGTTGCATTGTGTGTACAAGCAAAGTCTACAATAACAGCTTCTGAGCCCCTTGTGGTTTTGCCGTCTGGTCGCAGCGGCAACCCAGTACAGCGAAGCTGACTTGGTCCCATCTGTGCCCCTGCTGGGCTGCCTAGGGCAGCCTGTGTCACTGCATAGTGCTAAGCACCGTGACATTTAAAACTGTTTCTAGTCTTATCGTGATCATGCCTGTTTACTGCTAGTGTGAACTTTAGGTCACCACGTTGCCAAAGTTAATGCCAGTTGTTTCTGAAGCAGCCCTTATTGAGCCTTGGTTGCAATGGATGCAAAAGGTAAGTAGGGCACAAAAATAAGCAGTGGGCTTGTTTCAAGGGTCCCAACTGGTGGAACCCAACTCTGTTGTCTTGCCTGCATGTGGTGGTTGTGTGCGCAAGTTTTCCATTGGGTTGCCATTGGGAGCTGTTATTTCTTGAAAGTTAGGTCACAAAGTGAAGAGGAAGCATCTCAGGTATGTACTGCAAGGCACCGGGGAAAACAGACTTTTCAGAAGATGCAATAAAGCACAGAGCTCGGAGAAAAAAAATGTTGAAAAGAATAGCTCCATGTTGTGTGGACGGACACAAAGAAACTGCAGGCAAGGCAATGTGCAGCCAAGAGCAAAAGATTGCGGACCACGAAAGCAGCAAATTTGGGTTATTTCCCTGCCGCATGGCAGCCAGGGGTAATATGTGCCATATTTTTCATTACTACAGTAACTAAACGAAAGCTCACATGTGCACGGCAGTTTGTCGGGCTGCTACCGGAAGAGAAATAACATGAAATTGCCGTTTTCTTGGTCTGTAAACTTTTGATCGTGGCTGTACCTCGAAGGGGCGTGAAACAGGCTGCAAACTTGTTTCTCTGCTGATATCACAGGGTTGATCGGCACCGTTCTTTCGAATTGGACTTATTAGCTTGCACTTCTTATCTAGCACTTGTGAATTCGTGACAATATACACTCTACCGTTACTGTTCTTTGCAACTTACATTTTGTAACACTGCTGCCCTAAATTTTGTCTTTGCTTTCCTACCACCAATGCTCCAACCTTGTAACTGGTGCAAACTGTTTTTCCCATTTGCCTGTTTAGGTAATCGGGCATCCGGAAGGCAGAGGCTTGTCTGTTTGGTTTGGATGGACGCACACTAGCTCTCGCCTTTTGTAAACACCATTTGCACACCTGCTCAGTTCTCACTATCTTGTTCACGTGCTTTTCTTTTTAGCTCGCTGTTTTGTTCTTCTCCAGCACCTTGACTTGGGTCTCAAAAGATATTTCTTCATGGTCTTGCTGTTATTGAATCGTTATCTAGCTTGTAGCCTCTTGACCGACCCTGCGTGGATTTTTTTTTTTTTTTGCGAGATGTTTATTTAACAAAAGCTGCAGGTTGGTTGGTTGCATGTACGGAGCCTTAGATTTGACCTCGCTGTCGCAGCCACTAACGATTCGCACGATTGAGTTAACTGTCCTGGGTAATTGTAGGGATCGTCTGCTGAAAAAACTCGGGTTTTTGTTGCTCCGCGATTCAACCGACTGAAAGGAAAACCCCCGGAGAAGAGGGAATACTCCAAGGTAAGACTGTTTTTATTTGTTATTGAAAAAAAAAAGCTTTCTTTAGGCTGCGAGCATATTTATTGGCGCTAGGACAACGCGATAATTATGAGCAGCGCTTACTGCAAGACAGCTTAAAACTGCTTTCGGATCGCTGCAAAGTCAACCGTAACTGCACCTGTACAATTTCATCGACCTTTTAAACACCGAAGCTGTTGTTGGCCGTAATGTGCGCGGTGCGCGGCGTTATCAAAAAACTACGTCATAGTTACTCTTGCCGTTTACCGCGCTCGTGAGCACGCGCTTTACGAGGTGCGCCCGGCGTCGTCCAGGCTTGCACGTGGCGCTCGCAAAAAAAAAAATCCAAGAAAACAGTTCACGAGCGACCGGCCCTCAAGGGCGGAAGACATATGCCGCGCTCACGACCAACTAAAGTTGGTCGTGGTCGCGCTACAGTTCACGAAGCGGTTGCCGCCGGTTCTAGCGCGTGCTGCCACTTTGGGAGAAATGTGAAAGCCTGCCGACAAAACTATCCGGGCCCGCCAGTCATGCATGAAGACGACGATTAGTAAATAAACAATTTTTAAAACCTACATGCAATGGTACCGCGTCCTTCAGTGCTTATATACATAGAAAGAAATCCTCCAGCTTCGAGCTTCGCTGAGGTTCAAGCCTTTCGCGACTTAGTGCAAGCTTTGCTAATTTATTTCTGCTATTTTGCAGCGCTGTGCGAAGCTAGCTGAGGTGCGCAATCCATATTTAGCTGCAAATGAAATTAAGGAACCTTTATGGATGAGCTAGCTGGCAATGCACGTCGGAGTGGCGATTTCAAAGATGGAGCTTCAAGAAAGCCACCATTTCGCCGTTTTTTTCTAAGCTTGGTCCTGTGACTGGCCGATCCTTCCGTTTCGAAAAACAATGAATTTATATCGCGACAGCGTCACGCTCAGTTCGTTGCGCCACTGAAGACTGAAGGCAAATTTAGCCGCAGCTCCACCACTCACACTTACCTGTCGTTCACCTCGCACCTTAATTTTTCATACGATGATTACGTAAATATTTTGTTTCGGGTCGTCTGCTTATTACGCAAACGCGCGCGCTCATGTCAAAGCGCACTGTCACCGACAGGCGGACCTCGCGATTGTGCGGTGCCGCTGTTGCCGGGGCAACGCGCCAAGCGCGAGCCCCGTCGAGAATCGGCGAGACTCTGCGCGTTCGACCAGCGCAGACGGTCGAATATGGCATCGAATTGTAAATTCTTCGACGAAGATTCCGTCTACCGCATCACTCGCAAAGGACGTATCGAGTTCGGCCTGGTGCTCGAGAACGCCGAGTACGTCACCAGTGAGGACGAGGACGAAGTGGCCGCAAATGTGCCGCAATGGGACCGCATGAAAAGAGGCCACGTCCGAGTCGCATGGCACCCCAAGGGCCGCGAGGAAGTTCTTTCGGAAAGGAAGGTAAACGCGCCGTGCGTTCGCTACGGCTTTGCCTCTTCGCCCGCTTTTCGAGCGCAATCGCGAGGTTTGAGTCCGGCCTAAATCCCCACTGACCCGATGGCGGGGCCGGAAGAGGGCTTGTGAGGTTCCGACGCGACCCGCGTGGAACCTGTCAAATGGTGCCTCACTGGCGTCGTTAGATGTGTTGCGATACCCGAAATCGTCTTAGCCGACGAGGAGGCGTTGCTTGTGTGCGCTAAAGGATCATTTCGAACGCAGGTCAGACTCCACGATCGCTCCCTGATGCCGGGCGACGTCGTGAGGAAAGTGGTCAAGGGTAAAGACACGCAACTGGGTTACTGCCGCAACACCGAGATTAACGCCGCTATCCAGGTCCTGGGCACCAACTGCGTCATAAACAACGTAAACAGTGTCGATCTCAAAGCTCTCGAGGTGAGTCCTCTACCTATCCGTGAACCCGTTCTTTATTTTCCCTCACAGTCTTTGGCTACTCAGATCTGCACCTCGGATATGGTTACGTCCGTATGGTTACGTCAGCGTTTTGCTGGCTGGAACGAAAGTCAGCTGCCGCGAAAAGCCTCTAGACAGCAGTGAATTCGGGCACGTTGTGAAGCAAATGTGACGACCTAGCAGAGTGTGAAACTGGGAAACTGCAGTGATGTTAGAAACTTGATCACGCAATGACGCATTCCTTGCCGACAAGGCCGTTTGCGCCACTTAGCGTTACGCGCACGCTAACGAATGAATCTAACCAAGCGTAACTTGAAGCCGCGCCTACTACGTTTACAGCTTTGCAAAGAGGAAGTTACCTCAGCCGTGACAAAAAAAAAAAAAAAAAGTATGGGCAGGCCTTAAAAGGGCCATGCAGACAAAACACAAGTTTGGCTTGTTTGAAAGATCGCCTGGTTAGAATCATAATGACACCATTCTTAATGTTAACTTCCTTCATATAAGCTATATACTTAGGAAACAAGGAAATGGCCATGCGATCCACTAGCTCATTTCCCGCAACAGAACCTATGATGTCATATGCGCCAGCTCTGCGATTGGCTGAGGCCGGCAAATGCAAATTAGGCAGAGCTTATAAGCTTGCCGAACGAGCTAATTGCGCTAAAATTAATGGCACACTCTTTTTTATTGCAGTAAGAATGGTTGGATAAACAATGGAAAATACGGGAGTGCATGTAAACGTAGAAGTACCGATGCACGCACTATGCTTGTTTTAGCTGCACTGCACTGTGGCTCTTTGGGGTTGTCTCAGACGGTAATGGACTATTGGCGTAAGCGATGGCGTCTTATGAGACCATATTTGTTGAGCGAACACGATGTTTCACGAAACGATTATTTTCTCCCAGAACGAAAACAAGCCAGGTACAAATACGGTCAAAAACAGAGCGTGGGCAGAAAACGGCCCGCTGCGGTATGGTGGCGCCATCTAGGTTGACTATCAGTAAACAAGTCTCCGCAGCATACCCAGTTTATCTTGAAGACCTGTTATTGTGATGTCATTTCAGATGTCATTAAAACACGCTATTTAGCAGGAGAATAAAAATTTTAACTTGAATTAATTAATTTCACAGTGAATACAGTATCGTTTGCTTCCATACAAGCACGGGGGCAATATAAAACACGAAATCGTTCGAGTAAAACAAACTTGTATTTTGTCTGCACGGCCCCTTTAAAACAAACGTGTTTTAGATTAATGACTACAAAATGCTGTAAGCTTTGCACTGGGCTCTGTAGTTGCTAGGAATGATGTCTGTTGGGTTCGTGCAGATTGAGGTAGGCTGGTGTGAGGCGTGTGGTGAGCACTCTTTGGCAAGGATAGAAGAGCACCCCTTTTCCGAGCTGACGTGAGGATCGTAATGAGTAAAGTGCGCCTGACTGTGCAAATGTTAGAGGACTTATAATGCACACTTGAGATTGGCTGATGAGTTTGTGGGCGACGCCTCCGACATTAGAGACTGACCACCTTGTCAGAAAAATGCGCAAAATAGTTCTGCGTGTGGTCATATCTGTAGGGATGAAAAAGTGACCGCAATGCAGAGGTGAGGTTTGGGGGGAGAAGGCCCCACGGGGTGAGACCTTCCGTTCCCTAATAGGTACAAGCTCGTTGCTTCCTGTATGCACCAGTGCCATCTAGTGGCTCGCTTGAAACACTCTTCGTGTTCTTTTGAGCAACTGCTAAAGCAACCCGATTGCTTGGCTTCAATAGCTAAGTGGTAGAATTGAGGGTTTTGACGCAAACGGCCTGGGTTCGAGCCCCGGCAGTGCTAATATTTGTTGCCGGGACCAGAAATTTTTCTTTACTGCAAAATGTTCTCTTAGGTCAATTCTATGCTTTTTTTTTTTTTTTCATAAGTAAGGGTGGCCTGGTATCTATTTTGTCGATTCAGGGGCAGTGCATGGCGTATCAACACGTTTAATTTATTGTTCTGCATTGCACTGGAGGTCCCGGGCGTGGAGCTCTCTGGGAATGAAACATCACCCCGTGTAATAGTGGTGGAGGTACGAGTGGGTGTGGTAAGGGGTTACTCAATCCCTCCTCCTCCTCCTCCTCTTCCTCCTCTTACTTGATTCCTGCTGGATTACGTTTCTGCCGAGGGGAGGAACTGGATTAGTCATCATGTCGTGGGTATATATATGGACCCTGCAAATAGGTCTTGGAGGCCAGTCAAGTTGACATACGCTTGTGCATCGACAGCACAGTGAACGGAGGGTGAAATAAGGAAGTGGCACACCGGCACTGATTCAGAACTCGATTTGTTTTTGGTTCGGTCAGTCGTGAGTTGCGAGCAAAACCACGGCAAAAGGTGAACTAAGCTACGAAAAAAAGTTGCTAACCGTGTATGCTTCCTGTAGATAGTTTATTTCTCTTTTGGGTAGGGCTATAGACGGCTCCCTGATGTACTGATGTACTTTTTGCGTGATTGTGAGTATACGTTGATGGACGCGACTGCAGTGATTGGGACGGTCCTCTTCGCATGAGCACAATTACCACGTTAGGGATGCTCCGCATGTGGGCGTGCCCGGAAGAAAGAAAGAAAAGCAGCGCTTGGCGCACAAGTCAGTCGGGTGCACTGTCTGACAGAGCCAGCTTGGCGGGACAAACCTCGACTTCCTTGAAGCTCCGGCTGCTAGCTAGTGGTTCAATAAAGCTTGCTCGTACCTTAATCATTTTCCAGCTGTACTTGGCCCAGTCAGTGCGATACTGTATTCTATTTTTCGTCTTGTTGAGCAGTTTAAGGGACCATGGAGGCAAAATACGTAATCTTTTTTTTATTAAAACAAAAAAAAACTGGCCTTAACAAAAACAAAAAAAAAACTGACTTAATACATCATTTGACTCAATTGTAGCATTAAAGGAGCCATAAAGATAAAATAGAAGTTTGGTTTACTAAAGAGACTGCTCTCTGTCCCGATAACAGTGATTACAATTTTGTCACAGGCATTAAACAAAAAATCAATATTAATTAAAAAAAACAGGAAGCAGTGGCGATTCCCCAGCCACTTTTGAGCAACTTTTCTACGACGTCGCAGAAACTTGTATGTCCGATTGGCGGCCATGGACTTAAGCCACCACCGAGAAACATGGCCAGGCAATCTTAGTGGGGCCTGACCCGAATAGGCAGTTATGGCTGACTGAAAGGCCGAAGACGGCAGGTAGAACCAATGGAGTCCTGAACTAAGGACCCCGCCCACCTACCAGCTCTTTAGTCGAATAAAGTTTTTCCTCCTCCTCTGGTCCCATTTGATTGTATCACTTGAATGCTAAAGGGCAGTTAATACACTAAGAACTGTTTTTACTGTTGGACCACATTACTTCACTCCTATCCAAAACACGTCACTGTAGCGTAAAATTTGAAAGCTTGTCGATGTTTCTTCAATTTTTTCGGTTATAAAAAAATGTCTTTCCTGGTATGGTTGAATGGAACTAGGGTGCATCTATACAAATTCATACAGTACTGTTTCAAAAGAACGCTCACCCAAAGTACAGAAATATCAAGTGAGAAATACAAATCGGGCGAACTGCCAGGTCAGGTGGGAAAAACCACAAAAAAGTTGCCACAGGGCCAACCAAAACTGCGGAGATATAAAAAAAATACAAGTTTGGCGAACTTTCAAATCAAGTACGGAAAGGACACATAAGTGACCGCATCAACACTGAATAGATCATTCACGTTTATTTTGTTCACTCATCGGCACTAAAAGCCATCGATTTTAGAGTGGGGTCGATCCTTGGGGTCTTTTAGTAAATTGAATATTTCAGCCCTAAATGGTGTGTGTGCGATGTTTCAGGGGAGGGCAATCTGTCAGAACTTTACGGTCATGTTTCTTGGCGTTAGATTAGACATCACAACCTGGCCAGAGAGTGGTCGATTAGTCGCCACGGCTTCATCTGTTTTGCTAAGTATCTAGCTGAGGTGTTGGTTGGAAGTCTCCTGACTGAACAAAAAAAAAACTTGTATTTTGCCTTCGTGGCCCTTTCGATTCATGGTGACCACGAAACTATCGGAGTGAATTGCGTTTCTTTGTGAGTTGTGTTCATGCCAAATGTGTAAGAATTCACAAAAGTTCTTGCCTCTCCTTGGCGATTGCCTCCGCCGGGAATAACTGTTGGGGGAGAAAATCACCTTGGCCAAGGCCAGATGTCTCAAATATTGTGGGAGGGAGTTATTTTTGTTATCTGATGCTGTTGATTGATGAATTCTGCTTTCAACAATTTGCTAAGATCTGGACGCCTAAATATGCCAAGAAGGCCTATGAAATGTTCCTCTAGAGTAACTTCTTTAACAACCTGCCGCGTGGCTCAGGGGCTAAGGCGTTGCGCTGCTGAGCACAAGGTCGCGAGTTCAATTACCGGCCGCGGCGGCAGCTTTTCTGATGGAGGTGAAAAATGAAAAATGCCGGTGTGTGCGAGATTTCGGCGCACGTTAAAGATCCCCAGGTGGTCAAAATCAATCCGGAGCCCTCCACTACGGCGCGCCTCATCGCCTGCATTGCGTCAGTGCATCAAACCCTACAATCAATCAGTCAATCAAACTTCTTTAACAAACAGGCTTTCATGTTGTCATTGTAGGGCTTTAGTAGCACAGGAACTACACTGAGCCATACACTAATCAATGGGTCATTTAGTTAGCATTAGTTATCAGATGAACTGTCACATGATATTAGGCTGCCACCCTTGTAATGGTATCAGATCGACAGACTGCTAACATAATAACGCTGTAACGAAAACCCTGCATGGCAGTTTTTTTGTATACATTTCTATTGTGTGTGCGTGTGTGTGTGTGCGCACACACACACAACAGATGTACACACGCACGAAGGCAAGTCTTGTCGAATTTTTGGCACCGGACTGAGGCTGCTACCTCGTCCGAAGTGTTCTCCCTTGTTTGACCACAGTATTATCTCTCTCTCTCTCTCTCTCTCTCTCTCTCTCTCTCTCTAAAATACCTCACCTTGATGTGGTACTTTTCATATTTCGTGGGGATTTTATGAGTATGCCGTTAGTTCGTCGCTGAAAATATCGCAGTTAGACGCCTCTCGGAAGTGCCTACGAATGCGTCATTAAAGCTTTAATCATTAGGACAGTACTTCTCAAGTTAGCTAATTAATTACAATTAACTCAGTCTGACGAAAAAATTACTGACATCTACTCCACTGTGCTGGAAACATTATGCACTAGGCTTTCTTCGAGTAAGGCCATTCCTCTTCTTTTTAAATCTTGGTGCATGATAGCTGGTACACCCTGTATATTGTGTCAAAGTGAAGGAACTTTCCTTGTCAAATTCTGAGCACAGTGAGCCCTCTCACATTCATTCCTTCCTCCCTTCCTTCCTTCTCAGAACTGATTGCAGTTGTACTAGTGTTTTTCGTCAGATATATGTGGAGGTATTGATCAGGGAGGTATGGACTGTCAGAGCACAGAGCGCTGCCCACTCGCCATTGTTTATAGGCCAATGCCATTGTTTCAAGGCTACTGCTGCTGTCATTGTCTTTCACCAAAGGACCGGAAAGCTCTGCACTCCAGTACGTTGGCTGTCACTCTGTTGCAATGCTGCATCAAGCTTTCTTCAAGGGGGGCCATCGGCTTCACTGAAGTTGTGTTGAGAAACGTCGGCAAAAACAGCACTGGCTTGCCACTGAGCTTAATTTGTACCCACGGTAAAACACGGAGATCAGGTAGTGGTGGGGTCGAACTCTTTGAAACATGACATTAGGGCCCGTTTGCCTGAGCACGATAAGTGTGGAAATAAGTTCTCAACTACGACTTCAGCACTGTCTAGGTAATAAGTCGGTTGCCCGAAACTGATAAACGCTCAGTTAAAGTAGCGTTTCCGTCTGGTTTTCTGTCAACCAGTTTGTTTGCCGTGGCCGACTTCGACTTAATGGCGTCTTATTCGTAAGCGGGAACTCAATCGGGAACGTATGGGACGAGCAAACCGGCCCAGGGTTGTTCGGAGTTGCGTAAACCTTGTGGTTGGTCGCTGCTTATTAAAATGAAGAGGGTCGAGATGAATTATGTTGGTAGCTGGTCTATAAAGGTTGTTCTGTTGATTTAGTACGCACAACAGTTTAGAACTGAGGGCAATATTTAACGTCTCTTTTATGTCATTCCGGACTGCCTAGAAATGTGCTGGCGTAGCTTTTTTTTTTTTTCTCCCATAGAATTTTTTATGGTGCGAGAAATTTCAGGATTCACAAACTGTTCTGGGCAGGAGAAAAAGAGAGATCATTAGTTCCTCAAAGAGGAAGTCTAACTTCTGAGAATTATCATTTTTAGATGATGCATATTGTGTAGGGGAAGCTGGCCAGTGGTGATTTCTTTATTTATTTATGGAAATAACAGAGGATGTGAAATATTTTTTCTGCACTATGCGCTTATGTTTTTACTGGATGTATCGGCTAGCGTCTCGCATTTTAGAGAAGTTGCAGTGCTTGATTGCAGCGCATAGCAGGGGAAAACTTTCAGTAACCTTGTGCAGGGTTGTCGCTTTTGTTTTCAGCACATTTTAGAAAACTGTTTTGGGGATGTTTTGCTCTGTGTGCTGTTCCAGCTTATTTCGATGTCTGTTCGTCCGCCCATTTGTTCTAGTCAAACACACAAGAGAAACTGATGTACTGTTTCAAACTAATACATATATATATATATATATATATATATATATATATATATATACACACACACACACACACACACACACACACACACACACACTAGAGGGGAATGTGTCGTTGCCGTAGCGTGCCGTCACGGGCCCTGTCATAGCAGCTGGTGGTGTTCCTTTTGTACTTGGCTTGGCTTGCAACATGCGTTTGTGTGGCTGGCCAGTAATGACAAAGGTAACAATGCGGACAACATTCTTTTTTTCGTGATTAGGCTAGAAGAAACTTTTAAAAATTTCCTATAGTTTTTGGTTGGCTATACTTTTATACCACTAAAATAACTTTAACTGGCCTCTTAAGAACAATATTTACAGTTTATGCAGCCACAACCAGCTTTTCAGCTTGTTGGCGGGTCGTGCTAAGTAGCGGTGGGACACGTTCTCCACGGTGCATGGCAGCACACTTGTTGAAACGCGGGTCCCGTAGATCCTGCGGCCAGATTTTCCTGTAGTGTATTATTATGAAACTACGTTACGAACGTGGTTGTAATGGTGCAACTTTTGTTGAGGGTTAAATGAAGTGTGGGCCTGCGTGCGGCATTGCGCTTGTCAAGTACCCTCCCTCCCCCTTCCTGACGGCCTGTTTGTTGCGCAGAGGTTCAGCCAAGACGTGGCCATATACCTCGACTCCTGGGTCGGCATTGTGCAGAGCGTCAAGACTGAGCTCACTCTCCTCTTTCCCGATGGGTCCAAGTAAGTGCACCCCCTTTTGCCAGGAAACCTTATCGTGACTGCTCTGACTTAAAGGGGGAAACACGGGTCTTTGGGAGCGAAAAATTGCCACCCCAAAAAAATTTTTCGGTATCACTTTTCTCTTGATTTTTGCAGTTTTTCCTCTGAAAATTTCGTACGTGGAACAATACTAGGTACTTATAAAAGCCATAGAGACCCAATTTCAACAAAGACGTAGTAACAATTTTTCCCATAATTCCCCACTTTTTTGCCACGAGTGGTATCGCAGTGGTACGAAAGTCTTGAGAGGTACATCGCAGCATTTAGTGCAGCTAGGAAGATAATTTCTTCTGCACTGGGAAGCTGAATATTTAAACCATGCAGTATGGGAAGAATTTTGCATTTTGTGTTTCAGTAGTTGTCTAATTAGCGCTCTATTTAATTGTTTAGCAGTAGTTCAAACCTCGAAGTTAGAATTGATGTAAACATGTACGTGCTTGCAAAACAAAAAAAAATCTGCTTCCCACATGTCAGTCTCCGCAACTCTAGTATCCATTCAGGCCCTGCTGGTAATCTTTTGTTGAATAGCCTTTTCCTATTGTTCTCAAGAACAATCACGGAAAATTTTTAATGAACTCGGAAACTAGTTACCTCACAACAAAACTACATAATTAGGTATTTGAAATCAGCAAAAAACTGAACAAGCCCATGAAGCTTTGTCAAAGGTGGTTGGAAAGCAAAAAAAAAAGTTAAGACAGTGTGCCCCCTAAAGGAGCCATGAAGACAAAAAACTGACTTTGGTTCATTCAAAAGAATGCCTCGTTAGAATCACACTAACAGCACTTTTAACGTAAACTTCGCTCAAATAAGCTTCATAATCAGGAAAAACAGCATTGGCCATGCAACTCACTAGCTCATTTCCTGCAACAGAACCTATGATGTCATACCAGGCAGCTCTACGATTGGCGGAGGCCGGCAAAAGCAAATGCAAGTTATGCAGAGCTCATAATCTTCCTTCACGAGATATTTTCGCTTAAATGTAAAGCATATATTCGTTTTATAAAAGTAAGCATGTGGGGTAAGCATGGAAGCTACAAAAGTGCATGTAAACATTGAAGTACCAGAGCGTGCTGATGTTGGTACTGCGCACACTTGGCTTGTCATAGCTGCACAGCAGTATGGTGCTTTCGGGTTGCCTGACGCGACACAAGAAGATTAGCGTAAGCGACATTTTCTTACGTGACCCTGTTTGTTGAGTATACCCCATGTTTCACGACACGAGTTCTTTCTACTGTAATAAAAACAAGCCAGGCGCAAATACGGTCAAGAACAAACCAAAGGCAGGCAAATGTCAGCCGCAGTACGGTAGCGCCATCTGGGAGGCCTGACGGTAAGCAAGGCTCTGTAGTTTGCTAGATGCCTAGTGCTGCGTTCGCGTTCACTTCAAGGCCTGCTTTTCTGACGTCATCGCATACCACCTCACGAAACACAGGATTTGGCGGGGGAATCAAAATTTTGACATAAATTGATTAATTTTTTAGTGAATCACCTATCATTTGCTGCCGGACAAGCACTAGGGGCAATATAAAACACCAAATATTTCGAATAAAACAAACTTGTACTTTGTCTTCATCTTCATGGCTCCTTTAAGGGTGTGCACTTGTCTTAGGAACTTTTTTTTTTTTCTTGCTTTCCAGCCAATCTTGATAAACTCTATTTTTCTTAGCTGATTTCAAATATCTAATTGGTTTTGATGTAAGACATTCAGTTTCTGAGGTCTTTCCTGATTGTTCTTGACAACAAAAAAATACTAATCAACAAAAACTTACCAGCAAGGCATGAATAGATACCCGAAGTTGTGGAGAATGAAATGTGGGAAGCAGTGTTTTTGCTTTGCAATCACATACAAGTTTACATCAATTCTGACATGTAGGTTTAAGTACTCCTGCCAACAAATTAAAAATAATGCTAATTAAACAAGTATTGAAACATAAAATGCAAAATCTGCTTCTCTTATTGAATGGTTTCAACATTCAGCTTCACGGTGCAAAAAAAAAAATTTTTTTCTAGCTGCTCTACATGCTGGGATGTACCCCTCGAGAATTTCCTACCGCTGTAACATCGCTCGCGGCAAAAAAGGAGGAAATTATGGAAAATTTGGTTTTTCTTTTTTTTATTTAAATGGGTCCTGTACGGATTTTATAAGTACGTGGTACTGTTCAAGTACCAACTTTTCGGTGGAAAAACTGCAAACTAAGAAAAAAGTGATACCTAAGAAAATGCTTTTTTTAGGTCAATTTTGTTGTCCCAAAGACCCATGTGCCCCCTTAAAAGGACAGACAACCGATTTTTGTGGAGTGCATGTCATCAAACTCATATGACAGCCAGAATTTTATATACTGGGGTAACCACATGGAATTTCTGAATAAAGCGGCTGAAATAATTTTAGTTTGGCACTAAAATTACTGAAATCTGAAAGGTTTCGCCATTTAGTGTCTAAACATGACACTGCCATTCGTATACAAACTACTCCATCGGTTTCAACGCCCGAATAAAAACAGCATAAGGGAATAGGAAAGACTGCACTTTATTATTGTTTTAGCTGGGAACAAGTTTCAAAATACCTTTTTTCATTCCGTGTACAGTTAAAAGTATGTTAAGCATTGGCTCACTTCGTGGTTGCCAGCATTCGTTCTGGCAGCCTGCGTGCGGCTGGCAGATCTAGAAATTCCGCTTTCAAACGTTGTAGGGCCCTATCAGGAAAACCGTTTCACTTCAAGGTGTTTCAAATGATGCCCTTTCATTTGGGATAGAGAGTGTGTACTCCAAAAAATCGGTTGTCCGTCTCTTCGAGGGCACCATGAATTTTCTTGAAAGAATTAGCCTTTGGGACCTCACTCAACCCCATTCCAGCTGTGAAAGATATTTTTTTAACCAGTAAAGTGTGAGAAATGCTGAAGAAGTTTCAAATTTTGCGATGCAGTGATAGGCAGGAGTGAGGCAATAGAGGCCAGTACCAAAATATACTTAACCAAAAATATACTTAACTGTACTTTAGCTATTAGATAGTTTAATCGAACGTAACCAGAAGTCTTACTGCAATTGCCTTATCTTTTTAAGTTTTGCAATGAATACAGTGTCATTGTTATTGGAACAAAGCAGTCAACTGAATAAACCAAACTTGTACTTTGTCTTCACGGCTCCTTTAACCTATCTCATCTCTGAGAGCAGAAAATATATAATATCAAAGCACCGTGTATCACTGATAATCAGGAGGAGGAAAGTAAAAGAGAAAGGCATTGCTTATAACCTCTTACGGTATTGCTTTTTGGACAGCTCAGTACTTTATGACCCCATTGCCACAATGTGCTGTATGATTACCATATTTTTGCGCGCATAACCCATACCGAAAATGTGAAAACTTCAGTGGCAAAGTAGGGGTGCGGATAATACGCTGGGTTTTTTCTTTAGTGCAGCTTCACAGCAATGCGCATTGTGCCGTGAAGCTCCTACGCAGTAACACTGACTAAGGCATCCATGGCAGCGATTGTGCAAAACATGCCAAGGACAAGGAAGAAAAAAACAAGGATGAGCGGACTCTAACAACCTAATTTTATGGGTGAATTGTGACTTTCGCATTGCAGTCAGTGTATTCTACTTGCTAAATGTATGCTTTTTTCTGTCTCCATAGTGTGTGATGTGTTGTTTGAGCAGTAGCTTTGGTGCAGCCTTTCCTGTATCAAATGTGCGGGCAATACGCGAGGATTTTCTTTTCCTTTCCGGTGGGCTGAAAGTGGGGGTGTGGATTATATGCAGGGGCAGGTTATACACGCGAAAATACGGTAGCTCACAGCTGCACATCGTGCGTCTTCAGGTGCCATTAATGAAACACAAAGAAGTGGGCTTGTTGAAGTTTTTAATGGAACTGATATTTTTCTTTTTTTTTAAGTTTTCAAAATGAAAGGTGGTGTGTCCACTAAAGGCTGCTGCACTATTATGTTGTACTAACGTTGCCACAGTACAGTAATAGTTCTGGTCATATCTATTCGGCATTGTAACTGACGTTAAAAAAAAAATTTTTATTCGGGGAGCACTTCTGCCTCATAAATTTAACAACTTGAAAGCAAGCAATCGCCAAGCAACCTGGTGAAAATTGAAGGCTGGGATTGACCAAAAGGAATCTTAAGGTTCATAAACGGCTTGGGGTTGGTTTTCAAACGAGCAGATGTTTACAGTTACGTTCACACACAAACAGTTACGTTCACACACAAACGCTGTTTCAGGTGCGTCCTACAAGAGGATGATGCTTTAGATCTGGATGATGTCCTGGATCGAAGGCTACCGGTAAGCTTTTTTTTCCTTCATGTCGTTTATCATCACTTTTTTGTACCCTTAAAGGCCTAAACAGTTTGTTCTGCGGGAAAAACTTATTTCTTATGTGTGATAAGCACACTGCAACCTGCATGCCTCCCAAATTGGGAAGATTTTGCCAAGATACCATCATCCCCCTTAATTACGTTCTGTGCAGTGATTTTTGCAGTGTGCAGTGATTCTGTGCAGACTTTTTTTTTGCATCTTTTGTTACTTTTGCGTTCGATGGTTAAGATGAGTAACCGCAAAGTCTACCAGCTTTACATCCTGTTGCACTGAGCCGCGGTGGCGCAGTGGCTAAGGCGTTGTGCTGCTGAGCTTTGGACGCAGATTAGATCCCGACTGCGGTGGCCACTTCTTGGGTGGAGGCAAAAGCAGAAGTGTGTCGATATTTTGGTGCATGTTAACGGTTCCTAAGGCAGTCTACATTAATCTGGAGCACTGCACTAATAGCACACCTCATGGCCCAGGTGTACCTTTGGAGTTTGAAACCCCCATAATTTTAGTTTGAACGGTTTTAGCTTTCTTCATGGCACACTTCGTAGTTCAGCCGCAGCATAGCCCAGCTGTGGCTGTTAAATCCCACAGTTTGAATTTGAACAATTTAACTTTCACGGTGCGCTTCATAGCGAAGGTGTGGCTTTGCGTTAAACCCCATTTGAATTTGAACTTTCTTTGAGGGTGCACTTACATGGCTAAGGTGCAGCTTCAGCGAGTTAAGCCCCACAATTGCAGTTTCAACAGTTTTTCACGCTCTCTTGTTCACCTTCTCTGTGTCGCCAGTCCTCGGAGTTCAAGGACGAGGGCTTCTACAAGGGCCAGAAGCTGTGCGGGCCGATGCGGTGCTTCGAGGCAGCTCGCTGGCTCAACTGCACCAAGGAGACGACCGCCCTGCTCAGCCGCCCACACAAGCACGTGCATGTCACTGTGGAGGACGTGAGTGGTATCTCTCTCTCTCTCTCTCTCTCTCTCTCTCTCTCTATATATATATATATATATAAAGAACAAGCCGGGTTCCGTAAAGGTTATTCAAGGTTATTCAACAATGGACCATATTCACACGATCAATCAGCTGATAGAGAAGTGCGCTGAGTATACTGAACCCCTATATTTAGCCTTCATAGATTATGAGAAAGCATTTGACTCGGTCGAAACCCTACCAGTCATTCAGGCATTACGGAACCAGGGGGTAGATGAGCATTATGTAAAAATACTAGAGGATATCTACAATGGGTCTACAGCTACCATCATCCTCCATAGGGAGAGCAGTAAAATACCTATAAGGAAGGGTGTCAGACAAGGAGACACAATCTCTCCAATGTTATTCACAGCATGCTTACAAGAAGTTTTCAGAACGTTGGATTGGGAACAGGTGGGAGTAAGGGTTAATGGAGAATACCTCAGTAACCTCAGATTTGCTGATGACGTTGCCTTGCCGAGTAACCCGGAGGACGAATTGCAAAGCATGCTTTCCGCACTGGGCGAACAGAGTAGAACCGTGGGCCTGAAAATTAATATGCAGAAAACTAAAGTAATGATCAATAACCTCGGGACAGCACAGCAGTTTGAGATAGGTGGCGAGGCAGTGGAAGTGGTAAGCGAATATATCTACTTAGGCCAAGTTGTGACCCCAGATCCCAACCATGAGGGAGAGATAATTAGAAGGATTAGAATGGGGTGGGGTGCATATGGCAGACATTCTCAGGTAATGAATAGCAGCCTACCATTGTCACTGAAGAAGAAAGTGTATGACAGCTGCATCTTACCGGTACTCACCTACGGGGCAGAAACTTGGAGGCTCACTAAGAGGGTTCAACTTAAATTGAGAACTACTCAGAGGGCAATGGAGAGGAAAATGATAGGTGTAACATTAAGGGACAAGGAGAGCGGAGTGAGTCAGGGAGCAAACTGGTGTTAAAGACATATTAGTAGAAATTAAGAAGAAATGGATGAGGGCAGGGCATGTAATGCGAAGGCAAGATAACCGCTGGTCATTAAGGGTAACAGAGTGGATCCCTAGAGAAGGCAAGCATTGCAGGGGGCGGCAGAAAGTTAGATGGGCAGATGAGATCAAGAAGTTTGCGGGGATAAATTGGTCACAGTTGGCACAGGACCGAGGTAATTGGAGAATAATGGGAGAGGCCTTTGCCCTGCAGTGGGCGTAGATAGGCTGGTGGTGATGATGATGATATATCTCCCCTCTCTTGCTCTCCTTCTCTCTCTCTCTCTCTTGCTCTCTATCTCTCTCGCTCTCCTCTCTCTCACTCTCTTGCTCTCTCTCTCTCCCCTCTCTTGCTCTTTATCTCTCGCTCTCCTGCTCTGTCTCTTTTCTGTCTCTCACTCTTTATCTCTCTCTCTCTATCGCTCGCTCTCGCTCTCTATCTTGTTCTCTAGCTTTCTCTCCCTCCCCCCCCCCCCTCCCATAGTAACTGGGGATGCTTGTCACAGGAAGATGATGGCTGGTTGAGCTAGCATGGGGCCCATACTAGGGTACAAGTTAAAAACGGCAATAACTTGTGTCGTGTGACACTCCACTGAAGCGGCTGACCCGGATGTTCCAAGCGCGTCCGCATTTTGGAAGGAGTTTGCGCTTAACGTGCGACATCGTATGCTTTTTCTCACATAGTTTGTTTATCGTCGCTGCAGTAGCTTATAAGCACATTGAGTTCAAACAGTCGTGGGTGGAAACGGCTTGCGCTGTGCTCAAATTACTCGCAGTAATGCGCTCTTGGTGCCGCACAGAAGAACAGCCAGCCGCTGTGAAAGGCGCAGAGGCACCTTTCGTTGTTTGTTGTTCCTGGGCTGTACCCGAGCATAGTGTGATTCTTGAGGAAGAGGCAAATACACCAACCAAGGGCGTTTATTGGAAGGAGCCCCAACGTTTCGGGGCCTACTTGGCTCCTTCATCAGGGGTGACTGCGTAAGACAAGAAGCGGCAGTTATATAAGGTGTCTTCTTTTTCTTTTTACTCGTATCTTGCTTATGCGCTTCTGAGGCCGTGGGCGTAGATGGTGGGAAGGGCTCCTAGGGATCTATTTAGGCTTTGCCGGTTCCCTCGTATGTGCCAGGATTTGAGGAGTATTTGGTTACTCTTCCTGAGTAATTGGTTTCGCTGGCAACCTTGCTCTCTATCTTTCTCGCTCTCCTGCTCTCTCTCTCTCTCTCTCTCTCTCTCTCTCTCTATCGCTCGCTCTTACTCTCCATCTTGTTCTCTAGCTTTCCCCCCCCCTTCCCCCCTTCCCATAGTCCAAGTCAATCTTGTGGCCAGCTTTATCACAGTGGCCGGCCATTGCACTGCGCTGAATGTTCAACCTGCCAACGTCATTTTTGTGTTGTCAGAGCCGTTCCGGGAAGTTCCTCGTCTCAACGTAACTAGCAGGGCCTTGTGCGCAAGCAGTTTTTAGATGTCCCCTTGGGCCTTTTCTTGCCCCCGCTAGTTACATTAACAAGAGCAGGAACTTTCCAGAACGCCTGACAACACAAAAATGGCAAATGGCCAGGTACAAATACGGCCAAAAACAAAGCAAAGGCAGAAAATGGCTTACCACGGTATGGTGGTGCCATCTAGGTTGACTAACGGTAAACGAGGCTCTGCAGTAGGCCGCAGAGCGGTTCTTGTGATGTCATTGTAGACGTCATGAAAACGCACAATTTGTTGGGAGAATTAATTTCTCAGTGAATAAAGCATCGTTTGCTTCCAGACAAGCGCTGGGGACACTATGAAACATGAAATCTTTCGAATAAAACAAACTTGTATTTTGTCTGCCTCGCCACTTTAATGTCTTCGCTCAAGCGTTGTGTGTTTTTTTTTCCTCGGCAACTAGAGACTTCCAGCCTCTGAGTTGCACATGTCGTTAGGTCTCTCCTCAAGCAACATGGGTCGCCCTTCATGAAGCCAACTTTTCCCCCGTTGTTTTCCCTCTGCAGGTGAAGGTGGTGTACCTGTTTGTTCAAGGTGTGTGCAAGGCCTTCCAAGACGCGTCCAATGCTAACAACCAGAGCGACGAGCTCATCAAGTACGTCATCGAGGGAGAGGCGCTCGACAGGTGAGCACACCACTAAAACCTTCCTTCCCTACCAACCCTCACGTTTAAGAGTCTATATTTGCGCAGGGGTCGGCTAAGATGACGTCTTGAACTAATAGTTTTACTTCTGGCACGGCACTATACAGCAAAATCTCGTTACAAGAGACACTCAAAGGAACCGGGATACATATCTCTTGCAACCAAGGTCTCGTGTATGCAATCTTTCTAACATGGCGAACATAGGAAAACCAACCAAACCGCTTTCATTCAAATGTCTCTTATAACCAAGTGTCTCCTGTAACAGAGTCTCTTGTAACGAGATTTTAGTGTTTTTGGGTGCATTTCGATTTACCCTTTCTAAAGGGCTCATGAAGGCAAAACTTTGTTTAATGTAAAGGAACTGGGCTTTACAAGCTCGCTCAGCTCCATTCATGCCACAAAGGTGTGTTTTTTTTTTTTTTTTTAACCAAGAGAATGCAAGGAATGTAGCAAAAGTTTTCGAATTTTGCGTGACGTGTTTGGCCAAAAGTGAAGTCATGCGGGCCAGCACTGAAAATGTAATTTTCAGTGTGTTTTAACTGCGTGCTTGAATTGATGCGATCAAACGGGACGAGAGGTCCCACTATGATCGTTCAGTCGTGTCTTGGGATCATTTCGGTCAGCGGTGCACATTAAAGATCCCCAGGTGGTCAAAATTAATTCGGAGCCCTCCACTACGGTGTGCCTTACCGCCTTTGTCGCGTCGTCGCGTTTAACCCCCACAATCAATCAGTCAATCATTCAATCAATCAATCAATCGATGATTTCAGTCAGTTGCTGCCATTTGCACAAAATTGCATGACATCATAGAAAAATTGCTGGAAAGGGGCCAGGGAGTCGCACGGCTTCATGTGTTTTTTTTTAATATCTCCATTATTTGTTGCGAGATTGCGATTAAATTGGTGTTATTATCGGGACAAAACAGTTTTTTTAACGAACCAAACTTGTATTTTCCTTTAATGGCAACCCAATAGTAGTTGGCGATGGAAACAGTTCTGTTAAAGGAGTACTGACACCAAATTTTCATGTCCCTTTTTTTTGTATGACTTTTATCCACGCTTAATCAAACCCAAAACAACACTTTTAAATACTTGAGCACGCGATAATTTATTTACATAGAATGGCCTGAAAATCGTCAGTTTCGGTTTCCATCGCTTCCACAGTAGTATGACCTCAAAACACTGCAGAGGCCTTTGCAGGAGTTGTTTCAACCGCCCTGTTGCCAGAGCTGAGCGGCTGAGCTGTCCGAGTGCATTCAGTCCTATCATTGCAGAAAATATTTGATGGCCGCTTTCAATAAACGTCCTGATGGTGACTTCTAGAGCCATTTCAGGGCACAATATCGGCTCTTTTTCGCAAGAATGCCTTTCTGGGGAGCGGTTATGCTTGTATAGTTATGCCTAGTTGGTGCTCGCCGGGCCGCTCGTGGGATGCCACACTGATATCCACGTGCTGTGCGCTGCTTTGCATCCTGTTCCGTTGGCCCGATAAGCGAGATCAAATTAAGTATATCCCACCAGTCACAGGCCATTCACATTTCAGCTAGGGTGTTCTGTCTAGTAAAGAAAGCAAACTTTGTAATACAATATGCCTGCCAGGAATTGGTGTCATTACCCCTTTAGTCCCCAATTTAGTATAATTGGCACTAGAGAAGACTACTTTGGAAATGTGCATTGATGGACTCCGGAACGGAAAAATTAATTTCATAAGTCGGATTTATCACTGACTTGTCTGCCTGTTTCATTGCGGGATCGCTTCCTCTGCGGAAAGCTTCACTGCCCAGTGGCTAAGGCGTTGTGCTGCTGAGCACGAGAACGCGGGTTCGATTCCTGGCCGCGGCGGCCGCTTTGCTGATTAAGGTGAAAAGCAAAAACGCCCATGTGTACGAAATTTCAACGCACGTTAAAGGGACACTGAAGTGAATTTGTCAAGCTCCCGTTTTTGCTTGCACTGCGTAGACTGGCTCAAATTAGCACACTTTTCATCGTTTATTCGGTTGACAAATCGGTAATTATTTTACAAAGCGCGAAAGAAGAAAAACTACCATGCGCGGTTTGCGGCGGCCGCACTAACTAAAGCTGTGACGTTAGGAGGAGCCGCACCGTGATTGGACGATGCCCAAGGTGAGCAACCAAACAAGTTTCGGTTTCGGTTCTGTAAAACATAACCGTTGGCGTTGTTGGATGGGTATTCTCAAAAACTCAGTAATCATCGTACCGCGCTTCTGCCATGTTGTCAGCTGTAAAAATGCATAAAGATAAGCCTCCTAGGACGGATTAGAATCGTAGCATTCACTAGCCGAAACCTAAGCAGTGCATGAACGCCCTCCGCGTACCCGCAGACGCCCAAATGTCATGCGCTTTTCCCCCATATTTGGAGCTTGCCTCCCTCATGCCTGTGTCGTAAAAAGCGTGTTCGCACCAGGCCAAGGGTCTGTTCATTCTGGCCTGTGCCCACTGCCTGCAAGCAGTCGGTGCTTATGGCAACAGCACGCCAACGAGAACTCGCTAGCACGCCAGTGCCAGCCTGCGCGCGTTTTGTGAACTAGTTCGTGGAGCCATGAACGTTGCGGCCCAAAAAAAGGTGAACTCAATATAGAAAACATCGGCGGAAAACGAAAAAGTTAACTTACAAAAAAAAAAGCACGTACCCGCGGGGATTCGAACTCGTGACTTGCAAAATACTTGCCGTGGCACACCTAGCAACCCAGACCGCTCGGCCACGAAGCCAGCTCGGCCAGGACCGGTTATATAGGGTATATAATGTACAACCAGTTTACACTTTAGTTTTGACATTTCAAGCAGCTTAGGTGACTATTTGTTGTATTGCGTTCGTGCAGTAAGCGTCGCCCAAGTTTCCACAGTAGCTCACGTCTAGCAATTGCATTTCGTAGACGGAAAGCGTTCGCAGATGTGTAGTCGTGCTGCTGACCGCTGTTCTTGTTCGCCCAGCGCAAAAAGGTGCTTCCCGCACCCTAGTTTTACGCTGTACGGTAAAAATATCAGTTGATTTTATTTCCTTAGTACCTATATTGACTTCGCTGACTCTTCTCCCGCCTTCAAGAGGACTTATATTTTCCTACTGGCATACCAGTCAGCGAAGCGTCGCATGTGCGCTTGTGCAGCGCTTGTGTGAAGCGACCTTGACTTGGAGCTAGATACAGTGTACAAACTAACAAGTAAAGAAAGGCAAATTCTACCATTCACAAACGTGTCCTGGCTTCGTTTCAACTGAGCGAACGAATTGCGACGACCCGTCGGCGGCCGGCGGACGAAACGCTGGGCCGACTGACTCTGTCTGAAGGCCGGGGAGCCGTGCAGTAGCGCGGCCAATTGCCAGCTTATCCCCTCCTGACGTCACACGAAAACGCCGCAGAAAATGGGTGAGCGTAAAGAGAGGAGGACAGCATTTTCGAAATTATTTTTCTACTAAATAAAATGGCGTAAACGCGCCCAGGGTGGTCGAAACATGGCCTGGGGACTCCGGACTACAATTTGCGCAAGTAATCCCGCAATGTTTACATATCACTTCAGTGTCCCTTTAAAAATCCCCAGATGGTCAAAATTATTCCGGAGCCCTCCACTATGGTGTGCCGCATCGCCTGTGAAGCGTTGGCGCGTTAAACCCCACAATCAATCAATCAGTGGGCTTTCAGTGTCCATAAATACAGCCTTGTACTTTTTTTTATTTCAATTTAAAATTATTGTTCGTATGCAATACAGGAGGAGGTTTGGAAGTTATACAGGAACTGTGTGGTGAACTCCTGTAAACAGTTATATTTGGTTAACTACGCTGTTTGCTGATTTAGTGTGAGCGTAAATGGTCGTATCATTTGTGTATAACAAGCTGTAGCCAAAATTTAGGCATTTAGGGAGGTTGTTATTTTGTATTTAAATAATATTGGAGCCAAAATTGAACCCTGTGGAACACCTTTATTGATACCTGGAGGTTGTGGAAGTTAATCGTTAAATTCTATGACTAAAATCGATCAGTGCTGATGGTTTGGGTTCACGGATTCCTATCTTCTCAAGTTTCTTCTTGCTTGCAGGGTGAAGATGATCAACATCTTTGAGCGGTGTGCCCTGCAGATAGGTGACCGCAACTACTACACCCTCAAGGCCACCGACAACATCTGCAGCCTCGAGGAGTGGAAGCGCCAGTGTGCCTCCAAGTACAGCCCCCCTCTGCCCGCCGAGTGTGTGGTGAGAAGCCTCCATTGGCGGTTTTATTGTGCTTGAACCGAGGCAAAGTAGGTCGTTGGAATTGTCATAGAAGATAGTGGTCGTTGTGTTTAATACATTTATGCTGGTGAATTGGTTGAGATGTACCATCAGAACTGCCGCTGCAGCCACGTTTGCACCCACAGCCTTGGGCTTTGTAATCCAGTTACCAACTAGCCCAGTTATCAATTTTTGTGTGGCTCTGACACCCATTAGAGCTTCATCCCTTTCATTAACTGTCCTGGCTACCGGTTTTCATATGTCTACCAACAGAACTTTAACCCTGCTATGAACTAGCGCACATACTGTCCCAGCTACCAGTTTTCGTATTGCTACCACCTTTTAAAGCTTCAGTCCTGTTATGAACTAGGCCACAAACTAGCCTGGCTACCGGTTTTTGTGTTAACTCCCACCATTTATAACTTCCAATTTGTTACAAACTAGCCCATTTATTGACTCTGCTACCAGTTTTGATATGACCCCCAACAGTTACAGACTGGCCCGGCCATCACTTTTTGTATGCCCCTCTTGCCAAATAAAACTTCAAAATAATAATAAATAAAAGCTGGTTACAAATTAGCCCACAAGCTGGCCCATCTACCAGTTTTTGATTGGCTCGCACAAGTTAGAACTGGCCTGGTTACAACTCTAACCCTGGTACAAACTAGCCTGCAAACTGGCCTGGCTGCCAGTTTTCATGCCTCTACCCTGGAACGAACTAGCCCACAAACTAGCCCGGCTATCAATTGTCGGCCTGAATAGAACTTCAGTTCTGTTACAAACTAGCTTGCAAACTGGCCTGGCTGCAAATTTTCATGCCTTCACCCTGGAGCCCACAAACTAGCCTGGCTACCAATTGTCGTTCTGAATAGAACTTAAATTCTGTTACAAACTAGCCTGCAAACTAGCCCAGCTATTAATTGTCGTTTTGAATAGAACTTCAATTCTGTTATAAACTAGCCTGTAAACTGGCCTGGCTACCAGTTTTTATGCCTCTACCCTGGTACGAACTAGCCCACAAACTAGCCCGGCTACCAGTTGTTTTGAATAGAACTTCAATTCTGTTACAAACTAGCATGCAAACTGGCCTGGCTGCCATTTTTTATGTCTCCACCCTGGTACGAACTAGCCCACAAACTAGCTTGCAAACTGGCCTGGCTGCCAGTTTTCATGCCTTCACCCTGGAGCCCACAAACTAGCCTGGCTACCAATTGTCGTTCTGAAGAGAACTTCAGTTCTGTTACAAACTAGCCTGCAAAGTAAACTGGCCTGGCTGCCAGTTTTCATGCCTCCACCCTGTCACAAACTAACCTACAAACTGGCTCGGCCTCCAATTGTTCTATGGTTCTCTCCTGGTTAGAACTTCAACCCTGTTTCGCACTGGCCCACTGCCGCGCGGCCATAACCGATTTGCTGCTCCCAGCCGCAGGGACCCGAGGGCGAGAGCGCCAACCACCAGCCTCCCGCCGCCCCTGTGGCCAGCCACGGCGACACGCTGGCCATGAGTGCCGAGAACAACAAGGACGCCCAGCCCCCGGCCCAGGACGGCAGCGACTCGGACTACGAGGATGTGGACGAGGACAACGACGCTAGCGGCTCCGACACGGTGTCCATCACCAGCGGGTCGACTGCGTCGTCGGTGGACACCCACAGGCTAGGCGCCGGTCAGTACAGTGACACCTCGTTACAAGAGACACTCAGGGGACCCAGGAAACATGTCTTTTGTAACCAAGGTCCCTTATAACCCCGAAATTCTAAAAAACATTGTGGAAATGACTCGATCACACTTTGCTATACATCAGCATCAAAGCGTTTTTAAACAGGTCGACAAGAAAATGCTTATTGTGGCTTAAGGGGGAACACTGTTCTTAAAACAACTTTTAATTTGAAAGTGAACTCTCTGAAACTTGTCAGTCTTGCTGTTTTTTCCCCACTGATTTCAAACATGCCATTGTTTTTTGGTTGGTCAATTAGTTCTTGAGATTAGTGAAGATAATAAGCCATTTTTGAAGGAACAATAGACAGAACAGTGTTGGTCATAAAACTGTAATCTTTGTGTTTTCCAATACTATGAACCCTGGTGAATGCAACAATCGAAGCGGTTTTTGATGCATCGCTTTGAACTAATTTTACAGCGCATTAAACTTTGGCAGCAGCAGCGGCAAGAAACCATTTCGAACACCCATTTCAAACACCAAAGTTTAATGAGCTGTAAAATTAGTTACAAGCTATGCATTAAAAAAAACGGTTCAATTGTTGCATTCACCATGGTTCATAGTATTGGAAAACACAAAGATTACAGTTTTATGACCAACACTGTTCTGTCTATTGTTCCTCCAAAAATGGCTAATTATCTCTAATTATCTTGGGAACTAATTGACTCTCTAAAAAAATAATGGCATGTTTGAAATCAGTGGGGAAAAAAACAGCAAGCCTGACTAGTTTCACACAGTTTGCTTGGAAATTAAAAGAAATTGTTTTAAGACCAGTGTCCCCCCCTTAAATAAGTCACGCGCAGTAGTTTCAGGGAGTGTAGATTGTATTAGCTTCCTTCCCAACTTTTTTTAGGTAAGCCACTTCGCTTTGCAAACCTTCCTGTTCTCACAGCACCATTAAAGTGCTCTTTGATGTTTGTTGGTTTATCAGTGCTGACACTTGCTGCCCCGCCATATCCTCATTGTCCTCCTCCTTTGGTTCATCCTTTAGGGAACCATTTACTTGCGTAAGGATCACATTATTTGTAAGTTTCTCAGAGCACACAAGGTCCTCATTTACAGACGCAAACTCTTCAAAAAGGTTCTGGAACCTTTGCGGTCTCTAGGGTGCAGGTCCAAGCTTCACCTTCAGGGCAGTTTTCAGCAAGGTCTTTCATATAGGGCCCCTTTTCTATCATGTCTCTTCTAAGTAGTGTAGAATTTACTCTAGGGACTCAAAAAAGCTGCCCTTTGTGATATAGTGTTTCTTGTAACCATTTCTCTTGTATGCAATCGGAGAAAAAAAGCATTGCAGAGAAAGGGAGACAAGGACAGAGAGGACAACGAGGACTGCGCTGAAGAACTGTGCTGAAGGACCGCAGTCCTCGCCGTCCTCTCTCTGTCCTTAGCTTTCTTTTTTGCACTTTTTTTTCTTCGATCATGTGCTAGCCTGACCAGTTTTCCACGTTAATTGTATGCAGTTTTGCCAACATGGTGAACACAGGAAAAACAACCAAACAGTTTTCGAGTATCTGTTATAACTGTCTGTTGTAACAAGGTTTTGCTGTAGTCGTTCCAGCCGTCGTGGACGCTGTGCTGTAGGACCTGCTTGAGGGTTTGAACTTGGGCGAGTTGGTACACGTCTAGCTGGAACAGGGCAAAAACAGGACACTGGAAGAAAATACACACGTGCTGAGTAGCGACTTTATTTTACTACAGAAGAAAGGTGGGCTAATAATCGTTATGTGCATGTAGGGGCACTTTGGTGCATGTGAAACTCAACATTAACTAAAAATACTCTCCCATAGTAGCATGAACTGTGGGGGCCCAAAGGTTCCGTGCTAGTCTCGCACTTTTCAAGTGCACCCCCCCCCCCCCTCCACTGTTGGCTTCTTAGTCATGCAGTAACAGGCAGCTTATTAGATAGATGACGACTGTAATAGTGATTCCAGACCTTCTCTTTAACATCTCCTTCGAACAGCACTGAGTAATGCACAAGCCAGTAGATGGTGCCACTGCTACTGTGGAGGAGACTGCATGGACTGCGCACCTAGGTTTGTGTGTTAGAAAAACTGGGAAGGCCTACGGTGTTCGAAAATTTTGAGAGGAAATTCTCAAGCAATCAAAACAGCAAACAAAATCACACAAAGCCAAAGAAACTCCTAACCAAAAAGTAATAATCGGTGGCCAGAAAAACTGAGGGGTCCTCTACTTAGTTTATTTGTCGTGAAGGAAAGTTACAATTCACTGAATGTAGAGACGAGGGTCCCAAAGTTCCCCATCTGTATCCCGACGTCCTACAGTAAACGTTTACAGGGTGTCTACCAACGTTGAAAACAGGGAGAAGCGGGAATTCTCAGGGATTTTGAATAGTCTGGAAAAGCTCAGGGAAAACTCATGGAATTTGTGCTTCTATCAGGGAAAATTAACCATACTTTATAAGGGAAGCGAACTTCACGGTAATTCTGGCTCAAGTAACAGCGAGTCAAAAGTGGACAGCCCTCCGGAGCCGTCGCTGGTTCCAGTGAACTCACTTCATACAGCTTGCAACTCACCTCCATCCCCCTCCAACCCCCTGTATGCTCCCCTTGTGTTCTAGCGTGTTTCCCCAGACTCGTGAAAGGCGGCAGAAAATGTTGCGTGCCGCAGTAGCTTGTTGTGGCAGCGTAAGGGAGTCTACTGGGGTATGGGGCAGTAGTAGCTTTCAGTCCTATGCTGGAACACCTGGCACCGTCTACTGTGGTTTCTAGTTACTTGACGCACGTTGCAAATCTTTCAGTTGTGAATATGGTGTAAATTTAATAAAAACACATTTCTCTTCAACTTTAATTAAAAGTTTACAGCTGTGTTTGTATCGAATATGGACGTTGTACCCCGTTTGAAAAGTTACTTTTAACTGCAAACCGGCACTATATTCCGCTGCGTAGAAAGGCAGAGCATGTTTCGGCTACGTAGCTTTCGCTGCGCTCCGGAACAACTTTATGTGGAGTCACCATAGCATGGTGTAGTTGAGGTGTTTCTGATTTCCAATGTGAATCCCAAATGAACTCCTCCCGATCATCCTGCGCAGCGCTTTGATGTTAGAAGTATGGCGGCTTTTAAGGGCACCTAGTGTGACAGGGTTTAAGATGCAAGTGTCCCTCGTCCAAAGCAAAATAAATTCTTTGAAGCAGTGAAATACAGCACTGAGGCATTGAGTGCGAGCTAAGAATATGACAGTACAGTTTTACCCTTTTTTTTATATTTCATTCACTGTGAATTTTACTACCACTCTGTTATGTTTTTTTTTGGATGAGATAGACGTTACTGGTTAGCACTCAAACTTTATTATGTCATGTTTTAATTTTATAAGGGGCTTTTTAGAGGGTGACAGCAACTGGTGAAGTGGTTTCAGCCCGTGTTGACGTGAAACAGTTCTGTCTCACTCAGGGAATTTATCAGAAAGACTCGGGGGGGAAATCTGGAAAATTTAGGGAATTTGGAAATGTTAACTTGGTAGACGTGCTGGTTTATAACCAAGCCTGCCCAAGTCACTTCTGCGGTGCCACTACCAGTTTAAGGGGCCACCAAAAGCTGAGCAATTTCTCATTTAAAAAGCAAAACTGTTTTTTTTTTTTTTCCCTCAGTTCTTTCAACTTCTGTATAGCAGCAGATTGTGCTCTCTTGTCTGAAGCAGATAACTGATGCGTTTTATTTGCTACGGAGGTATGGGTTGTGGCGGTAGAAGGACGTATTGACGGCACTGACGAGCAGGAGCTCAACGTGCATGAGTCTTGAGTCACCGGCCATAAGAAATGCTTCTCAACATCAGGCAGTGACTTGGCGACCCCGCGCAGCGTTCCGGCGTGGTAAGCACGGCCCGTCGCTGGCCACCAAGCTGCTCAAGAAGTGGAAACACCGGCGGCCGCGCAGGCGCCGTCTTCCACAAGAGCAGCCGTCCCTCAAGCCCGGCGATGTGTTGGTCACCGAGACACTGGCCACATCCACCACGGCCCAGGTGGTCTGGCAGGTATGGCCCACTCACTCAGCGCAAGGACGCGGGTTCTTTTCTGATGGAGGCGAAGGGAAAAAAAAAAAAACGAAAGCACATGTGCGTCGAAATTTTGGCGCACGGTAAACATCCCGTGGGGTGGAAGTTAATCCGGAGCCCTCCACTACGGCACGCCTTGTAGCACAGGGGTAGTTTCAATGTGTTAAACCCTATAATTAATCAATGGTCTGGTAGTTCTGAGTGTGAGGGGTGTGTGTGGGGTTGACGGCCTGTTTGGTGACCCTCAAAAAGCTGTAGAGTTCGGAGTAATGTGTACTGACGGAAAACCTGCTGCTGGTGTCTAGGTAAGCCGCACGCTTCAGCAAGCACGCTGTCATGTACCGCATAGGAGCGTTACATCGTTACCGTATAAGTTGGAATATAGGTCGAGATTTTTCACTAAAAAGTTCATAGAAAAGTCGCCCCTCGACCTATAATACCGGTCATTGGCTTAATGTTTTTCCCATTTCTTGGCCACGAGGTAAGGGGGTCAACCTCAATTCCGGCTCGACCTATATTCCGACTTTTACGGTACGTGGCTCGCCAACAAGTTTAAAAGTTGCCTGTGGCCCCGAAGAAAAACAAAACAATATTACAGCAAAGCTGTTTTGCACTAGGTTTATCCAAATTGTGTCCATCTATCGGGTCACATCAAAAAAGAATTGCACTCACTCACTCTTAAAGGGGCCCTAAATAGGCTTCCGAAGGTCGCCATTTCAATCGCGCAATCGCTAGAGTACCCCTTCACGACAACGTGTACCAAATATTACACCTCTGCGTAAAGCAGGGGCCGCACAAACACGAAAAAAAGATTTCACTTTCTCTCCTGGCTCACCAACCATACCTTGCCGCCACACTTGCGCGCTCTGACGCAGTTCTTTCCGGCTCTGACGCGCCTCTATGACTCACGAGACACTGCCCAGTGCGGCGCCGCGAACGCGAACCACAGCGACAGCGCTCACCGCGCAACCGGAATCTGGTGGGCGGAGCATGCGCGTCGAGTGCTAAAAAAAAAAAAAAAAGCTCGCGCGGGGCTTGGCGCAGCCAATGACTGCACGTACATCAAGGAGGGTGTTGGATTGCCCTGTTTCTCTCGGTGGTCTTGCGCCGGGTCGATGACGTCGCGGCTTCCACAGTGCTTCGGAGGAGCTACTAGAGGAGGAGAGCCCCAGGCCTTATGGGTGGCCCCTTTTAATGAGCGATAACTCTGCTAATACTTAACGAATTTAAACAATTTTTGCGGGATGACATTCCCTGGATAGTACTCCAGTGACTGCGCACGCAAAATCGTAATATTTGGCAGCCTATTTAGGGCCCCTTTAAGCTAGTGTAGAATGCTGTGTAGCTCCCAATCCACTGTAGGTATCTTGATAAAAGATATAGTACTGAAATTGGCCGCGAAGAAGACTCAGTCATAAGGACAAGTACCACTTGTTATTAGTTCATGTGCTCTTTAAACGGAAAAAGAAAAACAAAGGTTTCTTTTTTACGTAAAACATTGTGATGTCAAAAGGAAGTTCAAACTTCTTTCGTTCTTGTTTGATGCCTATAAAAAGAGTAAAAAAAAAACATTCTCAGAGCTTCATTGCACAGAGCAGACCGTTATGATCTTGCTAACATGTGAACCCTACAAAGTTTTTTGGCTAATTAACCGATCCTGGGGTGGCTCTGTAAGTGTGATTAGTTATTTAACTTAAAAAGTATAAAAGATATTGTTAAACCATATTCAGTTTTGTTATTAAAAAGGTTAACTATATAAATGCTGTTGATTTGATTAAGTTTGGTGGCAAAATGACAAATGTAGTTTTATTTGCCATGTTTTGCCTGAGGGGGCCACTAAAGGCGGAATAACTTGCTGTTTAACGAGAAAAATCAGTTTCCTTCAGCTTTTTCAGCTTCTGTTTGGCAACAAGCAGAGGGCTCTAAGTTTGAAACAAATAGTTAAAAGCCAACATCCCTCTCTCGTGTAAACATTCCGTGTTTTCCGTGGCGTGCGCGTAACAAATAAAGAAGGCTTAAGCGTGCCCACATACTGATTTAACGTTAAAGCACATTGTGTAACGTGTGAGTCTGAAACAACTCCTGGGGGTCACATAATGTGTAAAGCTCGGATATAAAAGCTTTCATAAGGCCTAGAATAAGGCTGGCTACGCAGAACACAGCGCAAAGTATGATTTCACTTTCACTTTTGGGGAACGACCTTCTTAATTTTCTCCTTTTCAGGATGGCTCAGTGGAAAGTGGAATCCCGTCGTCCGAACTGTACCCGATCCACCACTTAGATGGCCACGAATTCTTCCCTGGCGACTTTGTCGTGGAGAACACAGGTGCGTTCACGTTGGCGCTTTATTGCTCAGCATCGGATTTGGGCACTGCAGAATGCCCTGAACTCCAACATATTTGTCTGGTTATTAAGAGAGGCAAATTTGTTTTGGGTTCTGTTTTTTTTTTCCCATGTGGCCGTCCTGAGGCTGCCCTCCAGCTTTTCAGTTATAAAGCTAAGATTGAAGGGAAGAGTTTGAAATGGGATGCAGAAAATAAGAATGATGATACCTAGGTCCCAGCTATTAGCTAGGTCCCAGCATTCCCTAAATCCCTAGCTCTTTTAGCGCTGACCGAAATACAGAAAATATGAAATTCGTGACGGCCGCCTTTGGTCATTGTTAGATGCGCTGTGCATTTTGTCCCGTTTATGTTCATTGACGTGAAAGCTTCTGTTTCCGCTCTTTGCCCAACTTTCTGCGCTTGCACCCGTTTTGTGGAATAAACTCTTCCCGGCTTCGGCTCAATGTTTGATCTACCAGTGCTGTATGAAAAGTGATGCGTTGTTAAGGCCAAAGAAAAGCAGTTTTAGCAATTGAGAGGAGGTTGTGGGCAAGGATGCACAAAATGTTTTCCCACTGTGGTGCATTCTGTTGTGGTTGTGGCCTGTTATATCCAACGCAAAAGATATACAGCAGGTGAAACCATGTAAGCGGTTTAAGAATAGTAGGACAAGACAAAATTTGGGGGCATAAAAAAAATGGGTAAATATGATGCGAGTAAAACCACGACTAGGGAAGTACAGCATGGAAAAAAAACAGGGTGATGGAAGTGCTTGCTATGTGTAGACTACGTTATGGGCGCACGTGTTCAACACATTCTCATCTCACTGGTACGCAAAGGGCCGCTTGCCACACATGCGAAAAATAGCTATTTAATCTTCATGTATTAATGGAATGTCCATTTTACGTTTCAGAAAGAAAGCAACACTTTAAAGAACTGTGCCCGCATCGCATTCCACATCGAACAATAAGTGCACTATTTAGCAGGTAACCGCAGTGCCCAGTTGTTTAGAAGGTTTAGGTTACTTATCTGAGGTCGGATCTTTACGCCGAATCTTATTGCACGTAACCTTAGCCAGTGTCGGGGCAGTGATGTGTGCTTTTACTAAAACGTTGGAGCATCGCCACTCTTGCCTCAGCATGTACAGTCGGCCGAATCTTTTAACTGGCGTGTGCGAGCGGCGACTTTCACGCGTCAGCGCCGTATGACAGAAGCCAAGTTGCAAGCAGGTCGAGATTAAATTCATGCCCAGAAACCACGCTCGGCTGTGCTTATCGTTTGCTAGGCTGCTCCTTCTTAAGATCGTCATAAGACAGAAAAATTGCCGCCCGTGCACGCTGGTTGAAGATTTGGCCGACCGTACCCTGTGACTTGCACTTGCTTTGCCTAATGTGTATTTTCCATTAACCAAGCTTGGCTTTTTTTAGACCATTTTTATGGCCCTCCGTGCCTGTACGTTTTAATACTTGTAAGTTTATGCCCTTGCGCCGTAAAGCATCATCATCAGGATACAACATAAATCTGAGAAGAGGCCTTCCTCCTGCAGTTGGCATCAGCAGTCCAGTGGTGACCCAGCATTTTGGTAAAGGTGTGGAAAAAGCGGCACCGCTATAACTTTTTTTTGTTGTTGTTCTTGAGCTACTGGACACATTTAGCATTGCTATGCACCCGCCGCGGTGGCTCAGTGGCTAAGGTGTTGCGCTGCCGAGCACGAGGTCGCGGGTTCGATTCCCGGCCCCGGCGGCCGCTTTTCTGATGGAGGCGAAAAGCAAAAACGCCCGTGTGTACAAAATTTCGGCGCACGTTAAAGATCCCCAGGTGGTCGAAATTAATCCGGAGCTCTCCACTACGACGCGCCTCATCGCCTGCGTTGCATCGGCGCGTTAAACCCTACAATCAATCGAGCATTGCTATGTATGAAATTGTAGCTTATAAATTTCTCTTTCCAACACATAACAGCAGTTTTGTGAAAGTTGTAATAGTTGACAGTTTATTGATCAACGAAACAAAAAAAAATGCGCAAATAAAAGTATACACAAAACACAAATAGGTGATTTCACTGAGCCTAAAAATCAATTCAGGAATTCTAAGATACGCGAAATGTTTCTATGTTCCTAAACTATGATTCAGTATATATATACACCAAGTTCTGGATTTTGGCGGGCTCACCAGTCTAACGGCCCTGACAGCTGTGTGACTTTGCAAAGCCACTAGAGAGTCAGTCAGTCTCTCTAAAATATGCATCCAAGCATGCTTGTTTGTGTCCTCACACAAAACCATTAGAACTTCAGCGCTAAAAAACAATAAAAAAATTAGCACTCTAGAGAAGCAGCTCGCACCGCTCCACGGTGCTACTTTTACGTGAGCGCCAGGCTATCTTGAACGTGATAACGCGATACGGCGCTGTGCATTTGGCAAACCATCCCCGCTGCACATTGTCCAGACCCTACACATGAAAGTAATACTGCAGTCGTCAGATATTAAGCATGCTTTGTTTATAAATACAGCGCGAAGTCAAAAACGAACATTTTCTGGCAGTGCCTGTCGAAGTCTGAGGCTGTTGAATGGGAGAGTCTTCATCAGAACTAAAATCTGAAGAATCCACATCATTGCTTCAGTCATCACTGCTGCTGGGGTAAAAAAAAGCAGCAGCAGCAGTGGCTGAAGTGCCTCAAACTGCTGTTCGCCTTTGCAGAGTTCGCAGTGAAACAGGACATCATTTTCGCCCTACTCGCCGCTACCTTGGGTTCAAATTCCACTTGTGACGCTGTCTACCCATGCGAAATGCTGTAAACAAATGGCCTCGAAACTGAAAAAGGGGTTTCCTATGAACACACCATATGGTGTCAGTGGTCCGAATAGTGCCATTTTTAGTTTTTGTAGGAGGTTTGAAAACCGTTTGCCCGTGAACTATGGCCTTTGGACACTACAAGGAATGAGCAGTTTTCTGTATTTGTCCTGGAGTAAAGATCTTTGGGGCGGAGTGCATTCGGCAGGCATTCTCAGATAATGAATGGCAGCCTACCATTGTCCCTGAAGAAGAAAGTGTATGACAGCTGCATCTTACCGGTACTCACCTGCGGGGCAGAAACTTGGAGGCTCATTAAGAGAGTTCAACTTAAATTGAGGACGACTCAGCGAGCAATGGAACGCAAGATGATAGGCGTAACATTAAGGGAGAAGAAAAGAGCAGAGTGGGTCAGGGAACAAACGTGCATTAAGGACATATTAGTAGAAATGAAGGAGAAAGGAGTGTGGGCAGGGCATGTAATGCGAAGGCAAGATAACCGTTGGTCATTAAGGGTAACAGAGTGGATCCCTAGAGAAGGCAAGTGTGGCAGGGGGCGGCAGAAAATTAGATGGGCAGATGAGATCAAGTTCGCGGGGATAAATTGGTCACAGTTAGTGCAGGACCAGGATAATTGGAGATTCATGGGGGAAGCCTTTGCCTAGCAGTGGGTGTAGACATGCTGCTGATGATGATGATAAAAGATCTTTACCACCCCTTCCTAAAGAAAGTTGGGAGAAGCGCGAAAGCTTCGTCCAATCAAAGGAAAGTGCGTCCAGCCGATCATCAAACCTGGAAAGACCCAAATCGGAAACGAAGAACAAACTCATGTGACGATTTTTCGTGCGCTAGGTAAACGCATCTACAAACGATCTAGATGTATACCAGTATGTAGTTGATGAGATAAAAGCGTACTTCTTCTTCTTCTTCACGATCAATGAGCATATTTTGTTATCCAGGATCGTTCCTGTTTCACGATGTTCAAGTAGCCGTTTTGATGCAATGAAAGTCACGCACGCGCTGTATGTTGAGAGGTCTTATTAGAGCTTCCCGGTCGACCAGCAGGTTTATGGGGTAAGGCATCAGTTTTCTGACAGAATTCCTTTAGTCCCGCAAAGAAAGCTTTCGCTTTATAAAGCGTCACCTAATTAAAAGTTGTGTGGTTAGTAACGGTTCTTGGATGTTCCTTTTTTCCCCCACGGCTGCGGTTTTCAGACGAACCGCCCCCACACGAGTATGGCGTGGTAAAGCGGGTGGACCACTCTGGGAGGACGGCCGAGGTGACCATGTTCAAGACGTACATGGCTGGTGCGGAACCACAGTGAGTTTTTTCCTCTTTTCTGTGGCTTCGTAGGAGGTGGCTTTTGATTCTCTTGCCCCAAGAGGAACTTCATTCTAAAACTGCACACTAATCACTGTGGACTGCTTGGTGGACGGCTTGGGCAAACGTTCGAGACATTCAAATGTCGCAGCATATGAAATATTTGGCCTGTGAACCAGCTGGGAGTGTTCCGTAACGTCGGATATGTTTGGAAAGTTTTGTTTAAAGTTTGAAAGTGTGGGCAGTGAAACTAATAGTGAAACCTTGTTTAATGAAATTGGGCGTAGGAAATAGAGCCCCAAATTGAATATAGGGAAGTGCTCCCCTAGATAAGTGCTGTGCGAAATTTATCGTTTGTAACTAAGTGCATGGTGGACGGACAGCAATGTCAATACATTTCCATCTCTGTGGTCTTGTGTCAACACCACCTTTGGGCTTCTCTTTAACTGTTGATAAGGAAGGCCATGCTCATAGCTCCTTTTTTCCCCTTAACTCGGATGATGGAAAGTGTTGGTCGTGCGGTAGTACTGTTTCCTTTGTTTATACATGTTTGAAAAACATTACGGAGAATGGTGAACTTGTCAGACCTGGTACTTTGGTGTCACCACGGAAAATTTTGATTAGGTGTGCCGCGGTGACGGTTGCAAGTGGGATGCCGAGTGTTCTTATCGTTGCACGCTGGTGCAAATTGTGATCTCAGTGCTTTGAAGGCATTTGCAGTGGAACTGAGATGCTTTTACGACTGCACCCGTCTCCTAGTTTTCGTGCAGAAGTACGTGGCATTCGCAGGCCAGATTTTAAAAGTAAACATTCATGTTTTGAACACTGGGGCTCGACCTCACGCACAGGGTTGTTTAGCGGTAATAGCAGCGAAAAGCCTGCAAGTTAAGAAGCGCTGATTTTTTAGTGTACTTGCTGGGTTATTTGCACCAAGCAATTTTAATGTGAAAGCTTTAACCCTTTCGGTCCTTGTGTCCTATATTCAGGACATTAACCAAAAGTCTTCTAGCAATTTGAGAACAAAACGAAAACAGATAGTTTTCTGGGAAATAGTTCTTTAAGGATGCCCCTTCCGATTGATATAACTATTGTTCGTTTTTTGCTATAGCTGAACACATGAAAGAGGAAGGCATTGCAGTGAAGACCAAATTGACGTCAGGGTGACTCCAAGGACTGAAGTCATAGTTAGATTACATGGCTGTCAATCAAAAAATATTTGCACTACCAGCTTCAATTTCTGTATGTTGGTTAAGTTCTTTCCAAAATTTAGGAAAACAAGCAAAAATATTTTTTCTACTCGACTTTAAAATTTTAATTGCCTAATGACCTAATTAGTTCTCATGCCTGTAGATCGCTAATTACATGCATCACCAGCTCAATTTTTTGTTTGTAAACTAATAGAGTACAAATATTGAAGAAAACACATAGAAAAAATCTTTTCAGTAGAAAGAAAAAATTCAGGGCTGAAAGGGTTAAGTGCTCCATTCAGCAAAACAAAAAACCGCCAATGTTATTGTCTGGTACAGAAGATGGCCAACGCTGTAAAGAGAAAGAAATGTTTGAGTTCTTTTGTCATATGAACCTTAGTCTCCTGAGTAGAAGCCGAATAACACATTACCGCCTCTCTATCTCCACGTAGTCGCAACGGGGGAACAAAATTTGAAATGGTGCATGATGTGTGAAATGTGCAATCTCACTGCAATCTCAATTGCAGTTCTATAAATTGGGATCACTTTATAGCTTGTGAGTGGTTTGTTAGTCTTTTAAATGATACAAGAACTTGATCCTTTAACAGTCCCAGTCGCCAGTGCAACACGTTGGTACTACTTTGTGGCTTATGGGAAGGGGAATTTGGCAGTGACTGAACAGCTGGGCGAGTTTGAGAGCGTCGTTTTTTAATATGCTTCCGCCTCTTTGTGCACTTGCAAATCCATCAGCCCCGAGGAGCTCGGTGTTCAAGAAGTGAGTGTCTACGACATCAAGGACCATCCAGATTTCAAGTACCGACCCGCCTCTTGCGTCATCAGGGTCGCAAACTTCGAGGTGAGAGACTCACCTTTGTCTTAGTTAAGGGGGGACGTGGCTTTCAAAATCAACTTTTTTATTTCTTTGTGGATTTTGATGAAAATTGGCACAGCAACTGGAAATGCTTCTGTGATAACACCATAAAAATTTCAAGATAATATTTTGATAACTTTTTTATTTATTAAATTTTGTTTCTGTTCCGCTTGTACCGAGCTTGAGCGACTTATAAAACACGATAGAAAACTTGTTCGAAGTGCTTTGCATTCCCAAATGAGTGGGCGAGGTCGTGACAGTTTCAGAATTTTTTTTTTTACAAAACAATATTTTTTAGTTTTCATTTTTTTAGAGGTTAATGTGCAACAGGCATGTCGACTGTGAACGACTATTTGAATAAAAAAGTCACAAAAAACAAATCTGGAAAACCAAAAGTGTCACGACCTGAACTGTTCATCAAGGAATGTAATGCAAGAAACGGAATCAAAATAGACCCAGTGGTCACGAAGAAATCCCTGGTACAAGCGACATAGGTGGCATAAAAAACTGTTTTGAGAAAACGGCTTCCGAAGTTGCAACATAGGTTTCACTTATCAAAAGTCGCCACGGTTGCAGCCTTTCATGTCCTTTTGAACATGGGGCTTCTGGAAGGCCTTGCCTTGAAATTGGAGTGCCTTTTACAGCCTTTCTCTTTCCAGAAAACATCATTTTCAGCTCCTCCGTGAAGAGTACATACCCCCTTTGCAAACCAAACGGAGAGGAAGATGTGTTTCAATGGGCTTTCAATGCAAAGTAGGTTAGCTGGTTGGCTGTATCGCACTGGACAACCTCCTTTTGCAGTGTTGTCACCATGGCAACAAGTTAAGCATTTTTTTTACTTAAATTTGAACATTTTTGGCTTTTTTTGTTTTATCTTGCCTGGCACAGCAACTTAGTACTCATACGTGCAGGTGTTCATTGCCAAAAGTTCGCATACCACAAGGATGAAAATGAGCTACTTTGAAGCTTGGTAGAGTATTCTGCATAACTCCCAACTTCAATGCAAGAGCATATTTTTTTACTACTTTTGACATTCAAGGCATCCAATATTTCTCGCAGCACAGCCAGTATGCCCTAAGCAATGGTATCAATAATTTCCCTAAAAAAATCACTGTTAAATGCTGCCACAGTAACGTACATTTTTAACGCAGAGAGCATATTTTTATTCTTATATTACTAACTCAAACCTGTTTGCATGAAAATTACAAGTGCACGGGAAACGTAGCGCAAGAAAGGCGATGCGGCTCGCGCGCATCGCAGCGCACGCTTACCGCGACATATCGAACTTTGATTATACCTGATATGGCTGGTCAGGTCGCTTTTAAGATTAAATCTAACGTCGCAGGCGTTAATTACAACTACTGGCGTTCAATCGTAACCGGTTGCCCAGTCATGTGATGCTCCAATGCGCGTCGGCTATGCCGTGCGCGCCGCAGCGTTTGACGCGTCGACCGTTTCTTTCTCAAGGCTAGCGAGCCCACAGTCAAAACACAGCAATAACTAAGCGTGTAAACATCGCAAATCCGACTAAAAGTTCACTTCACGAACCGCTATCGCAAGCGCGCACACCGCGTCACCCTCCAAGGTCTGGCGACGGTAGAGTCACGCGCACCACGAAGCGTTCGATGACCTCCGCCTTTCGAGCCACACAACTTCCCGTAATCTGGCTCGTTATCTCTGGCATTCGCATCGCGATAACGTGCGTGTTGAATACCACAGATTGAACAGAAACTCGGCCGAGCGAAGCGGCGAAAATGAACTCAATCCGCTCGCTACGCAGCTCAGGCGGCCGCCATCTTGCGTTGCGCCCGCGACATCCAATCAGGAGGGTCGTTGTTCTGCGCCCGACCGGAGGACCAATAGCGCTTCAGCATCTATTTCTAGCTTCGTTTGTGCGTCGTTTCTTTTCTGCCATTTGTGCGTTTGTGAATGAACGAAGATACAAGAGACGAGCGGAACCAGAAAGATGATCGCTCGGCCGATCTAACCATATCAAAATGGCCGCGCCCGGTGGCACCGTTGCGGAGATAGAGCACTCCGAAAATTGCCGTTTTTTCGCCCTTTTGCGCTGATAGTTTGTCACCGCGCCTGACAAAAGTATTTTTTATGCCACTTTGCGACGCTTTTCAGCGTAAAAACTTTGCAGACGCACAGAATAGGAAACATAGAAGCCGAATATGTGGGTTTCAAAAAAACGATGTTTTGGTCATTTTTACGAAGTTGAAAGCCGCGTCCCCCCTTAAAGGGCCCCTGAAGACGAGATACAACTTGTCCAATTGGAAAGGAGTAGCCCCTGGTAGCTCACCTAGCTTCATTCAAGCCACGGAAGATGTTTTTTAGTTAAAAAAAACGCAAGAAATACTGCAAAACATTCAGATTTCGTGCTACAGTGACATATGGGCAGGAATGCTACAATTTGAGCCAGCACTTTTAAAACTGGGGTTGTCAGTATCACGTTGGCATTTAAGGGACATGGTCAAATGGAACTAGAGGCCTCACTTGGCGGTGACTTTGGTTGATGACTGCCGTTCACTCGAATGGGAATGTATAGTTAACACACAGATGTGTTTTTAATGCTGAGCCACAATGCGTCTGTGTTGCACAAAATTTGAACGTTTTTTTCAAAATTTTTTGTCTTTCTTTCATTTAGAAAAGCGTCTTTTGTGTCCGGAACTGAGCTGAGTGAGTTCCCAAAGGCCACTCCTTTCAAGCTGAACAAAGTTGAGTTTTGTTTTCATGGCCCCCTATAGGGGCCATGCAGACAAAATACAAGTTTGTTTTATTCGAAGGATTTCATGTTTTATAGTGCCCCAGCACTTGTCCGGCAGCAAACAATGCCATATTCACTGAGAAATTATTCAATTTGGGTTAAAATTTTGATTCTCCCGCCAAATCGTGTGTTTTCGTGGCTTCTGCAATGAAATCACGAGGGCAGGTATTCAAACAGTCTTCCAGTGCATCATTAGGCTCTACTGCCGTGTTTACCGCCAGTCTTCCCAGACGGCGCTACCACACTCAGCCGCGGAGTTTTGTCCACCGTTGCCTTGTTTTTGACCATACTTGCCACCTGGATTGTTTTTGTTATGGTAGAAAGAAATCGTTTTGTGAAATGTGGGGTATGCTCGACAAACAGGGTCACATAAGACAGCGTTGCTTATGCCAATCGGCCAGTGTCATGTAAGACAACTCCGAAGCGGCGGACTGCTGTGCTGCTAAAACAAGCATAGTGCGCCCAGTACCAACAGCAGTTCGCATCGGTACTTCTTTTTTTACGTGTATTTTCGTAACTTTTATGGTTTACCCACCATTCTTATTGCTGTAACATGAACATGCATCACATTTAAGGGGGGACGTGGCTTTCAAAATCAACTTTTTTATTTCTTTGTGGATTTTGATGAAAATTGGCACAGCAACTGGAAATGCTTCTGTGATAACACCATAAAAATTTCAAACTAATATTTTGAAAACTTTTTTATGTATTAAATTTTCTTTCTGTTCCGCTTGTACCGAGCTTGAGCGGCTTATAAAACACGATAGAAAACTTGTTCGAAGTGCTTTGCATTCCCAAATGAATGGACGAGGTCGTGACAGTTTTAGAATTTTTTTTTTACAACACAATGTTTTTTAGTTTTCATTTTTTTAGAGGTTAATGTGCAATAGGCATGTTGACTGTGAACGATTATTTGAATAAAAAAATCACGAAAAACAAATCTGGAAAACCAAGAGTGTCACGACCTGAACTGTTCATCAAGGAATGTAATGCAAGAAACGGAATCAAAATAGACCCAGCGGTCACAAAGAAATCCCTGGTACAAGCGACACAGGTGGCAAAAAAAACTGTTTTGAGAAAACGGCTTCCGAAGTTGCAACATAGGTTTCACGTATCAAAAGTCGTCACGGTTGTAGCCTTTCATGTCCTTTTGAAAATGGGGCTTCTGGAATGTCTTGCCTTGAAATTGGAGTGCCTTTTACAGCCTTTCTCTTTCCAGAAAACATCATTTTCAGCTCCTCCGTGAAGAGTACATACCCCACTTTGCAGACCAAACGAAGGGGGAGATGGGTTTCAATGGGCTTTCAATGCAAAGTAGTTAGCTGGTTGGCTGTATTGCACTAAACAGCCTCCTTTTGCAGTGTTGTCACCATGGCAACAAGTTAAGCATTTTTTTTTTTAACTTAAATTTGAACATTTTTGGCTTTTTTTTATGTTTTATCATCTTGCCTGGCACAGCAATAACTTAGTACTCATACGTGCAGGTGTTCATTGCCAAAAGTTTGCATACCACAAGGATGAAAATGAGCTACTTTGAAGCTTGGTAGAGTATTCTGCATAACTCCCAACTTCAATGCGAGAGCATATTTTTTTACTACTTTTGACATTCAAGGCATCCAGTATTTCTCGCAGCAAAGCCAGTATGCCCTAAGCAATGGTATCAATAATTTCACTAAAAAATCACTTAAATGCTGCGACAGTAACGTACATTTTAATGCAGCGAACATATTTTTATTCCTATATTACTAACTCAAACCTGTTTGCATGAAAATTACATGTGCACGGGAAACGTTGCGCAAGAAAGGCGATACGGCTCGTGCGCATCGCAGCGCACGCTTACCGCGACATATCGAACTTTGATTATACCTGATATGGCTGGTCAGGTCGCTTTTAAGATTAAATCTAACGTCGCAGGCATTAATTACAACTACTGGCGTTCAATCGTAACCGGTTGCCCAGTCATGTGCTGCTCCAATGCGCGTCGGCTATGCCGTGCGCGCCGCAGCGTTTGACGCGTCGACCGTTTCTTTCTCAAGGCTAGCGAGCCCACAGTCAAAACACAGCAATAACTAAGCGTGTAAACATCGCAAACCCGACTAAAAGTTCACTTCACGAACCGCTATCGCAAGCGCGCACACCGCGTCACCCTCCGGGGTCTGGCGTCGGTAGAGTCACGCGCACCACGAAGCGTTCGATGACCTCCTCCTTTCGAGCCACACAACTTCCCGCAATCTGGCTAGTTATCTCTGGCATTCCCACCGCGATAACGTCCGTGTTGAATACCATAGATTGAACAGAAACTCGGCCGAGCGAAGCGGCGAAAATGAACTCAAACCGCTAGCTACGCAGCTCAGGCGGCCGCCATCTTGCGTTGCGCCCGTGACATCCAATCAGGAGGGTCGTTGTTCTGCGCCCCGACCGGAGGACCAATAGCGCTTCAGCATCTATTTCTAGCTTCGTTTCTGCGTCGTTTCTTTTCTGCCGTTTGTGCGTTTGTGAATGAACGAAGATAAAAGAGACGAGCGGAACCGGAAAGACGATCGCTCAGCCGATCTAACCATATCAAAATGGCCGCGCCCGGTGGCACCGTTGCGGAGATAGAGCACTCCGAAAATTGCCGTTTTTTCGCCCTTTTGCACTGATAGTTTGTCACCGCGCCTGCCAAAAGTATTTTTTTATGCCACTTTGCGACGCTTTTCAGCGTAAAAACTTTACAGACGCATAGAATAGGAAACATAGAAGCCGAATATGTGGGTTTCGAAAAAACGATGTTTTGGTCATTTTTCCGAAGTTGAAAGCCGCGTCCCCCCTTAAGCGCAAATAGCTCGTTCGGCAAGATTACAAGCCCTGCCTAATTTGCGTTTGCTTTTGCCGGCCTCAGCCAATCGCAGAGCTGTCTGGTATGACATCGTAGGTTCTGTTGCAGGAAATGAGCTAGTGGAGCTCGCATGGCCATGCCCTTTTTTCCTTATTGTGTAGCTTATTTGAGTGAAGTTTACATTAAAAGTGGAGTCAGTATGATTCTAACGAGGCAATCTTTCAAAAGAACCAAACTTGTGTTTTGTCTCCATGGCCCCTTTAAAGTGTCCCATAAGACAGACCATCTGTCGCAGTGGTTGCTTCCTGTCAACAGTGTGCAGGACAAGGAGTCCGAGTCCTGTTAAACCCCGTAATCGATCAATCAATGCGCAGGACAAGGAGTCCGAGTCGACGGCGGGCCAGGTGGTGGACGTGCACCCGGCGGGCAAGGTGGAGGTGCAGTGGGTGAGCGGCAAGACGTCGCTCTGCTACCCGCAGGAGCTGTACCGCATCGGCGAGTACGACTCAGACGACCTCTGGGACGACGGTGACGACGAAGGGGACGACAAGGGCTCTAGCTCGGCCGACGAGAGCTGGGAGACCGAGTCGGAGAACTCCCACGTTGGGGACCTGTGAGTAGAGACAGTCGGGGTTACTCAACTCAATGTGGACCAGTCGTGAGAGTCCCCATAGGTGCCATGTATCAAAAACGGGTCTGCGGTCGGCCCTTATGCACTACGGGCAAACGGGGGCAAGCATGGGTCAAGTTGACAAGAGCCCTTAATCTTTCAACAGACCGCTGACGTGTAGTGCGGTTGTACCACTTTATAAGAGACACGTATTTGGGAGCTGTTTCTGTCTCTTATATGAGAGGTCTCTTATAAGCAGGGTACCTTGTTTTCATTATAGCTAACGTTTTGCCCCCAGAATTTATGAAATAGTTCTGAATCTTTGTTTGCTTCGTGACTGTATTTACACTGTTTTTTACAACAGCTTCCACAAGCTTTCTCTGCTTTCACTGTTTGCGGAAGATGAAGAATTGTACATGTCGAGTTCACAAGCCTGATGAATAGCCAGAGCGCACAGCTTGTTACGCTGTGTGCTCTGCCTATTCATCACGCTTGCAGGACTCAACATTTGCCATGCTTCTTGAATGGGAGCTACGAGATTGAGAGAGCCCACTGCGCACTCATGGTATTCTTGGCTTGCGCAGAAGCCCGCATGTGCAGTCGCACTCGTACGCATGGCGGTAATGGCATTTCCATTGTCAGGGCTTCTCGTCATAGTTTCAAGGCTGACTGAACCACTGTGGGTTTGCTGAAGTTATGAGTAGTGACTGCAGGCGTTTGTCCCTTTTGATTCCACAACGAGCACAATTGCAGTTAGTGACATATGGCAGCACATTTAAAGTTACAATGTCTGTTACAGGCGAGATTGTTGACCTGAATTCAAGGACAATTTATAACCAGCTGTCTTCTACATCCAATTTCTGTTATAAGAGGCCATTAATGGGAAAGATAGGGCGATCATCCATGTGGGTAAACAATGTCTCTTACATCCATGCCTCTCATAACGAGGTTCAACTGTACTGAAACGCTTGCAGCTGCTGCCGTAAGCCATAAAATAAAAACTGGAAACATTAGTAAACGTCATCTAATTTTCTCATTTGAAAAGCAAGCTGTGCGTCATTAGGTTGTTTTAGAAAGTAATTGTTTGGCAAAGTTCAGTTCTTTGTCCTCTATGTGCCGTTCCCATGCACCCGCCCCTCAGCTTCAGTGTAGCAGGTTTGCTTGTGGTGCCTGGATTCTGAAGCAGAGTTTTGCACCTGGTGTGTGTCGAAGAACTCTTTACATGAATTCAATTGTAACATGCGCTTCTCGATCGCAGGATGTCTCCGGGAGACGACGGCCACATCTCACCCCCCGAGCTGATCCAGCCGCCGCCGATTGCTGGGGACGCCGTGCGGGATGAGTCGTGCGGCGAGGGTGAGGTGGCCGCTCAGCGGCCGCTTGCGCAGCAACAGGCTGCGGCCGCCGCGACGGGGGCCGAAGAACCCCTGGACCCACAGAGCCTGCGTGCCAAGATGCAGGGGCAGATCGAGCTGCTGCGGCTGAGCATGGCCCGACTGGAGGAGACCTTCACGCAGAACCCGACGCAGCAGTCGTGCTCGGTCGTCCGACGCCTGCTTGAACTCTACCGGCATTGCAAGTGAGCGGGCACGTCACCCCCGTAGTGAAAGAGTCGTTAAAGAGGGGAGAAAGAGTCAAAAAAGGCAACCAATTTTTGTGGCATGCATGTCTAGCTGATATGAAAGCCAGCGTTTTATACACTGGGGTAACTGCAGGGAATTTATAAACAAACAGTCTGGAGTAATTTTGCACTAAAATTTTTGAAGTCTGAAGGGGGGTGATACCGCAGTCGTCAGATATTAGGCACGTTTTGTTTATAAATACAGCGCAAAGTCAAAAACGAACTTTCCCTGGCAGCACCTGTCAAAGTCTGACGCTGTTGAATGGGAGTCTTCATCAGAACTAAAATCTGAAGAATCCACATCGTTGCTGCCATCATCACTGCTGCTGGGGTAAAAAAATCGGCAGCAGCAGTAGCTGAAGCCCCTCAAACAGCTGTCCGCCTTTGCAGAGCGCAGTGAAACAGGACACCATTTTCGCCCAACTCGTCGCTACCTTCACTCACGACGCCGTCTACCCACACGAAATGTAAACAAATGGCAATGAAACTGAAAAAGGGGTTTCCAGTGAACACGCCAGATGGTGTCAGTTGTTCGAATAGTGCCGTTTTTAGTTTTTGCGGGAGGTTTGAAAATCCTCGTCACCCGTAACGATGGCCTATAGTGCGGTCGCAAGAGAGTTAAATATTTGGTCTATTCTCTAACTGCAGCGGGAACAGAGAGTGGTGACTACTTAATTGTCTAGTGTAGGGATCAAAGTGTACAAGGAATATGGAACTAGGGGTTTAGTGAACGTACGGAGCCCATAGTTAGTATGGAATATAGTTTCGTACAAGACATACGGACCTGCGGTTCTCCCTTCCCGGTGCTGCGTGCAGGCACTTTGACCAGCTGCTGGGCACCAACTACTTCCAGCAGCGCAGCCTGCACGTGCTGGTGGAGCGCATCCGGCAGCGCGGCCGCATCAACAGCCCCCAGCACGTGTCAGAGCAGATCACGCGGCTTTTCTCGGCCTCGTTCGATGGCTCGCTCAACGACGACGACACCATCCCCGAGGAGAATGCCCTCAACAAGGAGCTGCAGGTACGATGGGGGCAAGGGATCCTCTGTCCTTGCGCTCATATTGAATGGGAAGAGCGGTCATTGTAATGCTTTCTAGACAATAGAAAACGGTACAGTATAGCCCACTTACAGCGAACACGGTTTTAACGAAATCCTGACTATGAAGAACAAATCTTCGTTTCCTGTTACCATTTGTATACAAACATTTTATGTCCAGATATATACGAAAAACTGATATTACGAACTCATTTCCGTTTCTTGATGGGTTCATTACAAGTGGGCTGGACTGTACTCTTTTCTTGGGATTGAAAGCATCAAGACACCAGTACCACATCATTGCAGTTTATGTAGAGCGTACGCGGTCTGCAATTTCGACGTGTATTTTGCGTTTTATGCGGAGTGTGCACAAAACTTGGGGTGTCTACGAGATGTGCGTGGTCTGGCAGTGGGTACGGAGCATATGGAGCCTGCAGTTTGAACAAAATAAAGAAATTTTTTAAATAGTATACACAATGTTTGGTGTTTATAAATATGGTGTGTAGAGTCTGGCAATGCATACAGAGCTTATGGAGCTGGCTGTTTGTGTGAAATGCAAAAACCTTGTACGATGTCCAATGTTTCTATGGAGTGCATGGAGTCTAGCAGCGTGTACGCAGCATACAAAGCTCGCAGTTTTTGTGAAATATTAAACTTGTATGGAGCATACAAAGTATATGCAATGTTTGGTTATCTGTGTAGCGTACAGAGTCAGGCAGTATGTACGGAACATATGGAGCTGCCGGTTTGAGGGAAGCATAAAAGTTTTGTGCAGAGCATACAGGGTATACACTGTTGTGGTTTCTGTGGAGGATATAGAGTATGGCACTGTGTATGGAGCATGTGAAGCTAATCGTACAGTTCTGTATGGACAAATATGTAGCTGAGTGCTCACACAGCAAATGGAACCAATAGTTTGTCTGGAATAGTTTTGTACAAAGCACATGGACCTCGGGGTTTACGGAGCATATGGAGCCAATAGTTCGTACAGAATACAGTTTTGTACGAAGCATATGGACCTCAGGGTTCACAGAGCATACGGAGGCCATAGTTGTGTACGGAGCACGTGCAGCCAATAGTTCGTATGGAATACAGTTCTGTATGGAGAATACGGAGCTTAGGGTTCGCACAGCATATGGAGCCAATAATTCGTACAGAATAGTTTTGTACGAAGCATATGGACCTCATGGTTTAGAGAGAATACGGAACATGCGTTTGTACAAATGATAGATTCATACAAACCATGCGTAGATGGAGTTTTTATGGAGTACATAGGGGGGGCCTCAGCAGTGTGTCGGGGGGGGCATGCAGGCTTTGGATGAGGTGCAGCCACCGCCGCCAGCCAAGGAGGAGAGTGGTCAGCATCCGATGGCTCCGCAGCCCCGGAAGCCGACGAGCGTCAGCTGTCGGCTGGAAGGCGGTGGCGTGTCCGTGGAGTCACGCAACATTTGCCAGCAGCTGTGCGCCATCCTCAAGGCCAGGCTGCTGCGTGCGCACGAGGACGTTCAGGTAGGCTTTCATACGCTCGCCATAAGGGAGAGTTAACGAACCCTCCTTCCAAATCACGGCAAGCAAGCCTGCCTTGGGGAGGCGGGATGAATGCACACGTGCAGAAGTATGTGTTAGCATTTCGCACCAAATTTCTGTTCTAGCCCTTGTATGAACTGGTGGTCCGTTTCGATCATTACTTTGTAGGTGCGATGACAAGGTTCCTTACGAGGTGCATTGGGTCAACTCTTCGCAGTAATATGTTTCCGCAAACAGACGTGCCTCCCCTGTGATATCTCTGAAATGCAGAATTGCCTATTATAATAATAACAGGATGCTGAACCTGGATGTCACCGTTCCGTCATATGATGCGCTACAATATTTTGATGCCGAATCTGAGCGGTTCAGAACGTCAAAAAAAAAAAAAAAAGACAGATAGGATGCAAAAGGGAGTAAATTGAAAAAGAAAGCATGTTTTGTGGGCATAATGGGCCTAGCTGCGGGATAGCAAACGACCCCGGCTAGCCTCGTTAGAGATGTTGAGCGCCAATTTGGGCTCGATGGTCCCTTGTGGGCCTAAGTGGGGTTCAGGGTGTTCCCCCTACGCCCAGAGATGACCCATCCAAAATGCCCCAGAGAGGTTCGCGGCGTCCACGAGGGAGACGCCGCGACGGGTTCGACTCGCCGACACAGGCGACGACAGGCTCCAAGGGGCCAGGACGAACCAGGGGGTTTATTGGCCGAGTGGTACAGCGCGTAATAACGCCAAGACAGGGTTAAGAACTACACTGTACCGACGCGCGCCTCAAGGCCGGACCTCAAGTGGGCCCGACGGCTGAGGCGACACGGGGGCTGCTGGCGAGGTGGGCTAGCCTACCTCGCGCGACCGATTGGGGTCAGGGGCCCCGCTCCGGACGGGTGGCGGCGAGGGTGCGATACGAGCCGCGATCCCTCGCGTTCCCTATACTCTATCCTCCATCTCCTTTCTGAGCCCAGAGAGCGATCCCCGAGAGCAAGAGAGAGCCAGCCAGCCAGAGAGCAAGAGGCCCGCGAAACGTGCGCGTCGCGGTTATAGGCGCGGAGGAGAGGAGGCAGGTTCCCGGGCGAGGAGGAGCGACAGCAGCGGCGGGACAGTCGGTGCCCGCCGGCGCGTCGGCCCGCGAGGTGACGTCATGTGCGCGGGAAAGCGCGCTCGTTCGAACATCGCGCTCGCGGGAGGAGGAAAGGGGATCAAGCAGATCCCCACAGTTTGTAGGAATCGTCACATAATAATGGGGCACTGGTACGGCATTAAAAAAAGCGGCAGGTTTTGCTGCAGTGCAAACAGAGGCATTGGAGTGTGTTGTATTTTGAGGCGAACTCAAAAGGTAGTTGGAGCTTCTGTTGGATCTTGTTCTGAACAGAACCCTCCGAAGCTTGTTCACCTCCATCGGTACCTTCCCTTATCAAGTTGGCTTGTATCACACGCGCAACTTTTGTGCTGCAGTTTTCTGCAACTCACATTGTGTTTCACAAAACATAGCAATCTGACGCTTTTGCCCTAAGGAGGCACGTGCGTCTTTAGGACTGAAAAATTGCCCAAAAACGCCTCTTTTTAGGTATCACTTTTCTCTTGAATATTTGCACAGTTTTTCCTCAAAAAATTCTGTACGTGGAACAGTACCAGGTACTTATAAAAGCCATGGAGGCCCGATTTAAACAAAGAAATCATTTTCCCATAATTCCCCGCTTTTTCCACTACGAGTGGTATTGCAGTGATAGGAAATTCTCGAGAGGTACATTCCAGCGTGTAGGAAGATAATTTCTTTTGCACTGTGAAGCTGAATGTTGAAACCATGCAATATGGGAGGTAGATTTTGCCTTTTGTGTTTTAGTAGTTATTTAATTAGTGGTATTTTTCATTGGTATTTTTAATTGCAAAACAAAAAAACTACTTCCCACATTTCATTCTCCACAACTTCTGGTATCAAGCCATGCCTTGCTGTTAATCTTTTGTGAATAGTTTTTTTTCCTATTCTCAAGAACAATCATGGAAGTGTTTTAGTTAACTCGGTCACTAGTTACCTCACATCAAAACTAATTAGATATTTGAAATCAGCTAAAAGAACCTAACAAACCCACTAAGTTTCGTCAAAATGGGTTGGAACGCAAAGGAAGTTTCTAAGACCAGTGTGCCCCCTTAACAACTGGTGGCCCCCTGTAAGCGAATGAAATTGCACTGCAGTCCACGGTTGCACGTTTCGCCCGTAGGTCCGCTTTGGCATGACTCCGGCGCAAGTCCAGATCGCGGCCACCGACGATGTGTCGGAGTTGGACACGGCCTTCCTGGCCTCTTCCGATGACGATCCGACCGAGCCTCCGGCGAGTGCGGAGACAACGCCCAAGGAGTCGGAGGAGAGCCTGCCCAGCGCTGCGGATGAGGGCATGGATGCCGAGGGCAAGGGACTGGGTATGTGGGGCTTTTGTGACTACGATTAAAACCTGCTGCAGTGGCTCAGTGGCGATGGCGTAGGGCTGCTGAGCCCAGAGTTACTCATTGTGCTCCAGTTGCGAAACTCCCCATAGACCACATGCATCAAAAAGCTGCCCACGCCCATATATGCAGATTTTTTTAGGCAGTGCCATACTCATCTCGTACATATTTTATGCCTGAACCTGACATTGAAAGATTACCTATTAGAGTCTTAGCACTCTTTGGTCGTTGATACCCTTGCACTAATAAACACAAACATAGTAATACTACTACTGTTGAACCTCAATATAACGAACACTGGTGTAACGAATTATCGGCTATGGCGAACTAATTACGAACTTTGGTTGGTCACGCTTCATTTCAATGGCACTTATTCTCTTATAATGAAAGTGAAATTATGAGAGCCTTGTGCACTTTTGGATGTAATGAAGAAATGTTTCACCTGTAGGCTGAGAAGCTACTTGGAAAAACTCACGGCGTCCGAAACTGCAGAAGCAGAAAGGCCCTTTTGTTCGTGGACACTGTGGAAAACTTCATCCTGCTCAGTGCTGTAAATAGCCACCAGACAAAGATCACATCCTCCCTTGAAAAATTACCAACACGGGCCTGTTTTGCGAAATGGAACTTTTTTCTGTTGTAATTTCGCATACTCATGTTCCGGTTCATCGAGCTTGAAATGACACAAGGAGAAAAGTAAGGGTTACCTCGTTTATAGTACGTGGGAAGATTAAAATACGCGTTATTGTATCCAGGATTTTTGCAGGAGCCAGAAAACCGATTGGTTTGAACCGATTTTGAGATCTACTGTTACAATACAATGAATATCGGATATAACGAACTAAATTACTGTCCCGATACTGCTTCTTTATAACGAGGTCCGACTGTACAAAAGTTGGCCTCCTGTGCCCGGGGGGCAAGCACGGCGAAAGTTGGCTAGCCTGTCACCTGTCAGCAGAAAGTTAAAGTGGCAGTCAAGCCTTTATGGCTGTTGTCGTAAGATCGTAAAATAAAAACCATAGGAGGGTGAATAAGCATTGCCTTATTTGATGTTCTCTCACTTTAAAAGCGAGCTCTGTTTACTAAGTTGTGTTACTACGAGTGAACGTTTCGCAAAGTTAAGTTTTTGTCCTTTAGGTTCCGTCCCGTTGTCTTGTTCTTGTTTTGACCCCTAGGAGTTTCGTAACCGGTGCATATTGAACTCTGGTTACAACTGCGAAATGAGCGTACACTCGCGGCATTGCGTCGTGAATAGCTACCTGTGCTTGTGTGCACTGTCTGTTCATTACAAAGGAGCGTGAAGATCGGATTCTGAACTGCAAATCGATAGCTGTTAACGAAAGGTGATTTCAAATATAATAGAACATCTGTATGTTAATGCGTGCGTGAGGGGCAGTTCTAAATGACCTACTGCAGCGCTGGAGTGGAATTGAGTTACCAAAGGCTAGTTCTCTTAAAATGAACAATAAAGGCTGTTCTTGTTCTCCGTGGCCCCTTAAAGGAGCCATGAAGACAAAATACATGTTGGCTTTATTACAAAGACTGCTTAGTCCCGATAACAATGATACCAATATCATTGCAATCTTCGAACAAATAACGGAAATATTAAAGAAAACGTGTGAAGCAGTCGCGACCCCCTAGCCAATTTCCCGCAACTTTTCTATGACGTCACGGAACCTTGTTTGTGCGATTGGCGGCCGCCTAACTGACCTGTCGCGACGACACATGACTGGACGTCTGAATGGGTCCTCTAGTTCCATTTGACCGCATCACTTGAATGCTAAAGGGCAGTTAACGCACTGAAAATTGTTTTATTGTTGGCCCGTATGACGTCATTCTTGCTCATAACACGTCACTGTGGCGCAAAATTTGAAAGTTTTTAAATACTTCTTGCTTTTTTTCGTTAAAAAAACATCTTTTGTGGCTGTAATGGAGCTGAGTGAGATACTGAATCCTAGTTCTTTCAAATTAAACGAAGTTGTATTTTCTCTTCATGGCTCCTTTAAAGCGTTTAAAATGAAGTGAAAATTACAAAACCACGGTCAGAGCTCCTGTGGTAGCTTTTTAATCTACGTAACCCCCACTCGAGACCCTACTCTTTCGTTTAGTTATGGCGGGCTCCTCGTTGTTGTTTCAGGGGTGTTCTCCATGATGGACTCGGTGCCTGACAGCCACAAGTACAAGCTCTCCATACTGCAGCCCAACGACCCCAAACTCTTCTTCAAGGTGGTCCGGAAAGAGGTGCGACCGTCGTCTTTACGCTTGCGGCTTTCTTAGAAGCCCTAGCAGTAGCTTTGATCTTGTAGGCTGGGTCGCGGGTTCGATTCCCGGCTCGCGGGTTCGATTCCCGGCCGCGGCGGCTGCTTTTCTGATGGGGGCGAAAAGCAAAAATGCCCGTCTGTACGAGATTTCGGCGCACGTTGAAGATCCCCAGGTGGTCAAAATTAATCCGGAGCCCTCCACTACGGCGCGCCTCATCGCCTGCGTTGCGTCGGCGCGTTAAACCCTACAATCAATCAATCAAGCAATGATCTTGTAGACTCATTTTCTGTCGGGGTAGACTGGAAAGTGATTTACACCTTTACTGTCTATAACACTCTTACATCCTAGCAAAAACACAAGAAAAACTCTTTGTAAGGATGCCATGAAAGTGTTTTTGCTAGGGTGTTAGTTACACTACACACCCTTTTAAGGGTGTCTTCTGTGTTTTTTCGTACAGTGTAAGGGTGTTAGCTGTAGGCAGCGAAAATTTTAAGGGGTGTAAATCAGTGTACAAGACATCGTTCGTGCTGGTCCTTGAAACCCATGATAACCCGGGAATTTGAAAGCTTGTTTTTAAGGCCTCGAAAGTCCTGTACTTTTTATGAACCTTAAGAAATCCTTGAATTTGCTGCATTTCCTTTTTATTAAGTTTAAAAGCAGCATTATGCTATGTAACGATTGAGTGTGAGTTTGTTGCCTGGTTGATCTTTTTTTTAAAAGAATGAAGGTTTGCACTTTGTAACAGACTGAAAGAACTTATCTGTAACAAACAGGGATGGGAAGTTGTTGAAAAATAGAAACGTTGGCTCCAGCACCACGATTTCTAGCCTCTGTCTTCTTCCGAACATCGGTATTTCCAAGACACAACGCAGTCCTTGACGATCCACACACAGAGCCTTGAAAGTTCTTTGAAACACTTGAATTTGTGTCGTATAAACCAGCATGAACCCTGCAAGAGTTCATGCTGTCTTCTTTGTTTCTTGTTGCTGCTGTAGTGACACAGTGTTTCCAAACACCATGGCAACACCTTCTTTTTTATCTTGTTTAAAGCGACGATCGATGTTTGGTTCGACGCATAGAATTATGTACTAATATACTGTACGAAAATCTGGCAGTAATGTTTAATTGAGCCGTACTTCAGCCAGCGGGCAGTCATGTACTGGGCAGGAACGGTTTACTTGCCCTTGGTATGGCTCGCCAACAAGCTCTGGCTGCAGAAACGCAGTATTGATGTAAAAGATTATTTATTTAAAAGCTTCATGTAAGATGAACAAGAAACACCCTTTTTTGTTAATTTTGGCTTCAAGAGTGAAAAGAAGGCACGTTGCTAGCTGCTATGGATGTGCCTACGACGGCATGCGATTGCAGCGACAGAGTTCTCTAATCTATTTTAGTGTGAAACTGTAAGGTCGACATGCCATATTTGCACGATTGTAACGTGCAGGTTAGTTTGCCTGGGGCAATTCAAAAATATACTTTGCCGCCGATTCTGCTGCGCGCATGCGAAAACATGACACCATGTTAAGCCACGGACCCGGTAGAAGACGTTTTATTTGAGAAGACATTTTAGGTGCACCAAAATTTACTCACGTGATGTTGGCTGATTGTTTTGGATTGGATTGAGTTGGATTTCGCTGTGAAGCCGAATTCACTTTTTAGTCCGATTGTAACGCACACAAATTTTAGACCTACATTTAGCAAAAAAAAAGGGTGCGTTAGAGTCGTTCAAATTGGTAGTTAGAGCTTTTTTTGCCTTTGTGTGTGCGTGCAGTCTGTGGACCCGAAGCTGTGGCTGCGAAGACTTTAGTGCTGCTGCTTTCATCGTACGCGTGACTCGTTGCCAAGTTTTGCATTCCTTGTTTGTGCAGATCAAGCTCCTGACGTCGTCGCTGCCAGACGGCATTCACGTGAAAGCGTTTGAAGACCGCATGGTGAGATTCCTTGACTTTTTCTTGCGGCCCTCCTTACCTGAACAGCAGGGGAGCTGCTGATTGCGGGGTCATTGGCCTGATGTGAATGTGTGCGAGGAAGTATGAAGACGTATTGCAAAACATTCTGTGTAATTTGTGGAAGGGCTTCACCTGCCAAAGGGCCATGCCACCAAAGTTTGACTCTGCCTAAAAACTGTACCACCCCTTCCTAAAGAAAGTTGAGAGAAGCACGAAAGCTATAAAAGTGTGTCCAACCTTTGCTGAACGTGAGTTTATCGATCGTCCAACCTTCAAAAGACCCAAATGGCAATCGAAGAACGAATTCATGTGGCGATTTTTTGTGCACTAAGTACCGTATTTATTCGAATCTAGGCTGGCCCCGATTCTAAGCCGACCCCCGAAAGTCCGAAGGCGCGAAAAAAAAAAAAAAAAATTACCTCGAATGTAGGCCGAACAAAAAGGCAGGGCCAGCGTTCACAAAAAGAAAACACGTTTATTGAACATGAAGATGCGGTGCTGGAACTCAATCAGTTTCTCTTCAAAATCACCGGGCAACTTCTGGGCGATTGAGGTTCGACGGCGGAGGCTAAAGCCGAAGTGCTTCATGAATTTCTGTAGCCAGCCCCGACTGGCTTTGAAGTGTGCCCGCGATAAGCCTCGTTCCCTTAAAAGCTCCCTTGCTTTTGCCTGGAGCACTTCCGTCGTTACTGGAAGGGCAGCTGCTCGCTGCGTCTGAACGAAGTCAGCCAATGCCATCTCCATTTCATGGTGACGGCATTCTCGTGGTCCGGTGATTGCCAACCTCGTTGCGGCGCACGCAAAATCCTCTCCCGTTGCGTCCTCCAACGACGGACATTTTTTTCATCCACGCCGAAGTCCCGCCCGGCTTGAACGTTCGACGACAACTCCGCAGCTAAAACAACTTTTCTTTTAAAAGCGGCACTATAATGGCACCGCTTCTTTTTGCGCTGTCAAAACCAAACGCCACACCGCACGCAGGCCACTGTCCCACAGAACAGGGTCCGCACAATTCAAAATGGCGGCCTATGGCCCTTAAGTGGCTACTGGCTCGTCTAGTAATGGCTACAATACTTTCTTTTCTGGGTGGCGCTAGCTGCGCGCCACTTTACTTGGAAATTGGCGCGTATTTCAAAATCCTCGAATCTAAGCCGACCCTGGAGTTTGATATATCAGTATTTCAAAAAAACTATCGGCTTAGATTCGAATAAATACGGTAAACGCATCTGCGAAGGATCGAAATGTATTCCGATGCGTGGTCTATGAGATAAAGGGGGTGCCTATTGCAAGAGGCATCTGTGAAGAATTCTTGCACAGAAAACTCGCAGTTTTGATTTTGTTTTCAAGGCGGTACAGGTTACTTTGTGTGGTGTCGTCAGATGACGACACCGGGGTCGAAAGGGTTAATGAACAAAGTTGAATTTTGTCTTCGTGGCCCCTTCAGAGGTCTCCTGGTAGGGATTTAATAACATGTGCCCGTCCACTTATATTGCTCACCAGGGTGGGCAATGTTAGTAGACGGTGGGCAATATCGTTAACACTTCTCACTTCCCCCCTTGCGTTGTCGTATTTATCGCACTGCAGGACCTCTACTCGGTGCTCATTCGGGGTCCCTGCCGGACACCCTACGAGGACGGCCTGTTCCTCTTCGACTTCCAGCTGCCCGCCGAGTACCCCCAGTCGCCCCCCCTGTGCCACTACGTGTCGTACTGCAGCGACCGGCTCAACCCCAACCTCTACGAGGGGGGGAAGGTGTGCGTCAGCCTGCTCGGCACCTGGGGCGGAAAGGTGCGTGCCCCACAAAATGCCCCAGTGCAGTGCAGGGCAGGGCAGTTCCCCCCACGTTCGTAGAACAAACCAAAGGTGGTCTCCAAGCTCTTCTTCCTATTCACTTGGATCAGATTCAGCTTGCCTCTGAGGACCAAGTGTTTTACCGTACAGTGTTAGAAATGGAAGTGATGCTCTGAACTGGGCAGAGGCACAAATGCTGTTACACGCTACTCCAAGAAACTTTTTTTTTTTAAGCTGCATTTTATTTGTGTCAGCACATGCATGTCCATACCTTGTGAATCGTTATTGCTTAGTGCTCAAGAGAACAGGATGGAAGAAGAATGCAGGACTTGCGCTCTTCCATCTTGTTCTCTCGTGTGCTGAGTAATAATGTTTCACCACCTTAACTGACTAGCCTACATCGACGCTCTGACAAGTCTGAATTCTGGTAACAGGTGGCTGTGGTCATGTTGTTTTTCCTAAGGGTTCGTGCAACAGAGAGCCATTACGTGAAGGGTATGGAAGCAAATTATTTCCGAATGCGAAGTATTTTAGAATGTCAAAAGTGAAGATGTACAGATGAAACAAGCAAGGCGAAAATAGGAAGAAAGCAAACAAAAAATAACACAGAAGTGGAAATATGCATGCGCTAAACAAAGGTATACCACCAATCATCATTATTGACTGGATTAAGACAAAGCTGGACTTCTGAATTCTGGTAACAGGTGGCATGTCATCACCTGTGAGTGATGGTTCTTCCTCCTCTTGTTTACACCCAGGGCTCTGAAATGTGGTCAGCAGCTACCTCAAGTCTCCTGCAAGTGCTGATCTCGATCCAGGGTGAGTGGTGGGACTGCAGTCCAAGCCGTGCTAAGTGTGGGATTATCAAGACGAGTGATCGCCAACTAAAAGCTGTCTTGCTTAACCCCGGGATGGTCTTTCTAGATTTCCAGGCTACACCTGCGAAAAAAATTGAGCCCTTCCACTCTTGTAAAGATTGGAGACCAGAAAGGTGGTATTGCTGGATGACTATATTGAGTTGTGTTTGGTGGCTTACTATATTGATCGAATATAGGCACATACACATAGCTTCCTCAGAATTAAGTGTAAGTTAATTATCATGTAATTTGTTTTGGCAAGTTCCCATAAAACACAAGTTATACCCATTTTCTGTAACCATATACTCCATTCATATGGATGCCATGTATTGAGAGCAAATGGGAATTCTGTAACACTTACAACTTCACTGTGAACTAATTGGGACAAGTAAATGAATCTTGATGTACACCCATAATATATCTGGAGCAAGCGCGTGCAGTTCTTCGTAGATGCAACCCGATAGACACACGCAACTTCTGTCAGAACTTAGCGCAAGACAGCATCGCTGCAAAAGCTGCTTTTTGTCATGGATTGAAAGTTCCATGTGTTATGGGGGTGTGCGTCCTCTCACTCTTTGCAATCTATTTCCCATCTCTTTGACCTTCTCTTCTTCTCTTCCTCTTTTTATGCAGGCCTGATCTTGGTTTCTGAGCCGTACTACAACGAGGCTGGCTACGAGCAGCAGAGGGGCTCCCAGCAGGCATCCGAGAACAGCCGCATGTACAACGAGATGGTGGTGCTCAAGCTAGTGCAGGTACCCCACAAGGCTTCGCTTTGTCCCCGCTGTCTTTCAATTCGTCTTTTTTTTTCTCCAAGTTTTCATTAATTTTTGTTTTTCTGCCAACAATTGCACTTTGGTGTTGTCATAGGAGGGTGGACACAAAAGTGTAGTTACGATACAGTGAGATTGCTTATACAGCTGGCAAATGATTTCTTGGGAAACTCTGGTCAGCTTTAATAAGTGTTTGGAGAATCTTGGACATCTTTAGCAGTTGATCATTTCATTGCTCTGAAGAGCTTCGGAAATGGGTATTTATATGCCCAAACTGCTCCAGAATTTACATTTTGCCGCTTCAAAAGTTGCTCCATTTAAGTTTGTGAGACTGGTACTACTGGTGATGGAGCTTAGAGGTTCTGATGCGTGAATCAGTGGTCCAGTTTCAGTCTCAGCAAGCTTTTGCTCAACCCACGTTTGTCATGTTATTTTTTGTTCTTCTCCTGGTGCAGTCGATGGGAAGGATGATCCAGAATCCCCCCGAGGTCTTCAAGGAGGAAATGGAGCAGCATTTCAAGGACAATGCAGCTAGGTAATGGGCTGTCTCATTGTCTCAGTTGGAGTATCGTGTTCTAAGCAAGTTTCACTCCTGATGTGCATATAAATGCGCCGTGGATAATTGTGCGAGGTTGACGCATAGCTTTTCTGAGAATGTTACTTTGAGGGTAGGTATGCTGGTGTTCACAGAACATTGTGGACATTTTTAGAAACCACCGCGTGAAGTTCAGCATGCTTTTGTCTGTTTCGTAGCTGATCAAGAAATTCAACTTCCTTTTGAAGGGCTCTGCCCATTGCTGATTTGTTTATTTCATGTGATCGATTGTATCGATTATATAGCAAGGTAGGTGCATCGATTATATAGCAAGGGTCTGAAGTTAAGTCAGGGAAATTGCAGCATGCTCGAAGGGAATAAAAACAAAGACCTAACAGGAGCAGCCGAATAAAAACTAAGGAACTTCTATTCCGCGGGGAAATAAAAAATTACTTTTATCGCCTGTTGAAATAGAAATGACTTGGTAGTTAGCCAGCATTTGAGCTTGTCCATTTCTTTTATTCCCATCTTTGCGCTTTTTTTTTTTTCCATGAAGTATGTTTAGCTGATTTTAAATGCGTGGGGCATCTCATGGTTGAAAATGCACCATTGAAACTCGTTGCGATCGTTCCACAGTGTAGATTTAACCGATAGACACCTGTGGGCTGCATTGATAATCAACAGCCCACCTGTTCTGCCACTCCTATGCCTCAGTAACCTCTATTCCTCCCGTTCCCACTTGTTTTTTCAGGTTTGTTAATAGGCTAGAGAGCTGGCTGAGGCTGTCTGATGCCTGGCACAAGAGCTCACCGGACTTGCCTGCCACTCCGGACACCCTCAAGGCCTTCGCTGAGAAAGGTCAGTGACCCCTGTCTGTCCGTCGCATTGCTGCTGGATGTGTCTTGTAGCCTACCTTGCTGAACGCAATTTATTAAAACCCTTTGATGCCCAAGACTTTCATTTTTTGCTTAAGGTCGTGAAAGCATTTTTATGATCTAAAAGAACTTCCGACATCACAGTTACAAAGTAAAAAAAAAATTTGGTTCATTAGTACGGACACAATGACCCACTGGGCACTGGGAAACACTGGGTACTGGCTGCCCATATACCAGTTGAACAACAGGGCTACGTTGATCAGCATGATTTATGGTTCAAATGGAGACAGTAATGTAAAGTTTGTATTTCCATTGTATTAACGACGAAATTGCACAATTTTGCTCACCTGTCTGTCCCATTGAATCCCCACTACTCACTCGCCCATTGAGTCCCCAAGCTCGATGCGAGTTGACATGCGTAAACAAGACTTGTTTTAGCACACGGAAATACCTGCTGCCTTCTGTTTTTTTAATTTTTGAAGGTCTGGGAACATTTGTCAACACATGGTGTTATATGTAGAAAAAAAAAAACCACTAAGTGTGAGAAAAAATGATGGTTTGAATTGTTGCTTCTGAGCAACATTGGGCATCTAAGGGTTAAATCTCATCTCCTACCACACATAGTTACAGGCTTCCTCCGTACTCAGAAAGGTACAGAGGGTCTTACATCCATCGCTGTCAGCTTCATCTACCGTATTTATTCGAATATGAGGTGAAGTTTTTCCAAAATTCATAGTCTCAAAGTCATACCCCACCTTCCATTCAAGGTGCAGTATGTATAATATATATATATATATATATATCAAATCAGAATTGGAAAGGAGGGGCTCGTTGAATTAAAACAGAAATAAGGGTTGGCAGTCAAGAAAACCTCGGAAAGCAAAGAGAAGAGTGTGGTAGGTCATTGAAACAGAAAAAAGAATTTGGAAAACCGTAAAGAAAGTGGAGAAAAAATGCCTCCTGGGTGGGATCCAAACCTATGACCTCCAGAATATCGGTCTGGTGCGATGACCACTACGCTACCGGCAGGGCTATTTTTCCCCTCCACTTTCTGAGGTATTAATGTTTAGTTATTTTTGTTTCCTGCGCTTGGGAGTGGTAACCAGCACCACTCGGACTACTCGGGGTGGAGGGGACCTTTGCTTTTAGAGGTTCTCTTGACTGCCAACCCTTATTTCTGTCTATATATATACAGGGTGTCCCAGCTATCATGCACCAAGATTTAAAAAAAGAGAAATTGCTTAACTCGAAGAAAACCTAGTGCATAATGTTTGCAGTACTGTGAAGAAGCGGAGAGTAATTTTTTCGTTAATTAGACTTAATTAATTGTAATTAATTATCTAACTCAAGAAATACTATCCCAATCACTAAAGTGTCAATTAGGCACTTGTAGGTAACCACGAGGGGCTTCTAACTGCGCTATTTTCAGCGACGAACTAATCGCGTACTCATTTATTCTGACTGATAAAGGAAACCCGCGAAATATGAAAAATACCACGTGACGACGCTTACGCGCGCATTGTAAAGCAGCGTCCCCAAACAAAGCTGATTGAAAGCAACTGCTTCGCGTGTTACCCGCCCGAAGAGACAGCGCATCACCTTGATAATAGCATGCATGGAAGGAGCAGCAGCAGCAAGATTCGCGGGACGCGTGTGCAGATAAGGAACAAACTCGGTCGCGATTTCTTCTTTCTTTCTTTTGTCTATTTCATTCTGGCTAACTCAGAGGCAGCCTGTTTGAGGGCGTTGCTTTACGGTGCGCGCGGAGGCGCCGTCACGTGGTATTTTTCATATTTCGCGGGTTTCCTTTACAGTTGAACCTCGTTATAAGAGACACTGATGTAAGAGACAAATGGGTATAAGAGATACTATTAACCCACATGGTTGGCTGCCCTATCTTTCCCATTAAATCGACCTCTTTTATAACAGACACCAGATGTAGAAGATTGGTTATAAGGGACAAGTCATCCTTGAAGTTTAATCAATAATCTCGCTTGTAACAGGCATTTGAACTTCAGATGCAGTGCCTCCAGTCACTAATTGCAGTTGCTTCCATTGTGGAAACACAGGTGGACGACAGAGGCCTGCAGTCACTATTTATTATAACTCCAGCAAACACAAAGTGGTTCAGTCAGCTATGAAATGACAATGAGAAGCCCTGCCAATGGAAATGCAACTGACAGAAGTGGTTGAAACTTACTGCCATCCATTGGATGGAGCGCGATCGCACATGCGGGCTCTCCCACTCGCGTAGCTCCCAATCAAGAAGCACTGCAGATGTTGAGTCCTGCAAGCGTAATGAATAGCCTGAGTACACAGTGGAAGAAGCTGTGTGCTCTGGCTATTCATCAGGCTTGTGAACTCAACATCTACGATTGATCTCTTACAAACAAGGAAAGGAAAAAAAGCTTGTAGGATCGGTTGTAAAAAACAGTGCAAATACAGTCATGAAGCAACCAAAGTTTCATAAATTCTTGGGCCAAGCATTAATTAGAATGAATCTTTTGAAACATGCTGTAGCGTTCTTTTGAGTTTATTTTAGTCATACGGTGCCCACATTGAACTAGGGTCTGATTAGTAAGTGAAAACATGGTTCCCTGCTTATAAAAGACATCTCGTATAAGAGACAGAAACTTCTCCCCGGTACGTGTCTCTTATAAAGGGGTTCAACTGTATCAGTCAGAATAAATGTGTATGCAATTAGTTCATCGCTGAAAATGCCGCAGTTAGATGCCCCTCGTGGTTACCTACAAGTGCCTCATTGACACTTTAGTGATTCGGACAGTATTTCTCGAGTTAGATAAATAATTACAATTAGTTAAGTCTCATTAAAGAAAAAGATACTGTGCGCTTCACAGTATTGCAAACATTATGCACGTGGTTTCTTTCGAGTTACGCCTTTACTCTTTTTTTAAATCTTGGTGCATGATAGCTGGGACACCCTGTATATGTATATATACACATATATATGTATATGTACACATATATATATATATACCGTATTTACACGATTGTAAGATGACTCGAATGTAAGACGACCCCCCCAAAATCGCATCTCAAAAAAAAAAAAAAACGTGCGCCTTTTACACAAGGGAAATTTATTCACGTGGTTGCGGAGGATTACTCATCGTCGCTGGAGTCGTCCTCGCTGGTGCTGCTGCCGTCATTGCTGCTGCAGTCCCACAGCACGTCGTCGTCAAGTGTGAGTCCACACTTCGCGAACGACCGCACCACGGCATCGCGTGGTACGGCCGCCCTAAAGCCCTCCATCACGCGAGAGCAGTATGGAGGGGCTTTAGTGGACACAAGCGACAGGAGCACGCGGCGACGCGCTCGCTTAGAAAATTGTATCAGCACAAAGAGAAGCTCTTCCGTCAACTACCAATACTGCCAATACCCCCCTACGGCGGCTCTTCCATCGATTATCGGTGCTCCCTCAAGAGCCGTGCGCTCGTCATAAAGGCACTCGTAATGCGCGCAGTAGATGCTAAAAAAAGAAAAGCTTTTGTATAAGCACGCGGAAAACTATGCGCTTTGGGTTGAGCGGGAAACTATTCGAGATGACAATCGAAGCAACCGGCAGCAGCCACGCGCGATCGTGATTAAAACAACATGGCGGCTGACGGAAGCAGCCGCTCGCAATTTCCGTGAGCACGTTACTCGCTTTCACGAAGCATTTTGTTCGTCTCTAACACGACCAGCTTTATCGTCGGGGTCTCTAATAAACAAAATGAGTATTAGCGAATCCCTTTATTCAATGCACGGTGCAAACGTAGCCACTATCATATCACGTTGCTTAGTACACTTCCGAACGCGATAGTGGGAGGTTAGTCGCTCTAGGTCCAACTTACAAAAGGTGCATCATTTTTATTGACGCCAGAATGTATGAAATGGTTACCGTAACCATGGAAATGAGCGTGCAAAGCCGTTCACACCTCGAAGCACCCCTGATTTCTTGTCTCTCTTGTCGTTGCAAGCGGTACATGGTTCGATTTCGATTCTAAGACGACCCCCCAACATTGGATTGTCAAATTTGAAAAAAACGGTCGTCTTACAATCGTGTAAATACAGTATATATATATATATATATATATTGTATTCTCCAAACTGCACCCTCACTTAAAATCGAATAAACATGGTACCACCATGACCATCATTGTATTTTAGATTAGGGCCCTTTGCACCCACGTATTAAGCTCTTTTAGTGATGTCATACTCATGCCATACATGTTTTAGCCACTACCATGACACTGAAGTACCACTGAAAGCCATTTTGGCACTCTTTGGCCTTGGCTGGCATTGTTGCCGTAAACACTTGCACACATACGTACAAGAGTGCAAGTTGCAGCGTAATGTAAGCCTTGCACAGCCAAGGAGGTCCTTGGAAAGGCCTAGTTGCAAAACCAAGCTTTGAGCTGTGCATCTTTTGAGCAGTGCATGTTGATCATCCCATGCTGTGTCCTTTCGGTCCAGCTTTTGTATGCATTTCATGGTTTAGTTTAGGTGGCACTGCTGCGCGTAGCGTCTTGCCTGCCATGGGCAGTTAAATTGTAGTTACCCGAATGGTTAATTCTTTCCTGGCTGTGCGAAAAGTTAGTGTTGTTTGTATTCTGTGGTTATTTTTTTTTTTGAAAGGAGATGTTGTGGTGTTAAAATATGATGTTGTTTGCAAAACATACACTCAGTATAAAGAGGCTTTCTGTTATGTATTTCAAAAGCCAAAGAGTTTGTTCGTTGTGCAAAATCTTAATTCATAAATCGCAAAAACTGGAGAATAAACGTATGCATACACTTAAAAAGTAAAAGGCACAACTAAATATTTCTAAATATTAAGAAAATCTTGTAAAACTAACCCTATGACTCGACAACTTTCTGGGCGATAAAAAGCAAAGCTAGTCATTGGAAGACGTGTGCCATTGCGAAGCAGGCAGATATACTGCAAACACAGGCTTAGGCTTCACTTGTCACAGGTGCACTAGATGCTGCAATGCATGCGCGAGCTTTGATGCAGTGACTAGATGTGGGTGCTTTGTGGGCGTGGTTGGGAAAGAGTTAAGCTGCTCCACTATACTCAGGTACAACTTAAGAACGGCAACGGAAGTTGCCGCTGTGCCTCATCACCGCAGCCGGCTGTTACTTCGCGCAGCGCAAGTAGTGCACTACTGGGAATATTATGAACATGGCACGAGACGTTTTTGTGATTTTTTTAGGCTTAATATGCTTATGAACTACTGCAGCAACGACAAACAGATTACGTAAAAAAAAAAAATCAGAGAAGGTCACGCATTCATAGCAATCTCCTTTCAAAACGCGTGGGCCCATTGACATCCGGGTCCGTCATGTAGGCAGAGTGACCCCGTACATGAGCTATTGCTGCTCTTAACTTCTTGTTCCCAAGGATAGCAACTGCTAGGTAGCTGATTTTAAAGCCAGTTCACTTGTGGCTCCTTCTCCAATAGAGATGAAACAATGAAAACACCTGTGTTTTTACGACAAAAAGTAAGCACTGAAGAACCCAAGGTTGTTGGAAGCAATTCAGAGTTTTTTGCAGTAGTGCACCTCACAGACCAAGTCCCTTATCAGTGTGGAAAATACCATGGTCTTCAGGAAAAGAGAGGTTATGATGGTATGTCCTTGCCACTGCACTAAAACTTCAGGAAACATCTAAATTAGTCCTCAGCCTCCAAAAGCCGCTTTCAAGTGTGGTAGTTTCACGACGGCACACCTGGCTTGAAGTGAAACTTTTCCTGTATGTCCTGTTTGTCCGGTGCATTGTGTACACAGTACACAATGTTCCGTATGTACGGTACATATGGTTCGTACGGTATACAATGCGCGGTACATGCAGTACATGCACTGCCACTCCTCCTGTGAATAACTACCGGAAGTGTGTGTTCACTTGTATGAATATGCCTGCCACCTGTGAGGTTAATAGGGGAAGACCAAGAACTGGATAGAGGGGTGAACTGAGAAAATCCCGAGGCAAGGAATGTATGCATTGAAATCGCAATAAGAGTGACTGGAAATCTCCTGAAAAGGCCGTCATACTGCAGTGGGCGCCAACAGGCTGCTGCTGATGATGATGGTGGTTATGATAATGATGTGGAGGACTTGGTTGCTGGCTAGTTATTTCACGACTGACAAAGAAATAAAACTGCACAGAAAACAAGGACAAGAGGGAGACAGATTGAACACTCCTTCTATCTCCCTCTTGTTTTTGTCCTCGTTTTTTTTTTTTGTGCAGTTTTGTTTCTTTGTCAGCCATGATGATCTGTTTGTGCACTTTCTCCTGCAAGGCCTTACCCTCTCTCCGCTCCTGTTCTTTTTCTCTTTCCCCAAGGTGAATTCGATGCTTCCGGTGGCTGTGCGTTCCCGGACTTCCCACTGCTTCCAGCCTCACGAGGCTTCTGCCTGACCCTGCGCAAGACACTGACTGCCTTCAAGGAGATCCTCAGCGCTCATGGCCTCGGCAGCCCGGCCGGCGGCAGCCAGAGCCAGTAGCCAAGCCCAGCCTTGTTCTCTCTCTCCCTTTTTCCTCTTCTTCTTCTGGGGGCGAGCGCCCGTGTACATTGTGTAAGTGGATTCTGTCGCAGCTTGTGGTTTGGCCGCGTCAGTTAAGAATAACCGAATCTTCTCTCTCATTTCTGACAGTAACTGCAGTTTGAGAAAAGCGCTGTATAAATACAGGGCCCTGTGGTTCTGTGTTTCTCTTACACTTATGTCTGAGCACTAACATCGGCTAATGCACGGTTTTAGTGAATGCTTTTGGAACTATCACTAGCGGTCCATTTCGATTCTTTTCATCTTCGAGTAGAACCACCATAAGTAGGTCTATTCCATGGGTCTGCTTAGCTTGATTGTTTAATTTATTTGTTATGTTATATGTAAACAAGATCTTAGTCCACGTTGAATGTGGGTTAGTATTGTAGTTAACTTAAAGCATGTTTCTCGTAAGCCTGTTTCATTGTTGACTTGTGCATCAATGCGCAGCAAATGTCGTGTTACTGTTTGCGTTACTGAAGAGTGCTACTGTTGTGGGCTACCCCACACCACTTGGGGAACTCCAACTTGGGTGAAATGGAGCATTTTTCGGAGGTGTACAGGAAAAACTTTTTTTTTTTGACACATTTACTTATAGCACTTATAAGGTTTACTTGTAACATTTTTATTCTGCTGCTCTTTATTATGCTCACTTAATGCTTTCTTTTCCTCTTTCAGAAATCTTGCACTGTTAAAATTACCTCGCAAGGCTTGGAAAGAAAACCGTCGAACAACATACGAACACGGCCCTCTGACAGCTGCTTCAAGGCCCTCCTGTCTCTTCATTCTCTCTAGCTCTTCTCTCTTGCTGTCTTTCTTTTCCTTTTTTTTTTTTTTGTAAGTCTTAGATAAGTCCTCTCTCTCTCTCTTTCTCTCTCTCATCTTGCGCCGCTGTTTCCTAGTACTCTTCCAACAGGTCAGAGAAAACGCCTTCTTTGTTGCCGGCAACACAGTGTTCGCCATCATCGTATGTGCGCTTTTGTAGAGGCAGCTCTGAGCTCCAACTCACCAGCAGAGTGCTCCAGTGCAGCAGCAGTGTGCTCCAGTGTAGCACCAGAGTGCTCCAGTGTAGCAAACCAGAATCTTCCCCACTTTGGGTCCCGGTTCCTGCCAGCTCGCTCAGCCCTGTCTGTCGTTTAACGACGCAGCTAGTCTCGGTGTAGCACAGGGTAAAGGGGTTTCCGTAGTCACTGTTTCGACCATAAGGTATCTACCGTCTTTTTTTTATAGTGCAGTTGTCAGGAATTTTCCGCAATCCCCGGTTCGCATTTTAGCCGGTGCTTAGTCTAACGACAGTAGTACTTTCAAGGGCCGCGTAAGTGTGGTTGGAGAGACTTTCACGCCCTGTCTGCCTTCAAGAAGCCGCAAGGAGTGGCTTGAAAACTACTACCCAGTTGGTGCTCTTCCGAGTGGAAGTTTCGGCGGCGGCGCTGGATGGATTCGGCTATGGCTTTGACCTCCGTTAAGAAGTGTAGGCACAGCCGAAGGTTGAAGGACTCCGCAAGTGAAAGGCTGACGTAGAAACGTGTGGCGGGGGGACATGGGGGATGAGGTTGATCCGGAGGAAGTTAATGGAAGAGCAAGAGAGAGAGGGAGGGGGGGGGGGGAGGGGGGAGCGATTCCAAGTGGAACAATGCAAACGGGAGCAAGGAAATGCTGGCTGCACGTGCAATTTGTAGAGCTTTTTCCCAAGAGTGGAGAAAGAGGTGCAGTTGCTTGTTCAAATGTGGTGGCTTAAGTTATGAAACATAGAAATATTAAAATTTCTCAATTGATTGGTGGCTCTTGTTTGTTTTGCTATTATACAGTCATGGACATATGAAACGCGATCATGAAATACGATATGACCCACAAACAGCGTGATTTCTTTATATGCAGGTGGAATTCACAAAATGTTAAGTTTCCAAATATGCCAATAGCGCGCCATTGTTTGAGCTCCACGAAATGTGTTTTTCAATTTTCCGTGTTCTGGTTCATAGTTTTTCATAGTTTCGTGTTCGCATTTTTTGTTCATGACTGCACATGCAACTCTCTTGTACGTACTACTTGGGGCAACTTAAATTGGGGGTTGATGCATTGTCATGTTTAGTGACCTGACGGATCTTACATGAACTGCCAGCACCCTTGCATGCTGGCAGAGCTACAAAAACACGGAGAAAGTGTGTACCAAGGCATGAAAAATGTGTTGACGATTATATTATTATGCACAGATTTGGTACACGTTCTGGATAATTTGTATTTGGATTTGGTACATATTCTGAAACAAGAGATACGGATCATTAATTCATGCAAAAAGAGGCAGTTGCAGGTATAAGGAGCTCTAGCAAAGCAAAGATGAATGTAATGCTGCTTCACTCTTGAGGATCTGTCATTGGATCTCCCACTGATGTAGTTTAACTGTTTTTTTTTTTTTTTCATCTCATTTTTGTGCTTGTCTGTTGTGTGCTCTTAAGTGAAGCAGGATCAACTAAGCTTGCCATAATAGAGATCATAGTTATAGGCACATCTCAAAGCACCGAATTTTCCCATAAGCTCTGTAAAAGGAGATAGATTAATGTAAGCAAACTTTTAACCCTAAACAGCACTACCGTTGCTAATCTAAATGCGGTTGCTTGAAATCAAATACTCGACACCTTTTGTACAGTGGAGACAAAAAGGTTCAGAGCCTTGTTTTCACTTTCCAAGTCTGCCAGTCATTACAGATTGTAGCGCTCAGGGTCCCACTTGAATGCCCTGAAAATGGAGTAAATGAAGCAGGGTTTAAACTAAACATTGCCATCAATAAAAATGTGGAGTTACTTAAAGGGACAGACAACCGATTTTTTGGAGTGCACGTCTTCTGTCTCGTATGAAAGCCAGTGTTTTACAAAGTGAGGTAGCTGCGAGGAATTTGTAAATTAATTGGTGGAAATAACTAATTTTGAACTAAGCCTTCTGAAGTCTGAAAGGTAGCACCATTTAATTTGCAAGTGTGACGCTACCGTTCCCATATGAATAGCTTCATCGGTTTTAATTCTTCATTTAAAAACCACATAAAGGAATAGGAAAAACTGTTTTAGTATTATTTTGGCTGAGGACAAGTTTTCGCCTCGGGTACAGTTAAAGTATACGTTGCCACAGAGCTCACCGTTATGGTTTCAAGCATTCTAGGGTCCTATTAGGAAACCGTATTGGTCCAAGGTGTCGTAAGTTATGCAGTTTATTTGGGTGTATAGCATATACTCCACAAAAATTACCCGCCGCGATGGCTCAGTGTTAGCTAAGGCGTTCTTCTGCTGAGCACGAGGACGGGGGTTCGATGCCCGGCTGCGGCGGCCACTTTTCTGATGGAAGCGAAAAGCAAAAATGCCTGTGTGTTCAAGATTTCGGAGCACGTTAAAGATAAAGTTGCCGCCTTTCCCCGAAAAAAAAAAAACCGGCCCTTCGGGGGGGTGTATAGAATGTTTAATTTATGTGGGAAAAAAGACGCCGTGTTTTTGACATGCAGTGCCATTTATTGTAGTGTTTTCTTAGAGAGAAATCAACATAATGTTTGTACTGAAAGTGATTTCACCGAAAAGTAACCGCAATTGCTGACCGCGGCGGTAGCATTTCGTTGTTTTGTTCCTCCCTTAGGTCCCCCTCCATCTCAGGCAGTGCGCTCGCCCGCGTATTTTCTCTGCTCGTGTGTGTTTGCGCAGCTTGTAGACACATATTCATCGTCTTAGTTGTTGAATTGATGCTTATAAAACGCCAAAACGGACATAATCACGGCACAAGGGCCAAAAAACCGGCCAATGATGGCCGGTTTTAGATATGGACCGGCAACCGGCCCGCTGTTTAAAAAACCGGTCGGGCCGGTCCAAAACCGGGCAGGTGGCAACCCTAGAAAGATCCCCAGGTGGTCAAAATTAATCCGGAGCCCTATGCTAGGGCGCGCCTCATCCCCTGTGGAAGGTCAGTGTGTTAAACCCCAGTTTAACCCCACAATCGACCAATCTCCACAAAAATTGGGTGTTTGTCCCTTTAAAGCAATGACAAATTGTTGCAAAGTCCTGTTTTCATTCGCCAAATCATTACATCTCATTGTGAAGTGGTAGGCACTGAGGGTCTTGCTTGAACGCTCCTGAATCTTCCAACACTGAATGCGGCGCACAGATCCAGGGGTCGTTCGTCGTCCGCTGCCACTTGAGCAGCGTCTGCTTGAGCTCCTCAAAAATCGTCGCGTAGCTCGCATTATACGCCAAGTTCTTCAACTCGTCGCGATCCCCTTCCAAGTCGTAGAGCTCCCACTCATCCCTGTAGTAGTAGCCGCGGAGCGTCTTGCTCCAATGGAGTGGCTCCTTTTCTTCCGTCCGATTGAGGATGTCTTGGAACGTCGGGGACACGTAAAAGTCCTGGTCTATGGGGAAGGGCATTTTGTAGTTGAGGTTGTGGATGAGCCTGAAGCGGTCGGAGCGCACCGCCCTCATCGGGTAGTACATGGTGACTTCGTGAAGGCTGTGGCTGGTGTAGACAAACTCCCGCGCCGTTTGTGCAGTTGTCTTGGGCTCCTCGCCAAGGAGCGGGAGTACGGAGGAACCGGTGAGGAGGACGGGCTTCTTGAAGATTGTGTACTGGGGGATGGGGACAGAGAACCATTCGAGGACGGTGGGTACGACGTCTAGGAGGCTGACCAGCGCGTCTGAGTGCTGCGTTAAGTCGGAAAGAAAGTGAAGGGCGATGAGGATGTTAAAAAGTCAGGCAGAGTACTTTTGAAGGAATCTTTGTTAAGGTAGCCTGTGTAAAAGTTATGATTTGGGTGTATTGGTAGAAACAAGTATTACTGGCAATTGCTACGCAATGACTACTGTATAATATGCGAAGGGTGGAACCTGATTAAACCATGCCTGATGAGAAGAAAATTATGCGCCTTAAAAGGGCTGTACATGCACCTTGAATAGGAGCAGCAGGGGTAAAAATACTCTTTAGAAAGGAGTAACGTGTAAAATGCCTTAAAAGGAGTAGCATGGCTAAAAATGTACCTTAAATAGGAGTAGCAGGAGTAAAAGATACTCTTTAGAAGGGAGTAGCATGGGGGGAACACGTCTTAAAAGGGAGGGCTTGCGTTGGGGCTAGTTGGTATTCCATGACGTTCATCTTAAGCGCAGAAAAAAACGGACACAGTAGACAAGGACAAGCGCTTGTCCTTGTCTACTGTGTCCCTGTTTTTTTCTGCGCTTAAGATGGACGTCTTAAAAGGGAGTAGCTTGGCTGAAAATACACCTGTGAAAGGAGCACAGCTTACATGGTTGTAGTAGAATATAAAAGGCTGGCTGGGGCGTGTGACACGATTACTTCACCTGACGCCATGGCTGAACAAAGACAAAATTCAAGCGTAAATCTTTTGAAAGGGCGCCACATCAGAGTAACGGTTGTGCCTCGCAGTAAAATATATTGCTTTCAGTAGTGCTTGAACAAAACACGACGAAAAATGGACCTTTTTCCAGTACTGGTCCAGCGGCCGGCACAGCGAACCTAAACTGGCAGTAAGGCACGCCCATAAAAATGTTTGGCTTTCGGAGAACTCGATCGTGCACAAAGTATCCTGGTCCTGCAGTCCCTCCCACACCCGCCCGTCACCCGTGCCTTTCACATGAATGTCACGGTAGCAGGAAATCTGCAGTGGCCGCAGCACCCCTTTTTCTTCACTTTTTTTTTTGTCATTTTCGTTACTCCCTCACTGGTAGCCAAGTGCTCGCGTCGTGGTCAGCCTCAAACATGTTTTCCCCTTTCCTTTGAAAGCCTTTTTTGTGTGCACTTACGAACGCACTGCGAACTGACCGAAAAGTGGAAATAAAAACGTGCAGCCCTAGGAGGCACAGCCGCTCCCCAAGCAGCAAGCTGATCGCAAGGACGCCCTTTTGTTTATTTCGCCCCAGGCTACTGCCGAGAATGGCGGACCGGCAACCCGCGCATGCGCAGATCGCTACTGGAAAAAGGTCAGTTGAGACCAGCCTATTCTAGTCCATTCAATTTGGCCTGTGCGAAAAACAAAATTTTTTTGCCTGCAGTGACTTGAAAAAAAATTGGGCCCATCTCCCCGCGAGGGGGACTCGAGTAAATGCGTCGCATAGGGGGTGGGTGTATTGCGTTAACGTTTAGTGTTTGGGGAGTTGGTGGTAGTGAATGCGTTGTATCAGCAGCTTCTTGACGTAGTTTGAATGAGTCAAGGATATAAGGCGCGTTCGTAGCCTTTGATTCTGTGTCGGTTTTGTGGCGCAGTGGGAAGTGCACCATGTACCTTGCGTTCCGCCCGCAGGGTCGTGGGATCGAAACCAGGCGCCGATAACTATTTTTTTTTGTAGTGTAGGTGATCGCTGTTGCGGACGGACGGCGGACGCTACATGTGAGTTAAAGAAATGCTCTGCATTTAAAAGTTTGCAGCAAGCCGGCCAGATTTAAGGTGCTTTTTAAAGAGGGACAAGTTCCGTTACCTTGCCAGCTGAGCTGGGTCGTGTTGGGTCACTGATGATAAAGGGCTCCTTGACGCCAGCCTCATACAGGTTGGTCCTTCCATTTGGGAATGGAATCCCATTGTCCGAGGAATAAATAACCAGGGTGTTGTCTTTGAATCCAGCGCTCTCCAGCTCGGACAGTACCAGGCCCACCCCTGTATCATGCAAATGCAAAGCACCGTGTTATCATTTCCTGCTCGAATGTAATTCAAGAAGCAGTTGTACGCTCCAACCACAAATTGGCGTTAAGTTTTGAAATGCATCTGGATGCTGTAGGCATTTTGTGCGTGTGAGCCAGCACATATTTGAATGCTGCTTGGACGAGCACCGAAATCCACTTTTAGTGCAAATTTTTATTTTAAGTGCTGTTTCGTGGAGTCGTAGGCGTAGCTCTGTGTGTTTCACAAGCCTGCGTTTCATCTCAAAACAATTTTCTCACGTATGTCGAAACTTATACGTTTCCCACGCAGAATACTTTACACGTAAATCATTGCAAGCTTCAATTTCTTGTTCTCTTTTAAGGAGTTAAAAATAATTGAACAGCTATATTTCTTTTTGTTTACGAATGTTTCCACATCTTTTTTAGGAGCAGGCCTTGCTACAGAAAGCTTCTTTAAACTAAAGGCTTTGTCTCACGGTGCAATATTGGTTTCAGCAATATGGCACTCGAAGGGTATAAGAACCCACTGCTGGTATTATGAACATTTTAACTTTGTGAAGCAGCGTTTGCGCTTTGTCAAACTAAACTTTGAGGATGAAATTTAAAAACGCCAGGTGCTTACAAACATATCCGTCCGCGCTGCTGTGCCTTCGTACCATGATCAAGTGAACCAGCAACTTACCACGAACCTCTTTGAGCACATCTTTATACGAGTTCTGACAAGAACTTTCAAAGCTAAGATAGCTATGTAAAACGCTTCCTTTGCATATGGAAAAATCTCCCAGCAAGTTTCAACAGTAACCGTTCAGTATTAAATATTTTAAATCAATTTTAATATTTGCGCATGCAAGAAAGTGCAGAACGGATACCCCTTCGCAATCGACATCAGCATGACGCCATCTGCTCCTCCTGTCCCCAAAGCGTCCCCAAACTGTCCCCAAACGTCCCCGACGTGCTGGGCGCGATTGGCGCGTACGTGCTGCTCCGCCGTGTGTGCCACGTCGCGGTTTTGGGACAGACGTCATGCTCCCTGGGTGCGTCGCGATGGTGCAGACCACGGACAGTCTGCGCCCGCGCGCGTCCGCACCGGCAGTGATGCAACAGAACGGTGACGTCATGAGCACCGTCCTGTCATGGCGGTCGCCTTGGAGTTCGTTTTGTCGAGAGCGAAAGTGACACGAATAAACGAGGCTGTAAATAATTTTTTACGCTGCTATCGACCATCTGGGGCGGTATTCTCGAGTTTTGTCCCTTTTGCGTCCCTTTCAAAAGTGTCCCTTTTGGCGAGTCCTGATTGGCTAAAAGCCAACAACCGGAAGTGACGTAACGCAAGCGCGGCAAACCACTGCCAACCTTCCTCCATGCTGCCAACGTCCACCTCTAACCGGAAGTTACGTCACGATGAAAGGGACGCAAAAGGGACGTTTTCAAAAGGGACAGTTACGACAATACCGCCCCTGGTGTGCCATTCTATGATTAGTGGACTGGTAGGCACGCACAGCAGCGAAAAAAAAAACTTAACAGGACAATGTCGTGTTAGTACTCCTTTAACATGCGTTAAATGAAAAAACGAACACCGAGGCCGCCGCCATGACAGGAATGCGCTTGTGACGTCACCGTTCTGATCGCACCACTGCCGATCTGAACGCGTGCGCGCGTCCAGACTGCGCGCCAACCGTGAGCGCAGTCTGGCGCGCACGGCGCGCGCAGGCCGTGCGCGCGTCAACCGCAGCCAGCGCGTTGGCCACGTCACGTGGCCCTCACGTCAACAGTTTAGGGCCAGGAGGAGTAGATGGCGTCATGCAGATGCCGATTGCGAAAGGGTATCCATTCTGAGCTTCTCGTGCGCACAAAGATTAAAATTGATTAAAAATATGATGTACTGAACCGGTACTGTTGAAACTTGCCGGAATGTATCTCCATATACAAAGGAAGCCTTTTATGTAGTTATCTGAAATGTAGTGTCGGTGCTCCTTTATGCTGTGGAAGCTGGTATAGTAAGTGTCCCCTGCCTTGGTCCAGCCGTCCAACCGTCGTGTACTGAGCGGCGATGTCTGCACGAGCTGCCGGCGTGTCGGGAACGAAGGGGGGCACGATCACTTGGTCGGGGTTGTAGTGCTGGGGTGTCCAGTCGGGGATGAGTCCCATGCCAGGAGAGCCGTCGCCAAACTTTTCGCAGAACGCCCCGTATTGCGGGTGCGTGTGACCGCAGCGATGGGGGTCGTGAAATGCGACGTAGAGGAAAAAAGGCCTGCAAAAAAAAAGGGGGGGGGGGGATGCAAGGTCGCTATCAGCTGACGATCAGTTATTTAAATGAAGCTTTCATGGAAGAGGGAGAATGCCTGTGTGTCGAGACCTCGGCGCAATTTCTAAAGATTCTCGGGTGGTTCAAATTAATCTAGAGCACCCCAACTACGACGCGCCTCATAGCATGGGCTTATCGTCAGCGCATTAAAGCCTACAGTTTTAAAGGAGCCATGAAGAGAAAACAAAAGTTTGTTTTATTCGAAAGATTAGGTGTTTCATAGTACCCCAAGCGCTTTCCCGGAAGAAAATGATGCTTTATTCACTGAGAAATAAGGCAATTTAAGCCAAAATTTTAAATCTCCCGCTAAAATTGCACATTTCGTCACGTGAACAATGGCGTCATACGAGCCGGTCCATGAAACAGATACTGAGTATGTCGACTCCATATAGCACCCACACGCGGGAGTCGACCGAGACGGCGGCCATTTTAAAAATACTAGTAAAACCTAGTGCACCCGCAGCACTAGTCATGGAATCGCCTGATCCGGAGAACAGAACTCTCGCCGAGGAGCTCGGGCTTGCGTTTAACAACCTCACACCACTTGAACGCTCAATGCTTCTAAGTGCACGAGCGGCAAGAGTTGTGGGATACGCGGTGGACGGGAAAGCGACCATTCCGCGATAGCCACAACAGACGAACGCCCAGCCGTCGGCACCGCTGCCTCGTCAGCCCCGTCGCGACGGACGAATACTGACTGGTACGTTATGTGCCGTATTTTCAATTTCAGTAGCAGTATCGCTTATGATAGTTGGCCGGTGTCGTGTATGGAAAGCCGTTCGCTCGAGCTCTCTGCTCCGACCAGAAAGATTCGAGCGTCAATGCGCGGTGTGTACGGCAATTTTTTTTTCCCAAGGTCAGAGCGCTTTGACGAAGTCGGCGACGAGCGCCAGCATGTCCGGGTCCGTGCCGTAATCACTTCCTCGGAAATGAAGCGAGCACACTCGTACTTCCTTTAGCTCTCTTTCTCCTCCGTTTGCAAAGTTCACAAAACGTAGCCACTTGCTTCGCCGAGGTTCGTCGTTGGGCAGCACATGAAAGGAGATCTCACCGGCGGGGATGTCGCACTCCCTCGACGATTTGCCCGTACTACATGGGCATTTCAAAACACAGCAACGAAATTTCATTGTAAAGTACTCGAACAAACTGAAGTTTTCAGTGGTTGTAAACTGTAAACGAGCTCGTAACGACAGCAGCAAGCCAACACGACCTCCATACCGAAACCTGTGCGACGAGTGGCACTATCTCGTTGCTGCTCTGTGTTCCTTACTCCCCTTGTTTCTATTTTTACCATTGCTGGTTGGCGATATGACGGCCAACCTCCTGTGAAGGGATTACGATATCAAGCAAGGTCGCGGCTGTGCGTGCTGGGACGGTTCGTTGGCCCCGAAGAGCCTTGAACCCAAAAATTCGTCTGCGCGACGGTGGCGACGGCGAGATGTCGAGTTCGGCTGGTGGTAGTTTCGTACGCATTGGCATACACGCTTGCGTGTTCGTTCGGAACTTCAACCGTTTACTCCACCGTTCTTTGTCATAAAAAGAATGTGCAGTATGTTTCATGGGCATTTAGCTCGCTATGCAAACTGTAAGCCCTGCCTAACATGCGTTTGCTTTTGCCAGCCTCCGCCAATCGCAGAGCATTCTCGAGTGACATCATAGGTTCTGTTGCGGAAAATGAGCTGGTGGGTCGCATGGTCATTTCCTTTTTTCCTAATTATGTAGCTTATTTGAGCGAAGTTTGCGTTATAAGTGGTGTCGTTATGATTCTAACGAGGCAATCTTTCGAATGAACCAAACTTGTGTTTTCTCTTCATGGCTCCTTTAAGGTTTCGCGAATCCTGAACATGTAATTTTTGGTTTTTAGAGTGAAAGCTCTACTATGCTACATCCTTCAAGGTGCAAGCTGCGGAATGCAAGCTGCACCTTTCTTATCGCTTCACTTGCTAGGAGCCTCGCCGCTGTGGTGCCATGTGACTATGCAAAAAATTGGCTGTAGCTTAACTCAGTTATGCCTGGGTGTGTGTAGCGAGAGGTACGGTTAATGTTATTGTTTAGCTTGGTTCTCTCTACAGTTACATCTTTATCGTTTAGCTTCGTATACGCCTGAGTGTGAAGGTTTGGTTGTTACCTCTCGCTAAGTTGCTGTTAGATACGCCGAGCACATTCTTCTGTCCCCGCGCGCAGCTCGTTGCCTCCTCCTGGGGCCGAATTCAGAGACATCCCAACCCGTGGATATCGGAGAAGAAAATAACTTCATAACGAAAGAAGATTTGCAGAATGGCCTGACAGAAATACACGAAGCAGTGCGAGATACACTCCCTGCAGTAATTTCCCAAATGAAACAAATTAGCAGTCAGTTGACCCAACTGACGGAGCAAAATCAAAATCTGGTCGCCCGGGTAGAACGCTTGGAACGACAACAGCAAACGCCCACAAATCGCTTTGCTCGAAGAGAAAAGCCGTACAGCAGACCAGAAACGAACGACGCCACACCTGCGGACACCAAAAACACCGGATATGACGACTCACTCTAAAACCAAGCCGCTGACGACTCCCTCTAAACCCAAGCATCAACCAAAACTAACTATTTGGCAGTGGAACTGCCGCAGCTTTAAAAATAAAAGAGGCGATCTCCAACAGTATGTTTCCCTCCTCTCTGATCCACCAGATGTCATAGCCCTTCAGGAAACGACCTCAATCGCTAAACTGCCCGGCTACTTAACTATCACCACGCAGAACGGGAGAGACGTGTGTACGCTCATTAAAAAGGACATCACGGCCATACAGCATCAACTAACCACTCATAGCCATGATAACATTCTCGTCGAATTAATTCCTCAGAAGACGAAGAAGAAAAAGAGCACATTTGTTCTCAACGTATATTGTCGCCCTAAAAACCACGCCATTGGATTGGCGGATATTATTCGTCAGGCTAAGTGTATCGCAGCAGAAAACCGTTTCATAGTCACCGGGGATTTCAATGCGGCACACACCGCCTGGGGATACACATACCAAACAAAGAGGGGTCGCGAACTCTTGACCATCATGGATGAAGAGCAACTTATTCTGCTCACCGAACACCACCTACCGACCAGAATCGGCACGAGCACGGTGAGGGACACCTGCCCCGATCTTACGCTGGCAGCCAACGCTCCGAGAGCCACATGGCATAACAGAGAGGATAATCTCGGAAGTGACCATATGATTATAGAAACTGTGCTTCCGGGACCTCAATATAGGAGAAATCTAGGCGCAATCAAATTAACCGACTGGAATAGCTTCAGAAAGGCCAGAAGCCAGGCGCAGCAAGAAGAAATCAAGGACATTGGACAATTGGCACAAACGCTAGCCGCAGAAGTGAACACCTACACCAAGAATATTCAGACAAGCACCGAAACGCCAGCAATTGACAACCATCTCGCACACTTATGGGAGGCGAGAAATAGCTTAATGCGGAGGTGGAAACGCTAACGTCATAACAAAAAGCTCAGACGACGTATTGCGCAAATCAACACTGAGGCAGCAACATATGCAGCAAAGTTATGCCACCAAAACTGGGCCCACATGTGCGATGGCCTCAGTGGCAGACTTAGTACCTCCAAAACGTGGAACCTCCTTCGCTACCTCATAGATCCTGCCCGAAGTAAAACTGAAACTTGCAATAAAATGCAAACGATAATGCATAAATTTCAAGGAAGCGAGCAGTCACTCATCACTGCGCTTAGGGACAGATACCTCCCTGAAGTACAACAGGATCAGCTCCCTGATTACACAGGATCCCCGAACTTGGAATTAGACAAGCCCATCACCACGGCAGAGGTACGAGCAGCACTTCTCAAACTCCGCAGAAACACCACTCCCGGCAAAGACAAGATCACCAATAAAACACTGATGAACCTCGACGACACTTCTATAGAGCTCCTCACTAACTATATGAACGACTGTTGGATCGGCAGCAAGCTTCCCAAAGAATGGAAAGAGGCAGAAGTGAGGCTCTTTCCAAAACCGGGGAAAACACCATGTATAGAGAACCTACGCCCAATTTCTTTAACATCTTGCGTGGGGAAACTCATGGAGCACGTCGTTCTACAGAGACTTCAGAACTACCTCGAGGACACCGATCGCATTCCACACACAATGTTTGGATTCCGGCCAAAGCTATCGACGCAGGACATACTACTACAATTAAAAAAAGAAATTTTTGAGACCGCAAGCAAAAATGCACCCAAGGCAGTTCTCGCACTTGACCTAAAGGGAGCATTTGATAATGTAGCCCACATAGCCATACTCAGAAATCTCGCCTCCTTAGACTGCGGAGAACGTACATACGGCTACGTTAGAGATTTTTTAACAGCCAGACAGGCGATCCTGAAAGTAGGCGACCTGCAGTCCAACCCCCACAAATATGGAAGCAGAGGCACGCCGCAAGGCGCTGTATTATCTCCGATGCTGTTCAACATCGCAATGATAAACCTGCCCCAAAAACTTGGAAGCATTCCAGACATAAAACATGGTCTTTATGCAGACGACATCACAATATGGATAGCTAAAGGGTCGGAAGGGGAAATGCAGGAGAGATTGCAGAAGGCTGCAGATATTGTACACACGTACGCGAAAGAATGCGGACTCGCCTGCGCTCCCCAAAAATCTGAACTCCTGCTGGTGCAAAAACGTCGTCATGACCTATCTACCTCGTTCTACATAATGATGGACGGTATACGCATAGAACCCACCGATCACATCAAAATTCTCGGCATGACCTATCAAGAAGACTGCAAGAACACCCGCCTACTTCAAAAACTGGACTCATCCACTGCTCAGATAACAAGAATGATCCGCAGAGTATCGACTCAAAAGTATGGCATGAAAGAACAAGATACGATAAAGCTCGTTCAAGCATTTATAATTTCACGCCTCGCATACGTAACTCCCTACACGATCCTCCAAGCAGCAGACAAACAAAAGCTCAACACCCTTATCAGGAAAGCTTACAAACAAGCCTTGGCCCTCCCACCGACAACATCCACCGAACGTCTTGCAGCACTAGGGATACACAACACCATAGAAGAAATCGTGGAAGCCCATCTCACGGCGCAGCAAGTCCGGCTCGGCCTCACTAGCACCGGCCGATCAGTTTTGACCTCTTTAAAGCTTAACGCTCTCACGGAGACGGAAGATGCGGGCATAGTTCCTCTAGAAATCAGGACAAGACTGAAACTTCACCCCTTGCCGAGGAATATGCATCCCAAACACCATCAAGCACGAAGAGCGGCTAGGGCAGAAGCTCTTCAACGTCAGTACGGAAAATCCGAGGAGGTGGTATACACTGACGCCGCGGACTATGCCCGGTATAAAGTAAAAGCTGCGGTAACCGCCACACCCCACTCCCTCCTCAGTAGCTTAACATTACGGAAGGCAACAACGCTGCAAGCAGAAGAGACGGCAATCGCCCTCGCAATCGCCCAAACCCGAGCATCCACCATCATCACGGACTGCCAAGCCGCATACAGAAATTATGCGGCAGGAAGAATTTCCACACTCGCTCTCGGCATCATCCTTCAACACCCACCTCGGAGAAACATCAGAATAATCTGGACCCCAGCCCACTCTTCTCTCTGCGGAAACTGCAGGCGGCGCACGCCTTCGCTCGAGATTTGGTCAGCCGAGCACCGTTAGAAGAAGAGGAAAGGACAATATACCCCCTTCTCACGTACAAGGACATCACACAGCATTACCGGCTTGGCCGAATGCGATACCCTCCAGTTTCTGAGCAACTAACCAGGCCCCAACAGGCTGCTCTTCGTCAACTCCAGACGAACACATACCCACACCCTACGAGGCTGCACGCTATACACCCCACCCTCTATGATCCCCTGTGCAGACACTGCGGCGTCCCTGCCACGCTTTATCACATGGTATGGGAATGCCAAGTTAACCCCCACATTGACCCCATCCCAAACCCCTCCCGAGAGCAGTGGGAGAGAGAACTCGCTAGCTCTTGCCCCAGCAGACAGCTGCAGCTGATCGAACGGGCGAAGACGGCGGGTTGCTCCAATGGAGCCCTGGACTGAGGGCTCCACCCACAAGGCTTTTCGAAGTAATAAAAGTTGTACTCCTCCTCCTCCTCTAAAAAACAGGCGTCGCTTTGAAATGACGGGGTAGCGCCATGCAAATGCATGTGTTCTGGGGTTGGGGCCGTCGCTTTGGGGTGTTTTCACGGGGACTGAGCCGCAGAAAAGCAGTGTGGCAAGGGCGCGAAGCTACGAGAGAAATGACGGGGGGCAGTGGGTGTCCCTTCGTGCCCTTGCCACACTGCTTTTCTGCGGCTCAGTCCCCGTGAAAACACCCCAAAGCGACGGCCCCAACCCCAGAACACATGCATTTGCATGGCGCTACCCCGTCGTTTCAAAGCGACGCCCCGTCGTTTTAGAGAATTCGGCCCCTGGTTTCATTCCGTCGTTGATCCGCCGCCCTGTCACGAGATGCCGAACTAGCCAAACCATCCTCATCTGAATCCGCTCGCCTGGCCGCTTCGTACTTACGGCGCTTCTCGAGGCGTGCGGCTCGAGCGTTCCTCCTCTGTCTCCTGGGCTCGCTGCCTCCTCTTTGTTTCGTTCCGACGATGTAGCCTGGCTTCTATAAGTCTCTCCGACTCACTTTCCATATCTCAGGACGAATCCCACCTTCTATACATACGATTTTTTTCCTTTTTATAATTTTTAATTTTGTGTCTTTTTTTATTTTGTTGTGTTTTTTATTGTCTTTATTCTTTCTTTTTTTTTTTTTTTTGCGGCGAGCGGCACTGCCAGCTGCGGCGGCTAGGGACCGCTGCCAGCTAGGGAACTAGAGTTCCTCTATATAGCTCACGCAGGGAATAGAGGAACTCTAGGGAACCGCTGAGCTCGCGGGGCGGCCACCGGCCACAGCGAAACGGCGAGAATACGGCCATAGAGGGGAAAAAGCGACACCTGTAGCTCTCGCTACAAAAGGAAACGGCTGCACCACCTGCACTTAAGCCGGGTGGGCAGTTAGTGCGTGCCTTTCAGCGCGAGTGCAAGGATAAATCCAATCACCCAGTGCATGTAGCCAGACGGCAATCTGCAAAATGTCAAGATAAGGTAAACTTTCACGAAACGCTTGGTGCGTAGCCTTTGCTTTCGCTCACGATAACTAGGTTTAGAAGATTTATACCTTGGCCTGTGTCACAAACTCGAGCGTACGACGTCTAAACGTACCGTATAAATTTTTCATTTTATTGTACAGCGCCTAACTCTTCTTCAGCCGTTCGAATCATTCAGTTCGGTTACATTCACCCCTAGACAATATGGAGCTTTCTCGAACGAAGAGACGGTAACACGATCACTCGCCGGCTCGCCGGCGAGAAAACAACAAAAATAAAACCTCCGCCGCTCCGGTTTCGTCGAAGCTTCCAGTACTTTCGAGGAGGTGCACGTGGCCTTGCCAGTGCTAAAGCGCGATGACGATTCTAGAAGGGAGAAAGAGGGAAGTTATTCACTGACGGCGGCGGGCGCGTTGTGTGTTGTGCTCTCTCTCTCTCCGCGCCGGCACGGTTATAAAAAGTGTGCACAAAGGTAAAAAAACAATGTGTGGACATTCCATGGCCTCTGAATTGAAGCTGCCATAAAAAACAAGGGGCTTTTGACCCGTTCTCCGAGACCCGTTCTCCGAGACAATGGCGCGAAATGGGAAATGTGGTTTGTGGTTTTTCGCCGAGAAAACCAGGCTGCTCAGCGAGGCAGCTACAAAAGCCGCCCGCATCTTCCCACGGGGGGAACTCGAGTAAATGCGTCGCATCTACTCGAGTCAAGCAAAGCGTCACGTCAAGCGTAAGCCATGCAAAGACGCCCTTGACTGAATTCCGAACGCGCGCTCCACCGCTTATATACGTTGAGGGGACTGCGTAAGCCGGTCCCAGTCGACGACGTTGGCGTACTTGTAAAGCGGCGTGGACTCTAGGTGTTTGAGCCAACCGCGGATGTTGCTTGGCCGGAGAACGGCACACCGGTTATATGCGCAGCGCGCCCGAAGGAGAGGAAACCACGGAAGAGAGAGTACTGCACATGCGCCGGCCCAAGCGCGTCTGCCGCGGCTATGACACAACGTGCCGCGGCTATGACGCAACACAATCCAACACAATCCACTTTAATCCAATCCAATCCAATCCAATTCAATCCAAATCCAAGCCAAGCCAATCCAATCCAAGCCAATCCAATCGAATCCAATCCAATGCCCCTCGCGAGAGAGTGTTCGAATCCAATCCAATGCCCCTCGCGAGGGATGTGTTCGCTTTCGCCTCGACTCGACGCGCATGCGCAGTGAGCGTGCGGACTACGGACGCCAACGCGGGTGACATCGTGAGTTACTGAAATGCTCTGCATTTAAAAGAGAAGCCGCGCCTAAGCAAACCAGCTACGTTTGGACGTCGTGATTGACAACGGCACCTGCCAGTTTGTACATCACACCACCGGCGACCCGCGCCCTGGAGGACTCCAACGTACTCCCGGGCCTCGAATCACCGTGATCATCTCGGACGGCCTGGCCTACAGCGAAGCCACGCTTCCCAGGTAGCCGAATCGCCTCCGACAGCGGTGCATCGTCCGGCCCGGTCGGTGAATATGCTGGGACTAGGTCTCTCATAAGCATCGAACTGTTAGTTTTCTTTTAGTTAACTGCTCCGATTCGCAATATTCATTTGTTAACGCTCCTGTTTGTATCATTTTGTCTAACTGGACCATTTCTTGTATTTGAATTCCATCTAAGTTGTCTGTCATTATCGATCCGTTACCTCGTGCTTGTGTTTGTGACTTGCCTGTCTAAATATAAGTCTTTGTGCTGTTTTTGTTCAAGGCTCTTGCTCATTCTTGCCGCTCTGGTCGGCGAAAGCCGCACATCAGACGGCCACCCCCTTTGTCACCTGTGCCCTGTGGATTCGGTGGGGTTTGTTGGCTCTCTGGAGTCGACTCCCCATATCTTCCGACAGTGCACCCTAATTTAAGGTTCTTGGTGACAGCCTGTTTTCTCCCTTTCTAATTTGTTCACTTTTCTTTAGGCCTGCGGCTCTAATATGTCTGTTCCACATTTGAGTTAAATTGGATATGGCCGTTTGAGAGCGATGGCCGTCTCACCTCGTGTCGTTGGCAGCTAGGAATCGCCGCACAAGGTGTCTGATCTTGGTAATGTTTCGTCCGACCTGCAGAATGGATTCCGTCTCCTCCGTGTGGGCAAAGTCGAACGGATACACTTCCTCTGGACCAACGTGCTTCTTTCCAATGATTCCTAGTGGAAAGGGACGTAGAGTAGACTCTGAGCACAATGCACTCTGACAACTACAAACTTCGTAACAGTTAGGCACACAGCACGTGGTGTTGACCGACAGAAGTGGCATGTCGTGGTGCTTAACGCCTGTGCAGTAATATTAACACGAACGTGTTTTATGCCGGGATACACCAAGATTTCGATGACGTAACCTCCGTCACGGAAATGACGTCAGTACAACGAATACAGGAGAAACGGCAGAAAAAGTTTCATTGGTGCGGATGGTGCTGCCGTCTGGGAGAAATGAAGCGAAGTAGTGCATCATGACGCTAACGAATGCCGACATTTGGCACCTTGATCGCGTTTGGATCGTATCTTGGACCGTGAACGTTCCCGCGTTCACGGCTCAACGAACCCGTTCACGGACCGAGGTATACGAACTATGCCTCTCGCGTTCCACAACCTGAGCTCGTCGCAACGCAACCCTCTGCCGTACACGCCACGAAGCAGTAGCGAAGTGGCCGCATCTTTTTCGAAGCGACCCGCCAGCAGGACGTCGCTCGCCAAGCACACCCACAAGACAGCTGTCGACCCAGAAACCATGCTTCTTTCGCTGCAGATTTCGCTGCACGTTTCACTCTCGTGTATTACCGATTCGTACTACAGAGGAATCAACTAGTTTTTTTGAAGCTGTCGACTTTCAACAGTCTGTTGTGCTTTCGCCTGTCATCAAACGAGAGCCAAGTGGCCACGCAGTTGTGACTAATGTCCTTGTTGTGCAACCTTGCAAGCATCACTTTTATGTAGTCTAGCCAGCTGAATGCGGCTAGACTGCCGTACCTGCCACCCACATACAAAGTGTGTGGGTGGCAGGTTTGACGTGTGTAGTCTACCGCTCCATTACAAAACGTTCAAGGCAAATTCTGGCTGATGTTTTAGCATTGAGGTCTAGAAAGCTGGTTAATATCAAGTAGCTTCCAGCTGTCATGTGGTAACCAAGGTATTAGTGTACTCTCGTCACCCCATCTCTCTGGAGTGGTGAAAAGGGATGCGTCCAGTCATCTAAAGGCAGAGATGGATTAAGTTGTTTGGAGAGACCTTCGTCCTATGGGGACATTCATCAAATGATTATGGGGATGATGTTCATCCCTGTGTTGTCATAAAACATGACTGTGTCTGGCTATGAGAAGGAATTCGAACTCTGATAAGTCACAATATGTTGTCACAACCTCATTAACCCTTTGTCTGACATGCTGAGTTGAACAAGGAGAGGTATTGAGATTCCACTCTTAAAGGGGTACTGACACTAAATTTCTCGCTTTCAGTTTTAAATGCAGAGCATTTCTTTAACTCACAATGTCTATCGGCGTCCGCAGCCAGCCAGCATGTGCACCCCTCCCCCGCTCCTCCTCGCTCTCAACAACAGGTGCGGGCGCGCATGCGCGTGCTCCGGCGCTGAAAGAGGCGTTGCAGCAGCAGGTGCTACCTCCTCTCCCTCTACTGCGCGCGCTACGAATATAAAGCGGGTATCGGCGCGGCTCACTCCATTCTGCTCCTGCGCTCCCCAAAGACGACTGGCTGGTCCGGAACGTGTGCGACCGCTACGGTCTCGAGTGCGTGTCGGCCCACAACGCAGTCAACAGCAAGCAGCCAACCACCATCCACGGGTCCTGCATAGACCTCGTCTTTGCGTCGACAACGTCGACCTCCTTGTGCGTCCAACCCCTACTCCCGGACCCCTTGACCGTCCACTTCAGCGACCACAAGGCGGTCGTCCTCCGCGTGCAGTGAAGCGGCGACTACTACTACTACTACTACTACAACGATTCCAAGGCATTCCTCACCCGAGTGCCCACGGAGAGGGACCCGACTAAATCCAGAGGCATTCCCCACCGTCAACGCGCGGAAGCAACACGCCTCCCCGACTGCCCTCCCGAGAGGGATAATAAGAAAGAAAAGAAAAGGATAATAATAAAGATCCAACCGATTGCCCCGCAGAGAGGGTGGGGTGCAAACGATGGCAATAAATAACGTATCTCTCTCTCTCAGCTCGTCTCGCAACCCAACTACCCAGCCCCTACGACAACAACTACCACCGCCAACTACCACAACCTACGCCACGTGACCACCCCCAATGCTCTGCATTTACTCGTGTCCCTCGCGCGGGGGCATGCGACGGAAGTTTTTTATGCTGTAAAGAATACCTATTGGCTCAGTAACTACGAAAATCGAACCGAAAGCCGTCAGCCGCCAACACAGAATTAATTATAGCACGTTTATTGCAACCAGTTTCGAACTCGGTCGCCGCGCGGGAAGATGGCCGTTCGAAGGCCAGCCTGCAAACGGGCCAGTCTGACGTCACGGTCTCACCCGTGACGTCAGGGACGTTCGCCGCATCGTCTGCTACAATTGCACACGGTCCGCATTCACCCGAGCAGTCGACATGTCGTCTGAATCGTCAGACTCGGATGAATCGCTGCCACCCGACAGACAGAGCAACTTTATTTGGCCAGGCGATTAGGCCGGCGATGTCTTCGCCGGCAATGTCTTCGCCGTCGTCCGTTTTTTAATATCACTGCGGCTAGAACCGGCGCAGACCGTGATAGCAACAGCTTGTCGCCACTCTTATAATCAATCTGATCGCGAAAAAGAAGTTCCACATGGTTGTTATCAGCGCTGAATTTAAAAGCGCCGTTCAGATATTTGCCGCGATGGTAAGCCTACGCTGACCGGAAGCGGAGGTTCGATCCGACCCAGCACTGCCGGCACCGCGGTGCGGCGAGCGGCCGAAAGATAGCGCCACCTGCGCGCTAGAATCAAAACAGGCCACGGCAGATGTCTTGGTCACCGATCGCTGAAACAGCAATTATCGCCAAAATAAAGCTCAGTATGCGAAAAAGGGGATGATAGTGTGGTGAAAAGTTGTGTAAAGGATGGTCATTCGCAGTTGTACAGATACCGGCGATCAAATATTCGCCACGATACTAAGCCTGAAAAACGCCCGTGTGTACGAGATTTCGGCGCACAATAAAGATCCCCAGGTGGTCAAAATTAATCCGGAGCCCTCCACTACGGCGCGCCTCATCGCCTGCGTTGCGTCGGCGCGTTAAACCCTATGGTCAATCATCAATCAAGTTCCTAACACCCAAGCTGAGCGGAGCAACGCCGAGCCCGCTGGCTTGGGCGACAGTTCTTGCGGCCGCCGCCGCGCGCGAACTCAGTCCACGTTTAGTGCTGCATGTCGTCGCGTGGAAAATAATGCATCTTAATTGGCGTCGTCGTCGCTTTACCCGGACAGGCTTCCACAGGGGCGGATCCAGGTTTTTTTCTGAGGGGGGAGTCAACTTCTACCAGTGATGATGATGATGATAAAAAGGAGGATGAGGACAGTAGCCTTTTTTTATTCACTGAAATATTTCAAACCACAAATACAAGAAATAGAAAAAAAATATTCAACTAGACTTTTGCTACGACCTGAGGGGTCATCATCTAGGGGGTACAAATTCCCAAATTGAGGGGGGGGGGGTCAGGACATCCGGACCCCCCCCTCTGGATCCGCCAATGGGCTTCCACGAGCAGTACTTCGCATTCCGCGAGCTTGCCATAGCACAACTTGGGCGAGCTCGCGCACCGACATCGCACACCGCGACATCGCGCACCGCGCGGTGCCGGTACCGCGCAGTTTTCGGCACCAGTGCAAAGGAACACCATGCACCAGCCACGAACTGAAGAGCAAAGACGTCGAACACGCAAAGTGCTCAAAGTTTGCAAGCATTTCTTGCAAGCACACCCGTACGTCTCCTGCCAAAACGAATACCACCGACAACAGCAGCGCAGGATATCGTTTCCGGTTCCGAAAACGACTATATGACGTCACCCTGAGCCGGCCAGACATGGAGGGTCTTTCCTCCATGCGGCCAGACATGGAGGAAAGAAAAGCTTAGGAGAGGCCCTGACGTCACACCCAGCGCAGCCGGAAACGCCATTTCTGTAAGTCGAATGGCGGACCATTGGCCCTCCATGCCATTGGCGGATTCTTTTTGCCTCTCTCTCTCGGTGCACCTTCTCCGCCTCCTCCGTCCTGTATCGCCTCTCTTGTCGTCTGCATCTGCCAGCGCCGAGCCGGCGGAAATCAGCTGATAGGCAGGTAGAAGGCCGTTTTGCAGCGCGTGACCGTGAATTTAAACGCGCGGTTACACTGTTACACGTCTCCAGTGTGGCCGCAGCAGGTTTGCGAAGCGGCTCGCTCTAACAATGCCGCAATGCTCGGTGCCAGGCTGCAAGTCGCGATCGGTACCCAAGGAATTAGGCGTCACTTTCCACCGGTTAGTGCATCATTCCGCTGACAAGTATTGCTGTACATTGGTGTGCATTCATCCTTTGTTTGCAATCGCCGCCGTTTATAGGTTCCCAAGCGATGGAGAACGCCGCAAACAGTGGGCGAACGCCGTGCGGCTACCGGACTGGAAAGTGCCCAAGTTTGCGTTGCAGTTTCACTGGCAATCCCAGAGATGACTAGTCAATTAAACGGCCGTTCTATATATATAGGTAAGCGTACTTCATGCAGATTTCACGCTAAAAAATTGTGGAATGTTTTTACCGTTGTTCGCGTGCCTTCGATAGAATTTTTTGCGAAGGAGGAGGAGGAGGAGGCAAAACGTTTTATTGAGTAAAAAAAATGAGAGGGTGGGTGGCGTCAATAAACTTTTTTTCGCCAAGTTTCAACTTGTCTCAGTGTCAATAAATTCAAGGTGATATCAGTTGAAAACGTTCATACACTAACCTCGTAGTATGAAGCGTTGAAAAGCGAAATCCAGAGCGAGACCACAAAAAGATCCAGATTCCAGATCCAGCACTCTTCCAGTCAACAGACGGACACCTACTAAGGTAATAGGACGATGGAATTATATCAACTGGGAATCTACCTTGTAACAGTTGCAAAAGCACTGCCGCGCATTGCCGGCCTAGCAAACAATATATTGCAGCGGCGATAACCAAACAATTGAGTTGCGAATCGTTCGGTTGCAAGTCGCCTACGTACTGCACACCGTGTATCACTTCCCGAAAATCTACCAGACGGGTGTCCGCGCGTACGACGGGACGGCGCGTTCACGATATCTGCACTTCAATAGACGCGTCGTGATCGCGACCGGAGCAATAGCTTGACGCGGTACAAGGTGCACTTGCAAGTAGAAATTAAATGACATATTCACATCGGCGCAGCTGTCGCAACTCGCAGCATCCTTTTCGAGTTCCGCAAGACCACAGCGCAGCAAAGCGAAGCAGCAATCTTCGCAATCGGACGACAAGGCAGGCACTGCCTTTCCTCCATGACTGGCGAACGGCGGGCGGGCTGTTGCTAGGACGCCGTTGCTAACGCGACTTCCAATGGCCGCCGAAAACACGTGACTTCCTCCACACTTTTGCCAATGCGCGGGGATAGCTGGGGGCCTCTCCTAAGCTTTTTTTTCCTCCATGCGGCCAGACAAGCCGGACGATGTTTCGTCGTTTCGTCACGCCGAAAGCGATTTCGCTAGTGCTGCCGATTTGTGGAAGCTCGCGGCCGGGTCAATCAAAATCGATTTTAGATGTGATTCCGAACTATTCCAAGTACAAACTAATGAAGCCAATTATATCATGTTTTAGGCGTCAAAATTTGGTGTCAGTACTCCTTTAATGAGGGAGTGGCAGGTTTGCGAGGGACACCCATTGCTCTAGTTGTGCGGCGGGAAGCATACTCTATGGCGGGAAGTGACTGGGGAAGGGTGTCATAAAAGCGATATTCCGTTCCGAGATAGGTACAAGTCCGGCACTTTCGGGGCTAAGCGAAAAACATGTTGATCAGCCCAGAAGCGGATACAGGTTTTTTTAGAAAGGTGTGAGCTTCTATCAGTGATGATGATGGTGGTGATGATGATAATGAGGAGAAAGTTTATAGCCTTTTTTATTCATTGAAATTTTGGAAAACCGAAAATACAATAGAAAAATTAACTAGACTTGTTCTACGACCTTAGGGGTCATCTTCCTGGGCGTATGAATGTAAAAATTAAGGGAGGAGTCGGGAAATCCGTCTCTCCCCTCTGGATCCGCCATAGAGTTAATGGATCCGCCAATGGATAAGCCTCACCCCGCGCCTAAACCAGATAATACCAAGCCACCCTTGTTTACGAAAAGGGTGCGTATAATTGAGCCAAGAGAACATTTTACATTAAAAAAGCCACGAGTCTTGAATACATTTTTGCACTGCTAGGGCTCCAACCCAGGCTGTTTGCGCCGGAACGCGTGATTCTAGCCTTAGGCTATGAACAGTGGGCTCTTTAGCTTGGAAGCTGGAAACACCATCTTTGGAGGCCGCCCTTTTTTTGCTTGTATTTTGCGCGTAGTCGTCACCTCAACCGCCTTCGCTCGCTCCTCTGTCGTCTGCTTCGTCTTTGCCCGCCGACCATTGGCTACCGGCTGGGCCGCGCAGTGACGTTGAGCCTCGGTGGGCCGGCTTCGGCGCCGTTGCTAGGACGCGGTTGCCGTCGGCCTACGATGGCCGTGAAAATATGACGCCACTTCTTCCACATTCCTCTCAATAAGCTGTGGCTAGCGGGGCCTATCCTGAGCTTTCTTTCCTCCGTGCTCAAAACAAGAGGAGTGTTCGAAGTGAACCAGCAGATGGCGCTGTGTGAGCACATGAAGTCGACACGCTGTGGCTAAGGAAGGCTAGAAGGCTAACGATGAAATACGGAAAGAACAGTGAAGACTGCAAAACAGCCAAGGTAACCAAAACAGAGGCAAGGCAGATTGAAACGAATCAATGCAGAGCAAGCTAAAACGTCGTTAAAGATGTACAGGGCTGAGAAATTGGACATGAGAAAGGAAAATTTCTATGATAATTCCAAGGGCAGTGCTTTGCTTTTTGAGGCTAGAGCAGGTTGCTTGCGAACTAAGAGCTTTGTGGGCAAGTATTCACAAAATGATGGGGTATGCGTGATCTCCGGAAAACAAACAGAAACTATGCCGCACATAGTGTTAATTGGAATGCGAGTGCATCCATCCAAATCTACATAAGGGAAATATTGGGCTTCCAGAGAGGGAGTTAACTTCAAGGCTGTCAAGGCAACAACAACAAAAAGATTATAATGCTGGTGGGCGAAAAGCAGAGATGGGAATATTGGCTAGGACAGCTGCCACCTGTAAGAGGATAAAAAGTATTTTGTGCGTAACAAGTTTTTAGATGCGACTGCATCTCATTCACTCGCCTTGTCCCTGCATCCGGCGTCGCCGGCGTCCGCCGCTCCCCCATTCTCCTCGCCGCGCAAGCTGCGCTCTCCGCCGCTCTCCGCCGCTCACCCCCTCTCCTCTCCGATAGCGAACACTCTCTCGCGAGGGGCATTGGATTGGATTCGATTGAATTGGCTTGGATTGGATTGGATTTGAATTGGATTAAAGTGGATTGTGTTGCGTCATAGCCACGGCAGACGCACTGGCGCCGGCGCGTCCCCTCACCGTTATGCGCGCTATAAAACGCGGTGCCTGCGCCGCTGCGCTCCATCGTTCCAGCGCCGTTCCTCCGCTGTCCAACGCTGCAACGTGAACCCCCTATGCGTCGCATCTACACAGGAGTTCCCGCGAGGGGAGGTGGGAGTTTTTGTGCCTGCCCTAAGCAGCGCTATATTCGGTTACAACTCAAGAACGGCACCACCTCATGTAGTGTATCACTCCGCCAAAGCGCCGGACCCGTGACGTCAGCGCGCGCGAGTTTTGAAAGGGGTTTGCTATGAATGCGTGATATCGTCTGCCTTGTCTCACGCAGTTTGTTTGTCGTCACTGGAGTCGTTTATAAGCATATTATGTCCAAAAAATCATGGGAACGGCTCACGCCATGTTCAAAATATTCCCTGTAACGCCCTACTTGCGCCGCGCGGAGAAACATCCGGCTACGGTTATAAGGCACAGCGGCAACTTCCGGTGCCGTTCTTAAGTTGTCACCGAGTATAGTATTAAACGAAGAGGGTAAAACATAGGTATATTAGTTGTTTTTTGGTAAGATAACCGTCATCACCCTGCTACAAAGGAGATACTACTATCATTATCAAGTGGCGGGCTTGTACCCACAAGGGAACGGAAGCTCGCCTCGTGGAAAAGGGGCCCGGGAATGCGTGCTCACTCTCACCGGTTCGAACTCCGTGTTGCGAGAGAATCAAGGGCAGGGACTTGACCTCCTGGAAAGACTGGAACGCGTGCACGCCCTGGTGCAGGCCGTACATGCCGTTCTGGTGGGACGGGAGGCCAGACAGCAGGCACGACCGGCTGGGCGAGCAGCTGCTCACGGCGGTGAAGGCCCTCCGGAAGACGGTTCCCCGCTGGGCCAACTCTGCCAGGTGGGGCGTCTTGCAGACGGTGTTGTTGTACACGCTCGTCTCGAAGCCCCCATCGTCGGCTGCGTATGCCGGGTCTACGAGTTGATAAGTGCACTAGAGAAAGTAATGCGAGGAAAAGTTGATGTCGGCGTACCACTGATGACAATATGCATCAGCTGGCTGGTTTTTGACAGGCTTCTCCCTGATCACCCCCTCTTCACTGGCCCCCTCCCCTCCCCAAAAGCATTTGCCCACTCTTGCAAGCGAGAGATGCTGGGTCCTCACCCGCAAGAGTCCTGACAAGGAAGAGGCACGCGAATATGTTGAAGCTATAGGACAAAGGTGGCATTAAGGCCCTTGCCTTATGGACGACGCCAACATCGCCTGGATGATGCCAGTCCCCATGATACTTTGCACATGCATTTGCATGTGGTGTGAAAAATACATTTATTACCTAATGGGGAGGGTTCTTTGGCTGGTAATATCGATTTTAATGTCATGACCACGGAGCAAGATAAACAGGAGCGCCGACTTCGCTCTCTCCTGCGGGCTCTTGTCAGTATGATTCTAACGAGACAATCTTTTGAATGAACCAAACTTGTGTTTTCTCTTCATGGCTCCTTTAAGACACGGCCTCCGCGATCGGCTGCCGGCGGGCGGCCGCCGGCCGTTGCTAAGGGATCAGCCGAACGCTGGCGGCGCCGCAGGAGGTAGAGGCGCGGAGAGAGAGAGAGAGAGAGAGAGAGAGAGAGAGAGAGAGAGAGAGAGAGAGAGAGAGAGAGAGAGGGAGAGAGAGAGAGAGAGAGAGAGAGAGAGAGAGAGAGAGAGAGAGACAAAGAGAGAGAGATCAAACTTTATGTATGTCTCATGGGTTTAGGAAGGAAGTGTGGCGGAGCGCCGCGACGTCACCTATACCAGAGTCCTTCAATGCCTCTCTGGACATGAAACTTCGCCGTCACGCTATGGGAGAGCTTCATACGCTGCCGCGCCGCGGCGCTGGTGTTGATCGGAGGGCAGCCGGGGGCGTGGTCAGAGCGCGTTTGGCAGGGAACGGACCACAGAGTAAGATAAAACAGACGTTCGCCGCCTTATCAGCAGTGCGCTCTCGCTTTACGACTCACGGACTCATCATTTCGTGAGTGGCGAAAAAATTTGGCGCGAACGGGCATGCTGCTACTGCGTTCCTGCCTGCCGGTCGGGCTACAGAGCAGCGGCGGCCGCCCGATGCCCTCCGATCTGCGGTTGCGCCCCTCACGGTAGCCATTGTCCCCGTACGAAACTTGGCCGGCAGTTTCATGACCAGAGAAGCATTGAAGGACTCTGCCAATACTTTCGCCTGCCTGCCGTTGACCTAAGGTTCGACTAACGTTAGGCCTAGCAATGGCGGCATCTTGCTAAAGGACCAGCCGAACTGCTGGCGGCGCAGTGGGATGGCGCGATGCGGGTACGCATCGGCGTAACGTTGGGGCTAACGCTAAGATATCGATGTGGTCGACAGCAGAGTTTTCTGCTGTTTTCTGCAAGGGGTGAACCGACGTGGTCGTCCACGCCGCTACGCAACAGCGGAAGAGGCAAAGGAGCAATACAGCGTGGTCCGACACGCGAAGAGGCAAGGCAACGCAATAATGCAGCTTCACATCTCAGAAATGCGATTTGAACGCCTCAATGAGCATTCGAATCGCTAACAAATTTCGCAAACACCGCATAGCGCACGTATGCTTTCGCATTGTCACAAATAATTGAACTAGCGCGTCTTCCACAATTTTTAATAGCAGAGCTGCGTGCGTCACGTGCGGAGCTCGCCAAAAATACCAAGAAAAATTCCAAGTGCACGTGAGCGTGCGCCTCACGAGGAGCGCCCAGCGTCGGTCAGCTCAACCATCTAGAACACTCTGTCCAGCGTTCGTGGCGTGATCTCTCGCACGCTATTATCCTCGCAAGTTCACGTGCGTTCGCAACTAAATTTTTTTTTTCAATTGCGATTGCATGCCCTTTGGCATAAGGTCCTACAGGTACAAGTTGGCACCCGTTTCACGGAGCAAGTCCAGAAGACAGCGGTGGTGGGGCCCCCACAGCCATCGCTGAAGATTGTGGGGTCTCCCAGGATGCAGGCCTGTGCCGCGGAGGTGTCGGGCTCTCGCTGCACTGAGGGAAGGGCACATCCATAGAAGTGGTTGGTGTCGGAGTCCTCGGCAGGAGCCGTACAGAAGGGGCAGTTCGCGGTAAACGGGGCATGGTATCGCGGAGGCCACGCCCGGGTTACCGCAGTAGAGAGGGCCACCCCAACCCGTAGTCTACGCAGCGGGACCTAAAGTGGCGAGCACAGACCAGTTCACAATACAGACGCCGGGTTCGCGAAGCCGGTTGCCTCCGGTTCTGGCGCGTGAGAGATGCGAAAGCCTGTGGGCAAAACGATCCAGCTTCTAGAACTTTCAGCGGCTATAGTTCGGAAATCCATTTGCGGTGCACCAGCCGGCACTCCGACAAAGGGAGAGGGGCCGCCAGCTCTGCTGTTTCTCCAGCCTTGCACCCCTAGTGAAAGCTGCGACTTTTTTTTTTAGCCTAAAGAACCAAATTATCGATATAATATTTAACCAGTGCTGTAGGAATATCACGAAATGCAATAAAAATTGATTGCTGCGCAGTTATACAAATCTGGGGCGGTATTCTCGAGTTTTGTCCCTTTTGCGTCCCTTTCAAAAGTGTCCCTTTTGGCGAGCCCTGATTGGCTAAAAGCAAACAACCGGAAGTGACGTAGCGCAATCGCGGCAAACCTACTGCCAACGCCCACTGCTTAACCGGAAGTACGTCACGATGAAAGAGACGCAAAAGGGAGTTTTTAAAAGGGGCAGTTACGAGAATACCGCCCCTGTATTACATACCGTCCTCCTCCCGACATAACTGATAGTTGAAGTATTGCTTATAAGTTAAAGGAAAGCGAAGAGTGTCAGCTTTGCTCCCCCTGTCTCAAACCATCTGCCGAATGTACACAGCTCCTACAAATGCACGTGTTCAGCTGGTACCGGCGTTCCTCGAGCAAACAAGCGCTCCCGTGGGATTTGATTGATAGTGTTATCGAGTTTGCTTAATGCAAAGAGTGCTTCCCATGCAAAGGCAGTCATCGGAGATTAATTTGCCTGTAATTTCATGCGTTTAACCAATGGCTACTGCAGGGGAAGGGATCCGCAGGAAGGAACGGCATCCATTGCCAACTTATCTAAAAGACAGGGTACTAGAACTTTTCTCAGGAGTTCTTGTTGAGAGGCCATTGACGGGGTCACGAAGACAAATACAATTGAGTTTGATTCATTAAAGGACCGCTTAATCTCGATAACCATTTTCCGTAAACTTCAAACTAAGCGACATAATTAAAGGGAAGGTGAAGCGGTTTTAGAATTAAAAGAAAAGTTGACTAGCAGCAAGTACACATTGAATAGTTCATGTGTACGAAATATTTTCGCAATACATGCAATAGAAGCGGCGCAATGAGCAAACAAAAGTGGCCCGATGCCCCGCCCCCATCTCGCCGCGCCATGCCGGAAGACCGAAGAGCGCGAGCGAAAACCGGCTGAAAAACGTCATACCAGGACTTCCGGCCGGATCGGCCGCCTCGGCCATGCTCTTTTCGCCGTGTTTCCTTGTGAATGATACTTGTTGTTGTTGTGGTTGATAGCACTCATTTGTACAATTTTCGTGTTCAAAAAGTATGCACGAACGCCAAACGAGGCATACGTTATCATGCCGTATTCCTAAGCAGAATAATGCCACGTCGGGATGCTTGATAACATACGGAAGCGACAACCGAGATGGCTGTGCTTGATGACAGAAAATATACTACACTACGTTAAATACTTTGTAAACCGCTCCAATGCGTTTTTTTTTTTTTTTTTTTTGATGCGACGGACGCGAATGTTGACATTAGATTCTGGATTTAGGCAGGATGGGGAATACTGCTGTACTTTGGCCGGGGATGTTTTGTTCCATTCCAGAAACCAAGTCACATTTGTTCAGGAAATACTTGTTTCGTTAAACGCGTCGGTTTTATTTCCCTATGGGCTCAGGACAGTGTTAAAAAAACAATTTTTTTGGCGAAACTAAAACAAGGGGCCAATCCTGATAGAAGTTCTCTCCCGGCTAAGAGGTCAACAGTATTCCTACAAAGTAAAAGAACCAAGACAACCAGATTACTTATTTTGCAAGTATACATGTCACGATAAGGTGATGTTTGTCTGGAATTAAAAAACAAACACCACTCCGAACCACCACCGTGCCATAATTTGTGTTGACTGCGGGGGCCTAATTTTTTGCCCAAGATTCCGTGTGGCTGCATATTATAACCTGGCAAGCACTTGTTGTCACTGAACCTCAAGTGTGCTCCAGTGATAGTCGGTGATATATATAATGATGATACTAAAAAAAATTAGGAACGAAGAGTAAATATACGGCCTCTGTCGGACTAGCGCGGTAAATGCTTAAATCTAGAAATGCTGAAACAGGCCAACGATTCATTATCACAAACGTTTAGTGATTGTTACCTAAAGTAACGTAACTACAACGTAACTGCCATGTCCGACTGGTCTGTTAATTATAACGAGGTGGCCGTAATATTGTAGCAGAATGCGCAACGCACAAGCGAAAATCAAGCCCTACTACAGCCAATAATGCTGAGCAGGCACTAGTATGCTGCAGTGTTTTCAGAATAAATGCATGTGAAGCAGTAAGACGCCACTCATCGAAGTGCAGCTAGCAATCGCGGAGGCGCCGTAGCGCCGCTGCCGAAATGGCGCGCGCGTGTGGGTCTGTGTACGGGGATGAGTAACGGGGCTGGGGTGGGCGACAATGAACAAAGGAAATGCGGAAGCAGAGTCTGCTTGTTGGTTTATGCGTGTACCGGAAAGATGTGTCTCGCATATACGTTTACAGCGCATGAACGCTATTTTTTCGCGCAGTGCACGTTCGTGCTTTTCGCTGGTAGATTGTTTATAAAACGCCCATTAATCTTCGGCATAAATGGTTTTGTGTATAATAAGAAACAGTTAAGACAGTACCTAATATTAACATAAGGTATAAAATCCCCCTATGCTGGTTGCCTAATTCAAAAATATTTTGATGGAACCCACTAGTTGACGTCACAGTCACTGCTTTGGGATTCTCTGTCGTGTAAAGCAAATTTAAGCTCCAAGATAGTTGAACCAACAGCACGGGAAATTATAAAACAAACTTCCAGTCATGTGCGAAAATTAAACTGCAAGCTAAATTGCCGCAAAGGTAACCGTGCGATCGTTCCCAATGCTTCCGACAACCCGCGCGGCCGAAGGGTGTCCTCCTTTGACGTCATGACGGGCGCAACCAATCAGGGGCGTCAAAAGACGAAAAGAGCGTGTATTTCAAACGGGGCCGCGCTTATTGCAAGATAAATGCCACACTGACTCATGTACGATAAATTTCAATGTGATATTCGGAATCAGCCCGCAAGAAACTATATAACTGTTAATCTAACTCAAATTTTTTGGAAAGCGCTTCAGCTTCCCTTTAAGGAAGGCAGATGCAGCAGTGGCGACTCTCCGGCCACTTTCCAGCGACTTCCCTATGACGTCACAGAATTTTGTCGACCGCCGACCTACGAGAAGCATGACTGGGTATTGTTGCGACCGTGAGGGCGCACCCGAGCCGAGCTCCGTCACCTCCGACATACGTGTGGTAGCGTGGTGTAGAGCGAGCGGCCAGCCGCTGTTGCAGCCGTGAAGAAGTCCAGAGGCCGTAGGCTAACGTAACTGTTTACTTCAAAGCGAGAGGTGAGCCGAAGCCAAAGAACAATGCCCCGACGGGCGAGGTAACAGTACAGGACTCGAGCAGAGTGACAGCATGGATTCACTGCTCAAACAGGAATGGGTTATAGCGCTTGAGCGGGGTCTATTTATACCCAAAGCGCTAACGGTCGAAACAGCATTCCCTCTAGATTGTGCTCGAACGTCACAGACACACACAACACTCGTTCCAGAGTTCGTGAGCAGTCGGTAGTAGCGGAGCACGCTGAGTCCTAGAAAGGGGAGAGAGGAGGACTCTGCTGCGATCGCGGGGCCTCTGTGTCCTTGAGGCGCGTTGAGACGTGCCTCGCCGGGCCGGCAACCGTCGAAGTTTGAAATGCGCCGAAAGCGAAGCGTCTGACCCGGGCGTTGTCGAGACGTGAAAACATGAGTCACCGACACGGTGGGGATTGTTTGAAAGGCGCACGTAGTGGCTTCGCCGCACAGCCGAGGAGTGATGAGACGAAGCCCAGCGACGGGCTCAGTCGTAACAGCATTTGTAGTGGAGCCTGTACAGTTCCGTTTGATCGCATCACCTGAATGCTACCGAGCAGTGAACACGTTGATACAAGCGTTCTTAAGCGCTAACCACATGGAGCGATTTTTCCAGCGATGCGACGAGCGACGCGACTAGGATCCGCAGGCGCTCTCGCCGAGGCAACCACATGACAGCGACGGCTCGAGCGACTGAGGACGGCGATTTCAATGTTGCCGCACTGCGCATAGTAACGCGCTTGGTACGCTGGTTGTTTACAAACATTTTTAAAGCAAAGCTTTTTACCTCTACCCCCCGATGGTTCTTTCGCGACCGTTGGTGTCACCAGAAAACTCCAGCGAAGAAATGAAAGAATTTACTGGCACCGCCGGGAATCGAACCGGGAACTAATAGACTAACAATGTGAGAGCCCGTTGTCTTACCGATTTAGCTACGAGCGCACGCGAAGCCTGGGAAGACAGGTGGCGTACTCACCAAGCACATCTACGGGTTTACCCCCTGCGCTCTACCTGAATGCCACGTGAAAGCGTCACGCGACCACTCACGCATGTCTAGCGGCCCTCTGCGAACCTTGCTCATGTGCCAAGAGTTGCAAAAATTAAAGGAAGCTCACACCAATGCATTGCATCTCACTTCTAGTACGTCAATGTGCTAAAGCCTGTGGCCTTCAGTGTTCACGTAAACAATCACAGCTCCTTGTCGTCCGCCCTCAGGCCAAACCAAAAAATACATTCAAATGCTCCTTGATGGCCAGGCCATCACTCCAAGCCCCAGCATCAAGATCCTGGGCCTACATCTCGAGGCTAACACCAAGAGTGACGTCTCCTTGTAGCGCCTCAAAAACAGCATTCATCAAATCATACACATGATCAGGCCAGTTGCCACCAAGAAGCGAGGCCTAAAGGAATCCGGTACCTTTCGATTAATTGAAGCTTTTGTCCTCTCGAGAGTTACTTACGTCAACCCCATGTCTTCTTCTCGACAAGGAAGACATAGAGATGCTTTATATATTGATTAGAAAGGCGGTCGAGCAGGCCATTGGTCTTCTCATGAGTGCGTTAACACGGAGGCTGCTTAGCACGGGGCTCCACAACCCGGTGGAAGAGCTAATAGAAGGCCATCTTTCTAACCAGAAGGTCCGACTCAGAACTGCGGTGGGTACCCGCATGCTTCACCAGATTGGCTTGGCAGCCCAGAATGTCACTCCGCTTGACGTACTCCCAGACTCTTGGCGACTAAAACTAAAGATGCTCCCTTTGATTAGAAATATGAACCCGTCACATGACGAGGGTCACCGAAAAGCATGGGCTCAAGCGCTAAACACCACCCTCGGTGGGGATCATGCCGTTATCTACACAGACGCCTCCAAACATCAAGGGCAGCAAAACGCCATCATCGAACCTCCTTGCGTGTACCTCGCTTAGGACCCAAGAAATGACGGCAGCAGAAGAGGCAGCTGTCACCTTGGTTTTCGCTCAAGGGTAGTCATCGATTCCCAGCAAGCTTACTGGAATTACTAGTAGGTTTGTGTGTCCTGACTTGCACTGCGCCTGCTAAAAAACCCCTCGCCAAACGGTTCCATTCAGCTCATCTGGACACCCCCTGACGCTTCGATGGAGGGCAACAAAGATGCCCACCCAACAATCCTGCGCTTTTACCTCCCGTGCTATGGAGCTGCACGAGGACAGTCACCCGCTTGTCACGTTCAGGGAGATAACCCAGCATTATCGCCTTCTGAGACAGACCGTACCTTCGCCTTACCCTGATTTTTCCAGAGAACAACAAACTACCCTACGGCTCATACAATCCGGGCTCCTTCCCACAGCCTATGCGTCTTCACTTAATGTGTCCGAATCGCAACGACACTGAATGTAAATTTTGCTCAGAAGTAGGAACACTCCGCCCCGTAACCGGGGTGTGCGACTTTAGCCCTGAGTACCCTCCTCTCTTTCCGTCAACTACCCAACAAGAGCAATGGAAGATTCTGCTGTCCAGGCCCTCTCTACCTACCCAGCTTCAGCGGGTGGACAGACCACAGGTCGCGCGGACTGCATATGGGCCCCACAGAAGAAGGAATCACTCCCCAGGGCTGCACTCTGGGCCGTTCAGAAATCTGAACAGAAGTATTTCTTCCTCCTCCTCCTTCTCTGCCGCAAATATGGTCGCCTCCGTCCGGGGCGCAGAGACGGAGAAGACAGATCGTCTAACACCGGGTGGACCTTACTTTAATTTTATAAAAAAAGTTTCCACTCTTGTGCTACACCAATACAACTCAACCAAACACCGTTCATGCTTCATGCATTGATTTAACCTTAACAAGAATATCTCTTTGAAGTAATAATGGTGTGGTTAAGTGCATTTCACTACTCTCTGGTTTTGCTATTTGTAGAGCGATGTGAGTGAATTTAAGTGACGTCGCATGGGTAATCGTTATGGGGGCCGTGTACAGCTTTGCTTTCCAACCACATTCACGGGGTGGATTGGCGCGATTTTTTTTTTGTTCATTTGTCATAAAAAACATGACTAAAAAGTATTACGCCCTTCTACCTTGCTTTTTGCACTTCATTGCATCTCTAAAACTGGTTTGGGTTAGCGATAGCGCGCGCTTTTCCTTCTGCGCCTCGTCTCTCGGCTCCAACAGAACACCGTGAAGAATTCGCTTTCTTGACGTCGTTTATGCCACACGAGTCTCACCCAGTGTGTGCGGGAGCCTTCTTGCTTCTGCTTCAGCATGTACACAAGCTTCGCCATGCAAAGCTTTTTTTGCCGCTTCATCGCAACACAGTCTGCGCGGATTCTGCGCGTGCGCCAAATCTCCCTCCCGTTCTCTTCCAAAACCGGAGGTTGCGTGCTTACGTAGGGGCTCTCCTATTGGCTAGTCGCTGAGGCCACTTCCGGGAGGTGAGCGACTGTTTCTGGCGGCCGAGAACCGAGCGATTCGATGAGCGACTTGGTCCGCGGCGAAAAGTAGTTCGTCGCTAGTCGCGTCGCTCCCCAAGTCGCTTGCAAAATCGCTCCATGTGGTTAGCGCGTTAAGGCTGGCTCATATTGCGTCACTGTAGCGCGAAATTTAAAAGTTCTTCAATATTCCGTGCGTCTTATTCTTTTCGTTGTAAAGAACGTATTAATTCGTGGCTGTAGTGTAGCTGGGTGAGTTCAAATTTAGCAATGTTGAATTTTTGTCTTTACGGCCCCTTCAATAAGAATAACAATTATTAACCCCCTTTCGCCAACACCCCCGCTCCTTCCCCTTTCCTCACATAAACTGCTGATGGCGGCGTTTATGGGTGCACGTTCCCGAAATACACACTCAAAGTTACTTGTGGGTTCACCCACAAGGGCAACAGGGAGCTGACGCAAGCTATCCGCAACAATAGTAAGTTTTAACTGACCGTTTCAAACGGTCCGCTCAAGCATGAGCGCCATTGCGCATCCGTAGCGTGCTGCAGCGCAAGCGGCGTTACCAGAACAAGGGCCCGCTTTCCTTCAGTTGAAACATGGGCGACGAAACCGCGACAGCTCTTCGGAATGGGCAAAGATGTCACACGAGGTTTAGAACGGAAGCGCCAAACGACAACCGAACTTAGCGCAAGTTGGACCATACTGCTTCAATGCAGCGCTAGGATAGACGCCTTGTCTTGGCTATACGAAAGTTGAACGGATTCTTATGAATTATGTAAGACCATTATATCGTGTCAGCGACTAAATTGCATAAAGAAGGTGAAATACGGCAATAAACACGGTATTTCGCTTTATTTTAGCCACCAAAGTATAAATTATTCTTTTTTTTTCATTTTGGATGAAGTTTTCGTTTACGCACGCACAGGGCACGAGCGGGGACGCGCATCATTCTCCGTAGAGGGAGATAAGTTTATCGGTTAGCTAAAAGCCTTTCTGCCACTGACGCTCTTCCGGTTGCGCTGAGCGGGCCGTCGTGAGCGGAGCGGACCGCAAAAAACTATCAACTAAAACTCTCCGGATATTTCACGTCAAGATGACCGTATACAAGTGTACGTGCCTCAGAATGACCGGCACAGTTGCGTCTGAGTCATGTATCGAGAGATGGAAAGGCGAAAATTCAGTCCGCTTCTTCTTTCTCAGTGACTGGTAAAAAAAAAAAACGCTCCTTCGTCTAATGACAAAGCTAATTGAAACGCGAAGCTTTGGAGGCGGTGACTTTGATAGTTAGCTATTTGGATTTTGATTGTTGCCGTTCAACCTCCTTTCACTTCACCCACGATCGTCATCATCGTCCCCCTTCGCCTAACGACACGAATGGTTAAACCATCACAATCCACCCACAATCATCATCATTATCAGCGAAAGCTGGCTTTCCTGCTGTGCGTTTTGGAGTGGACGGTCGCCATCAGTGAGGCATAGAAAACTTCGCTTTAAAACCTAGTTGTACGGTGTAGTCACAATACACCTGAGTTAAGGTATATATTCATAAAGATGTATTATGGCGCGTGTATCTATAAGTGTGTGGCCATACACACCTGCGAATTAGGTGTATGAACACACCCTTAGGTGTATTCATAATATTCATATATGGCGTATTCAAATGCACGTTTAGGTGTATTCGCAATGCAGCTCAGCTGTAGGTGTATTCATAAACAAGCAAAAACGCACTCCGCAAGCCGACGCTGGTGACCGGATGTCACGCTTTTCGTCACGGGACACCAGACGTCACGAGACGCACACCATACATTGACAATGAATGACGTCTACTTATGGAAGTGTTCTCGTCGACATGTCATTAAACGATTACTCCAACACTTTCTGACGACTCAAATGCCAAGCGTATCATATTTAGCATGTGTTCGGAGAGAACAAGTCGTATAAATTTTTCTCCCGATACTATTAATTTTTCCAACCAGAAATAAAAATACTACCAGCCTAGTCAACCTGAATCCACCTAAGAATACATACACACTCACCGAGGATGACGAGAACGTTTCTGTGACCAGAGGCTAGAAAAAAAATTCCTGCCGCCGCCGACAAGAACAACGTTGCCCTGCAGCCCATCTCGACCGCTGATTCTCGACTTTCGCTTTCCGGCGCGCGAGGCTCTTTCGGACCTGCGCTTATCAGCACCGCTCGCCCGCTGAATTGATATCCCAGATAGCGGTGAGTAGCGATGCCGATTGTCAAATGCTTCCCGCTGATACGGTTGTGATACATAAGACGGGTCTACACTACGATGTCAGTGTTTTCGATTTGCGCACTGGAAAAGTTCGGAATAGTTCGCGGGCAGCAGAAGGCTGCTTGCTGTTGCTTTATGATGATTGTAGGTTATAACGCGCCGACGCAACGCAGGCGATGAGGCGCGCCGTAGTGGAGGGCTCCGGATTAATTTTGACCACCTGGTTGCCTGACCCACTCCGCTCTCTGCTTGTCCCAGCGACTCAACATTCAAAGAAAAGCCAGAGCTCTCTTTCCTCCACCAGATAAAAGCTTAACAGCTGCAGAGCATCAGTCTCTTAGACAAATACAGACGAACACCTATCCCAACATCCTCAGGCTATCGAAGATGTTCCCCGAGAAATTTTCAAACGCATGTAATAAGTGCGGTGAAATATCCACCCTATTCCATGCATCCTGGGGTTGTCGTACTATATGGCCCTCAGTAAACACCGACATGAAGTTATATGAGCTATGGGAGGCAGCTCTGGCCAGCTCTGACCCTGGGGTTCAGAAGTATCTGATCTTTAGAGCCAAGACTGGGGCAGAAGAAACAGGGGCCCTGGAAGGAGGGAACCTATCCTAGTTCAATCAAGACCTTTCAGTTCAAATAAACGTTTCATCTCTCTCTCTCTCTCTCTCTCTCTCTCTCTCTCTCTCTCTCTCTCTTAATCTCCCGTTCCATTGCTCGCTGAGTCGTCCCCAACGTTTGCAGACCACGCCTAGACTTCTTAAAGTTAATCACTCGTCACTTGCATTTCTTTTACCTTTTTTCGCAGCCGCATGCCGACCAGCCAAGGGGCGGCATTCAGCTTCAGTAATGCAGCTCCGCCGCTTCACTATACTGTGACGGCTCCGATAAGTGTATGGCTTCACGCTACCCACTAGGTGGGTCCTCAGTTGGAATGCTTGCCGACAAAAACGCTTATCCGCGAGCCGGTACAGGAAGAACTATGCGCAGGCTGCGGAAATGAGCCAGAAACCACGCGACGTATTGTAACGGAGTGCAAAAGTATCCGTCAAGTCCTCAGTGATGGAGCCATCCAGCTTCCGGAAGCCCTTGGCTTTAAGCTTGTTAGCGGAAAAGTGAATTGGACAGCAATAGAGGTTAGTAAAAGAAGGTTAGAACGTTGGTGGGGAAAGAGCAGAGAACAATCTGGGAAGACATGCGAATAAAGAAGTCAGACTAGCACAAAAATTTCGTAAAAGTGTTTTCTTTTTATTTTGACATATTTTTTTATTTAGTTTGTATTATTTTTTTAACGAGGTGATTGTACAGTGGCTTTGCGACTAAGGCCGCTGTGCAACGTCACCCCGTTACAAAGGGGAAGCCACTAAGCATCATCAGGCAAGACAGGCTTGGCATGTAATTAGCAACGAAGTTGCGCTGGCGCTCACCCAGCGAATGGGCGGGTCAGGAGTGCGCTGGATGTCGTGGATGGGTCCCCCCACCCCCTCAAAACCTCGAAAGAAGAAAGAAAGGGCCTCTCGTTCCGGGCTACACGGGGTGCGCTTGCTCTGTTGTCCCTGGAAGGTCGGGACTCTCGTTCCGGGGAGCGGTGGCGTCCACGCACGATGCTTTGCGCAATCGCTGCCATCGAAGGCTTAGTCAGTGTTACTGCGTAGGAGCTTTACGGCACAACGCGCATCGCCGTGAAGGTGCACTGAAAAAAAGAAAAAAATTATATCCGCACTCCTACTTGGCCGCCGAAATTTTCGCATTTTTGGTGCGGGTTATACGCGCGAAAATACGGTGAGTATATTTGAGTTACAGCCATGTAATCAAACGTAGGCTTTGGTCCTTGAGGTCACCTTGACGTCAGTTTGGTCTTCACTGCAATATATTTTTTCTCTTTCTAGCATTCAGCTTTAGCAAAAAACGAACGCTGATATCTATCGATAGAGGAATCCTCGAACAACTATTTCGCAGAAAACTAGCTGTTTTGGTTTTCTTCTCACACCGCCAAGGTTTTCCCACGCATTTTCTTAATTTGAGGGTTTTTATAACTTCAATACACAAAGAAAGTCCACACATTTTTACCTAAGTAACCGTCTTTAGACGTGGAATTACTGACTATGAGCACGTGTTTTTAATTTGCTTTATGATTTTTTTTTTTTGCTAAATGTATGCGTCGCGTATTTAATCTCGTCTAGCTGTTCGGCCGAGCTGAGCGGCCCCGGAGGCGTATTTCCGGTCGCTTCGCTGCACAGAGCACCCACGTGACATGTCTGTTCGCGCGATTCAGAACAGTAATTACACGTGGTCATTGGCTGCGCCCCAAACCTAAAGCGACCTGAAACATATCAAATCACCATTATTAACAGAAACAATGCTTAGATTTTGGGTTTAGCAAAAAAATTAAATAAAAGAAATTCGGCAATGAAAAAAAAAAACAGAGATAGACCTGCTGGGGCTCGAACCCAGGATGTCAGCACCAGTACGCGGTACTCTAAATCGAGGCCACAGAGCCTTTTTTTTTTTCTTTGTTGCCTGTCTTTGGTACACACCTTACGAACAAAAATAAAAACGACTATAAAGTGTGAAAAGACACAGGCACGTCACTTGCTAGTGTGCGATTGTTAAAAAGGCCGAAGCCATGCCACACTTTCCAACACATTTAACATTTAGGTAGACAAGGTTGGGCTTTATACACTTCTAAGGGGTGTAGCACGCGCCCCCCGCGGGTCATCCTCCCGTTCCGAAACCACTGTGCCGATTCCCCCGCGTGTCACTTGCCACGCGGTGAACTTCCCCCTTTCCTTTCCCCTGCGTGCGACTTTACCCGTGCCAGAACCACCTTGATTGAAACTGCTGGCCCCTCTCCCCGCGGGGGCCTCTCGGGTGGGCGCGGCCTTTGTGAACTTGTTTGGATGCGGAAGGCTTCCGGTCAAGGGGAAGGAGGGCTACGGCGACGTTCTTTTTTTTTTTAGTTTTAGTTTTAGTTTGTGAGTCTAGTTTTAGTGAGCGGAGCAGCCCCTCTGTCTTGCCCAGCAAAACCGAAAACGGAGGAAGGGGAGAGGTAAAAGAAAGCGCAGTCAGGGCGCGTAAAACTGCATTCTGTTCCTGTGTGCGGATTGTTTGGTATTTACTGCCTTTTCTCCTTGAATTTCTTATTTCTTCTCTCTATCTTTCTTCTTCAAAAATAAATCTTAAAAACTCGCCAGGGCAGAACTTTTAGTGACGGGATATTGTAGCAGATAACGTTGTAACACACACAACGCAGCAATACTTCAATTGCCGTGAATTTGTTCCTGTTTTTATTTTTTTGTATATTTTATTACTACTGCGCAGTGCTGCTTATTACAATATTTTTATTACCCGTTTGATTGGTTTCATACGATTCCCATTTTTTTCTCTTCTTTCGCCTTTTCCAAACTTCTTTCCTTTTTTAATTTTTTTCCTTTGTCTTCGACGTTCCTTTGCTGTGGAGCAACACTCTTGGCTGTGATCTTGTAATAAATGTCTATATTTTATGCGTGTATATTTGTCGCCTTAGCGTGAGATTGATGAGTCCATTTTCGGACTGTACACATTATTCTATGTATCTGCTACAATAATGCCCTTTGGGCGATTGTAGTGATATAAATAAATAAATAAATAAATAAATAAATAAATAAATAAATAAATAAATAAATAAATAAATAAATAAATATTAACTCTAAAATTCATTCTTGGAAACGTAACTACCTGCACGGCCGCGAGCAATGTGTGGTTTTAAATAGTCACAAATCTAGCTCTATTGCGGTGAGTTCTGGCGTACCACAAGGTAGCGTACTAGGACCATTATTGTTCTTAATTTATATAAATGATATAACAGAAAACATTAAGTCCGAAATTAAATTATTTGTTGACGACTGTGTTATTTAGAGGCAGATAAATTCACTAAGCGACACATACGCGCTACAAAAAGACCTAGAAACAGTAGCTCGGTGGTGTGACGGATGGGGCATGAACCTAAATATCGAGAAATGTAATCACCTCCGGTTTACACGAAAATCAGCTATAACCCAAGAAAGTTATAAAATAAAAGATACAATAATCACTAGCATTACAGAGTGTAAATACTTAGGTGTATACTTAACTCAGTCACTCAAGTGGATTAAACATGTAGAGTACATAATTACAAAGGCCAGTAGAATGTTATATTTTATCCGTAGAAACTTTAAGGATGCATCCACAGAAGTGAAAGAAACACTGTATTTTATGCATGTCCGATCTATACTTGATTATGCGTGTGTAGTGTGGGACCCACACCAAGAGTACCTTACAGAAAGATTAGAAAAGCTGCAAAACCAGGCAGCGCGTTTTGTTACCAAACCAGTACGACCCTTTTGCTAGCATCTCGGCGATTAAAGCTACCCTGAACTGGGAACCACTGCAGTTCAGACGTAAAAAGTTAAGGTTAAAATTTTTCCACTGCATTTACTACAATCGTACAGGTATCGACAAAAAACGGTATCTCCTCGAGCCAAACTACATATCACTTCGTCATGATAATCCAAAAAAAGTGCGAGAGTATTCCTACAGTACAAGTATTCTTGCAAATTATTTTTTCCCTAGAACAATAAGTGACTGGAATATGTTGTCAGAGGAATTGGTTAGCCTTCAAAATAACGATCTTTTTTTCTCCTGCTTATGATCAGTGTGGTGTTCGTTTTTTTTAATCACTACGAATAAGTGCTTTTGAAAAAGTGTATGGATGTATAAATGTATTTGTATACTCTGTTCTGTACATGTTGCATGTCCCCCCTACAAAAATGCCCTCGTGGCGATGTAGATATCTTGTAAATAAATAAATAAATAAATAAATAAATAAATAAATAAATAAATAAATAAATAAATAAACACATCCTTACTGCAGAACGACTACGTGTGCACTCGGAATCGTCTCCCGTGGAGCGCTGAAGGAGATAAAGTGTGAAAGTCAGGACAACTAAGTATAATATGCATCCCAAGAACGACGGCAGAAGGACGGTGTATTCGACCGATGACAGCTCACGGTGCTCAGCACAATTTTGACACCGCTGGCACAGTTCATGTGCAGCGCCATAATTAAAGTGCAGCCTGTTCATGTTTCACTCAGCATTTATTATTATTGGAAGAATTGTATAGCAATGCACACGATTCTTACGCCACTTGTATTCATGATGAGCTTTTTTCGTAGCGTGATTGGAGTAGCAAATTAAGTTGAGCTACCTTATTGTTTTGAAGTTTTCATTTGTTTCTTTCCGCCAATAATGCATACTTTTTTTGCAGAAGTTTGCTAATGAGCATAACAAAACTAAAAATACGTACAAAGCATAAAACAATAAAACAGCGCTTAAATGAAGACAGTAAAAGAAGCCAAAACCCAAACGTTAGTTAGATATACATACAAATTCCGGATTCCTGAAGAAACCGGATAAATGTACGCTTGCACTAACATTGCGATCAAGGGCCTCAACTTCGCCAATTGTGCATCATGATTTTCGCCGACCCAAGGCGCAGTGCGGGGATGGTGCTTTTCATAATTTTTTATCCGCGTTTCGTTTTATTCTTGTTGATTGATTGATTGTAGGGTTTAAAGCGCCGACACAACGCAGGCGATGAGGCGCGCCGTAGTGGAGGGCTCCGGATTAATTTTGACCACCTGGGGATCTTTAACGTGCGCCGAAATCTCGTACAAACGGGCATTTTTGCTTTTCGCCTCCGTCAGAAAAGCGGCCGCCGCGGCCGGACATCGAACCCGCGACCTCGTGCTCAGCAGCGCAACGCCTTAGCCACTGAGCCACCGCGGCGGGTGCACTCGCCATTCCCGCGCATTCGTTATGGTGGGGGACGTCAATCTAGTTTATTCTAGTTATTCTTGTCGTCGGTTCGTGAGGGCGGCTTATAAGCTAAAAAAGACTGGTTTTAATTTTGTCGTCGCTTCGTGATGGTGGCATATAAGGTAAAAAATTTTGATTTCATTAGTTCTGTTCGTGTATATTTTGGTTTTTAAGGTTCTTGCATGCATGTTTTTTTTACTTTGCCTGATAATAATTACCGCTATCTGCGCTATTATAACAATTAAATGTGTTGCGTCCACCGATTCCGCACTTTTGTGCAAATACACGGCACTCTACGGTAAGTTTTCACAATTTTTATTCGTGTTTCCGTCGTTGTTTTGACGAGTTTTTTATTGTTGCCTTTCGGGGGTAAACATATGGTGGATTTTGCAAGTTTACTTGTATCTATATTTTTATTTTTCCGTCTTGTTTTGTTCGACTCATTATTTCCATTTGCGTTAAATATAACGATTGAGTGTGTTAACTGAGCCAATAACACATTTCGCAAAACGCTGGGTGTTAAGTGCTTGGTCCGTTTTTGTGATTTTTCTTTTCGTGTACCGGTAGTTCTTTTCTGGGCTTTGTTTTGCGTCTTCACTTTTTTTTTTTGGGGGGGGGGATACATAAGGTGCCTATTTTTGATCTCGTATGTTCACTTTTATATATTTTGTTTATTTTTTATTTTTTTGTAATCTCGTTCAAACAATTATCTCTATTTGCGCTATTATAACAAGTCAATGCGTTGCTTCTGCTAATTGCTTCTGCTAAAACTGACATTTCTGCTCTTCTGTAAAGTTATACAGCCAACCAGGAACTATCATGCATGCTGATGCGACCATTTATCTAAAACTTAATCGTTTTATTTAAGTTCCTGATTTGAAACTGCGGAAACTTTTTTTTTCAGTCGGCCCTTTTTTTTTCTTATCTCTTGTGTATGGGCGCAAGAAATGCGTTTTTGTATGTGGGATATGAGCGTTTTCAGACAGTGATGCCACGCATTTTTTTTTGTCCGCCTGTAATAATGCAACCCAAAACCTTTTCCGATTTCCGTAACCCAAATTAGTGGGCTCGACTTTTCAATATTACAACCGGTCAGATCACCGTGGCAGTAACACTAACATTACTCGTTTCACAGGCATCCCAACAATAAAACTGTGATTGAATGTCATTTCAAACAGAAAACATATTATGTAAATTTCCGCTATTGTTCTATTTTAAGGGAATGGCAGAAATATCACCTTTAAAAACTGTTTCCCAAGTAGTTAGATGGACCAGGTTTTATTACCTATCGGCCGTTCAGATCAAGTGCCCCCGACACTTTATTGAACGCCTCTTTTCGGAACGTCCGTTTATAGAATATTCTTTGCTTGTTTTATCCAGTCTGAGCATCTGTTGCTTTAATAGCCATTTTCAGTAATTTGTTTTGGATCATTTGCCATTTCAATTTGTTTCCATTTGATCATGTGCCTACCGTGCACTACATAGCATCAGTCGTATCACGTATGATATTGTTCCGTTGGGTAGCACATATGGCTGCCATTTGTCGCCCTTACAACGTATATAAGGCAATTCTTTCTACTACAATCAGCTGGTTCCGTCTTAACAGCACCATTTCACTTCAACCCTCTACCGTTCCAAGCTCGTGCACCAGCTTGCCAGAAAGCTACGCGACATCAAAGGAGGCCGTGCCCACGAAGGCCGTGCCTTCGCACGTCGGCCTGAACGGCAACGAAGAGGCCGAGAGCCAGTCAAAGCAGCCACCTCTTAGGCAGAAAAGCGTCGCCACTATGCCTCCACTGCGGCCAATTGGGAACCACGGGACAGTCCTTGCTGCTACGTGGCCCTGAAAATTCCTCGCAGCACCAAAAACAAGCGCCCGACTCAACAACCACTTTCTTCTACTTCTTTTTTACAGCGCAGTGCCATAAGTCACGGCGAGACGGCGCCCCCCTGTCCCTCCTTTGCGGGAGAAGAGGAAAGGGAGCAGCGTGCAGTGTCGCTTAGAACGCGGGGTGTTTAAAAAGGGGGGAAAGCCCGCGAGTGGAAGGGCACAGTTGGACTGGAACGGGGGAGTTGAGATTAGGTGGAATCGTGCACACCCCACTTCTAAGATGTCCCGTACACTCTGGCAGAACAACTATCTGCTCGGCCATCATTATGGTTCAACATCATTATGGTGAACTGCCATTCGAGATTTCCATATACTATGCAGGGCCAGCAACATCAAAAGATCATACGGGACGCCGCCGTAGTTTTTAACGCCCAAGAACCTGATTCCATGGCTATCCAACGGGAAATCCCTTTTTAGTGTTCTCCGCAAAACGTCCCACAGGAACACCCCGTCCCAACAGTCTATGAAGGCGTGCTCTACTGTTTCTGGCTGCTTACAAACCACGCAGTCAGGGCCCCAGGGAACAAACAAACCTTTTTGGATCATCCAAGTTTTAACAAATAATACTCCCGCGTGTAATTTGAAGAAAAAAGACTTCACATAAGGCAGGACAATCATTTTTTCCACACACTTACATAAATCTTGTCCTGGCCCTGCGCTGTATAGGGATGTGTAGAAAGGAGTCGACAAAGTCGTGTCAAGGTTTCTATACAGATTTTTTCTATGCACGCTAGCCAGATACTCGAAAGAAAACCGTGAGAATAGAGAGTTTTAGCATAGCGGCTCCCGTACGCTACTCTAAGGTTAGCGGGTAGCGGGACCGGACTGCGCATGCGCGCGCGGGGAGTGCGAGGACGTTGCCCCTCAGCGGAGGGAAAGAGCGGGCATGGCGAAGGCAGGCCGCGCGGAACTAATCCACCCCACCGTGACGAATTTGCTCTCCCCAGTCGCGGACGGAGCACGCTATGCTAAAACTCTCTAATACAAATCTTGCCTCAAGTACAACCTCACGTAGCTTTCACGTAAGTGTTCAGATATGTTGATGATTTTATTGTGTTTGTGTTTGTGTTTTGTTTGTGTAAGTGTTTCAGATATGTTGATGATTTTATTGTGTTTGTGGATGTGGGCAGCCTTCAGGATAGACGGGGAGTGATTGACAGTGTTTTAGATGTGTTTAGGACGTGTTCAAAAGGCTTAAAGTTCACTTTTGAGGAACCTGAGAACGGAACCATTCAGTTTCTGGATGTGAAGCTTTGTTTTACGGAGTGGCACATATGCTGGATGTACCAACCGCGCTCAAAAAAGCAGATTTTGAATTACGCTTCGGCCCACTCCAAGGTGGTTAAGCGCGGCATAGCGGCGAACTGCCTGCGCGGTGCCCTCCAGAAGTCGTGCGCTCACAAGGTATCTGGTAGTGTGCAAGCTCAAGTGGCTCGTCTGACGCAAGCGGGCTTCCCTTTGGAGTTGGTGGCTTCGGTCGCAGAAAGCCTCATCAAGGAGGTTAAAGCCGGTAAGGGCCCTTTAAGGGAAGAAGACGCCAACCGGGAGAGGTTGCGACGCGTAGCCGTGCCATACGTACATCAGCTCACGCACCGCCTCAAAAAAGTGGGGAAAAAATGCGGCGTGGAAGTACTGGCCACCGCGCCTGGCAAGCTGATGAGGATGTGCCCCGCAGTAAACGAGAAGCCACGCCAAGCTTGCACCAAAAAACATGGCACCAGGTTTGTAACCTGCAAAGAAGGTGTCATCTACCGCATTCCGCTGTCCTGTGGCAAATGCTACGTGGGACAGACGGGGCGGTGTTTAAACGACAGGCTGAGAGAGCACCGTGCAGCAGTTTCGTCGCTTGCGGCGGGAGGCCATCTGGCCGATCATTGCAGGCGGTGCCCTGATTGTACGCCGGCGTTCGATAAAACACGTGTTGTAGGATCTGGACGTGACCAAACTAGTCGCGAGATTAACGAGGCATTTCAGATCTACAGGGAAGGAGTTAATTGTGTCAGCACCCCTTCAATCACTCTTACAGATAAGGAGATATGCTACCTACGAGGGCGCATGTGTGACACATAGGTTGGCGTGTGTGGGGATGTGTAGAGGCAGGTCGTGGTGATATGTTATCTTTCTTTGTTTCACGGACGCTATGTAAAATTTCAGTTGTAGTCTAGCGAGTGTCCTGTGTACTTCTTCTTCGTCCGCGTCTATTTTTCGCTAGTAAAATGCACTCACGTAGCTATCCATGAATGCCACCATCCCGAACACAAGAAGTAACAACGAATTAGGGCAAAGCTCTACCCAGGTGCACTTGACACACGGTGCGCTTTCTTTCTTTCGAGGTTTTGAGGGGGTGGTATCGCACATCACGCAGAAAAAGAAAGCGGTTCACTACCTGTCGCAGAAAAAGGTGCGCCAGAGAAAGTCCCCCACAGCGCACTCGTCTAAACATCTTGGTTCGGCTTGTGCGCTCCCAAGTGGAACACCGAATAAAAACAGCAAACACCCTGTGCAATCTTTGCACATTGGCACGCGAGCAATGTACAACCTGCATCACGTGCCAGAGTTTTGACACAAAGAACAGATTACACACAGTCGCTCGCGCGAGCACGGACAACTGCTTTCCTCCTCACTTATCCGCTTAATCACGGAAAAGCAATGTCGTCTGCATAAGCGTGCACACGAACTTCGCAGGACTGTAATGAAAACCCACTGATTTTCTAATTTTTAAAGGAGCCATGAAGAGAAAATGCAAGTTGGTTTTATTCGAAAGATTTCGTGTTTTATAGTGCCCCCAGCGTTTGTCCGGATACAAACGGGGCTTTATTCACTGAGAAATTAAACAATTTAGGTTAAAATTTTGATTAATGGCCAGGATTTCGGGACACGGCGTCGAGTTTCGAAAAACTGACACCACGTGGCGTCGCGACCTGAAGACACAATTCCTTCTCTCTTGTTCTCTCCCCCGCGGTGCGAGAAGCAGGGCCTTCACACAGGGTCTAGCCGCTCGCGACGGTTTCCCAAACAGGCCAGCTTTTCGCCTTTGAAATTCGCCGAACCAGGAAGGAAAAAAAAAAAAAAAAAAAACAAGAGGGGAGCCCTCACAAAACGACCCCGCATGGGCTGCGGTTCCCCCGTGTGTAGACTGCCTCGATGCGCCCCCGCTCTGCGGGCGCGCATCGAGGCACCCTACCCGTGTGGACGGGGAGGGCTCGCCCCGCTCGGACGCCTGCTTTTTTCGTGGCGCTCGTGCTGCATTTCTCACTCGAAGGAAAGAGCCCGGTAAAATTTTCTTTCGACTTGTGAAACAATGTGCGTTAGTACGTATCGAGCAGGCTCGGGTCAACTGCAGCGTCGCTAATGAGTCAACTTTTGCCAGTGTCGTCTTGTCTGCTACGGACGCATCGTCTGCTCACCGCGCCGCTCGACCAGCCCGGTGTCCTGGCTATTTCACGGAATGAAACGTGTTGTTGGGGGACGTCGGTTCCGAAAGCCTTTCAGGTCCCATGGGTCACCTTTTCGACATTAAGGGGTCATCTGTTCAATTTGTCACAGGGCATTTTTATTTCCTTCCGCTTGCATGATACTTGTTCGCACTTGGCACATCCCGAACTTTTTTTTTTTTTGCTGTTGAACAACTTGCACAAATTGTGTTGGTACATTGATTCGTACATTAGAATTAATCAGGTGTCTGATATGTGGGCGTCTTTTGAAGACGCATGCAATTAAACGAAACGAGCTTTTCTTTTTCTGCTCGCTTTTAATTTCTACGCGCGAACATTCACACCCGAATTCTGGAAAATAATTTTTCCTATGCTAATATCTGCATTGACAAATAATTTGCAGCACAAAAACATTTTGCGTTATTGTTGCAAAGCACAAGCGGTAGAGCAAGATCATAATCTATTATTTCGGGGTTCATAAAAAACCAAAAATCAAATGCCTCAACCCTTACCTACTTTGCGTTAAGGTTGAGGTGCAAGTATACTAACATTATGAGTAACGGAAAACAAAGAAATACGCAATTAACGCGACAGTGCCAAAACAAGCAGATGAGCATATGCAAGTCTTCGGCAAGTAAAAGAAAAACACGTTATGAATGTTTTCTATTGCGTGGGACGCGTCCGCTCAACGGGCTTTCCGGTGCCTCCAAAGCTAAAAAAGACGCACGCCGGCCCGACGAGAACGCTTCTGAAAAGAGCACGTGCTGGATCGACTTGCACGCGCTAGCCCCTGAGGCAGCTTTGCTCAAGAAGAGAAAGGTGCTACTGATTGCGGGTAGGTTCTTCTTTTCTTTTAGACGTACACTAAAATATTTTAATACTCCCCGCCCCAACCACCGGCTAGTGTGCGACATGATCAGTGAACAATATTCTTGGACTAGCGCTCTTACGTGAAACGCCCTGTCCGTCATACTACCTGAAATGGGGTATGCTATACGTTCCCCGGGTATGTGCCGAGTCATAGACACGAGGAGAAGATAAGAAATTGGCTGCGTATCTGGTTGCTTCGCTGCAAATGTATACCATAGCCTTCGGCCGCCCCCGCCTCGTAACATCCTCCCCTCTCCCCCTCACGCTGTTCTTCTCCCCCTGCCTCCCCCATAATTAATGCAATTGAAGTTTGATGAATTAGATTCAATTTTCCCTCGTTTTCTTGGTTCGCGCGCCACCTGTTGGGACCTTTTCTTTCAATTGTTCTTGGAACAGCGCCTCAAAAACCTCACCCCGCCTGGGTTCCTGGCTTCTCTACCTACGCTTCCAAGAGCTGCTGAGGTATTCGTGAACAAGTGCCACTCCCTAACCAAAGCTGATCTGCACCACCTCATTTGGTTTTGCCCCAAATTAACTCGCTATAGAAATTTCTCTGCCCCCACCAACGATCCCGCGATAGCCATAGACCCTCACTCAGTGGGCACTCCCATCCTTCACAAGATTGCTGTATTCGCAGTCACAAGCGGTCTAGCACGAGCTGTATAGAACGGCCGGTCTGCTCCCCTTCCTTACCCATTCCTTTGATCCTATTCCCCCAACAGGCCTAGGGCCAGCCTTGCCCCAAATAAAGGTTTCTCTCTCTCACTCTTGAGGAGACATCTTTCTTTTATTATATTTACTTCTATCTGGCCTGTTTTTGACACCGTCTTTTACCGCATTTTTATTAAAAACAATCGCACGTCTATTTTTGAATAAAAGAACGCTGCTGCGGCCAGTTATGCACTAATGTTTTGCCTCAATTATGCCTAATGCTTTTTTAAAGACGATAGTCTTTCTTGGGCTACTTAAACGCGATTGATTGATTGATATATCTTTATTTGGCGAGCATGAAGCGCAGATGTTAGGGCGCCCGCCCGGTGGACGGCACCGATTCAGCCACCGGTTCAAAAGTTATAAATATTATTAAACAAGACGCTTATATACGCAAAACCGTTCCAAACTTCTAAAACTGCCAAGATTTGTCATACATGTCCCAATAATATGGCGCGAAGGAAACCCCAGGTACATTTGAGGCAAAATGTAAGCACATAACCGGGATTACGCGCGTTCTTTTAAATAAGCATAGACATGGCCTTGGTTTTCACGATAGCAATTTAAAAAAGAGGCGTTAAAACAATGGTTTGACCAAAAAATACGAAAAGAAGCTGGCGCCCGAGCCTCGAGCTCGAGCGCAACCCTACGCCGAACAGTAGCAAAGGTTCCAACAGATGGCGTGCGAGCTCTGCAGCGCGGGAAAGTGGATTTAATTTAGCTAACCTCCATCGCGTCAGACGCGCGAGGAGTGAGAGAGGGGGGGGGGGGGAGAATGTATGAGACGGCAGGGGCTGCAGAAGACTATCGCCTTTCGACGACATTTGCAGCGAAGCGAGCAGATACGCGGCCAAGTTTTTCTTCTGAACAATATTGACACATAGAAATATATGCACTCCGCCAGGTTCAGTAGCTTGGGACGGTTTTGCCTATATATACTCCTTGTTCCAGCATTGTTTCATGTTTGGCCCAGCGGCTGAATTGAGTGACAGATGGACAGATAGACAGACAGAAAAGAAAAAAGGACGATTGAGAGTGCACGTTCGGCAACTGGACACTAATGCTTTCTCAATCACTGTATCATAAAAAAGTGCTTAGGTGTCCTCGGAATTTACACCTAGGAAAGAGAGCTGCAATTATTGTGTGTGGCACCGAAGTGTGCACAGAAAAGGCACAGTTCAGAAGCTTGGTGCGCAAGCTTAGCAATAGACGTCTTTTTTTGGAAGTGCCTACGTTCAGTGAGCCAGTTTTATTTGTTACAAGTCTTAATGAAAACCGTTTCTTCAGCTCATTTACACAAAGTTTCATGAACGACAGCATAAAGCTTTAAGAGCTGCATAATTTGTCCCTTTCGACGTCAGTGTAACATTATATGTGCCGTAACATCGTTAAATATCTCTTTTTGCGCAGATGCAAGGCGCCACACAAGGCGGCAAGAAGCTGCTCTTTTTGTGACTTTCTGAACCCTCGCCCGCGCCCCTAGAAAAAAATAAGATACATAATAATTGGTATTGCCTAAAGGAGTTATTAAATAAAGCTCTAAAAAATCTCAAATTCTGACCGAAAACTTTCAAAGTATAAACACAAACGATGCAATCAGTGCGCAGACAGTCATCCATAACCTAATACCTACGCAAATAATAAGTTGCCGAAAGTTTCACACAAATAAGCACACAAATCCGTTCGCAGAAAAGTTGGCGTACGAAAATGTCGGTGCACCGGAATGCTTGCACCGTAACATCCCGCATTGAAATGTTCCAGTACATCGAAATGTCCTAGACCCGTCTAAAATGGGCCGTTCATAGGCGTCTAAATAGTAGTAACTTGGAATCCCAAACATCAATGCTCAACATTGGGGTTAATTTCAGGTGCAGCACTACCATTGCGTTCGTATAATTCACGACACTTTAACTGTAACAGTGTGCTGTAAATGTATAATTGCTTCCATTTCGGTTAAGCGCCATTGACTTTTTCACGTATATGCATGCTTCTTACGGCGTCGTTTATACTTTTTATAACCGTTTTTAACGCATATCAGTTTTTAACTGGTGCTGTTCTGATGGAAGCGCCTTGGAAGCAGTGGAGCGCGGCCACAATTTTAATATTTACAATGAACAAAATATCAAACACATTCTCTAGAGCGCACACAAGAATGAGAAAATTCGCAAAGCTTAAAGGCAACAAATATTGAACAAAAAGCTGCGGGAAAAAAACTGCGAAACTACGGCAATATACTGGGAATTTTTCAAAAGGATGAAAAACAATTAATTAAACTTGAACACACCTCTAATTAATATATTCCCTCTGGTAAAAAGCGTTTAAATAGCATTGGGATGAATGGTACATAAATTGAATAAAATAACAATTTAAACGAAAAAAACCAACGAACATTGGTGAATGTATAAACCGGCATTCGAGAAAACGATTTTTGATAAAACGGACGCCGCTTCGATATAATAGCGTTAAAAAAGCGGCGCTCGTTCAGCTCTTGGCAACCCCCCTTGCGCCATAATTTCAGTCTCAGAAACTTGAAGAAAGTGCTTTATTTTTATTTATTTACTATTTATTTCATACTTCCAGCCTGAGTGCCAGGCCTTAGGCATGTGTGGGAATAGATATATACAGTAACAAGGACGGCATGATTACCTGTATACATAAGAAAAACACAATACAGCAAAAGAAAAGAAAACGCTAAACAGATTACAAATACATTCATACTAATCCGTATGTAAAAAAAGACAAAATGGCATACCTGCGCGCAAACATATACGTTTTACACCATTTAACGCATCACTGCAGGAAACCGTGCGGATAACTTATTTTCACATTTGACACCGTACTAACATAGCGTTATTTGCCACCTCAGAAAAAAGAAAGAAAACGAAGAAGCAAAAACTGTACACAGTAGCGCGTGTGGACACGTCGTAGGTCCTTCAGGCACAGTTCTTGTGCTGGAAAGTCTCCCCCCCCCCTCCCCCCCCTCCCCCCCCCCCCCCCCCCCGCGCGAAAAAACCAGGGGAGCACGCTTTGTTTGCTCTGCGCAAACTAAAAATGAGGAGGGGGGACAGTCAAGTCAGCCAAACCTTTTCAGTGGCAGCAATTATCTCCGCCACTTCCTTGGGATAAACCAGGGGAGCAGGCCTTGTTCGTCCTCGTGCACACTACCGACTGCCTCTTTGTTACTCTCAGCGACAACAGATGGGAACCCTCCCTGGTTCCGCTGAGGAGAGGCGAGTGTTCGGCTGGAGACGGTCCTCCTCTCCACTCCTTCCAGGAAAAAGGAGGGGGACGGGGGCGCCACGTAGCGTCAGTTTTTCGAAGTTTGTGGCGATACGCCTCACCCCGGGCATGAAAAGTGTTGCAGGGAACCTACACAAACAACGTTGCAAAAAATCTACAATAACAGGTTTGTAGCCCACAACCTGAAGTACTCAAACCCGGGAGTCATTTTTTCTATCTGTTTTCTGAGCGCCACAATGTTGTGTTAACTAGTGCGGAACGACCTGAAATCCAGCCTGTTCTCATAGGCCGCAGCAGAAAAATTTTAGACGGCCCGGGAACCTCGTGAGTTAGTCGTACAAGCCCAATATTTTGCCACGGCATGCCGCTAGAGCCGTGCTACGGATATCCCGGAGTCGATTTTTCTAGCTGTCTTCGTTATTAAACGGCGGCCGTTTCTTTTTTCTGCCCCATTCAGTTACGCCCCGGACGGGCGAAGCGCCGGGAGAGGGGCGCAGTCAGGTTTCCGCGGCGCGTGTCCCTCAATCCTGGGGATAAGTTCCCGCTCAATCGTGCGTTTTCGTGGCCCCAAGTGACATCAACGGAACCGACCGCTCTGCAGCCTAGAGTACCTTCATTCACGCATCCGCCGTACAGGGTAGAGACACGTAACGCTGGCGCCGCCATGTTCGGTTGCTCGCTCGCCGCCGAAGCAAGTCATTGTGTCAAAACCGCGCTAAAATTATCGCCGCAACGCGGTTTACTGAAGAAGTTTTAATCATATTGTCTGTTTCGTGTTGCTAGGTCTCGTGGGAAACGAAAAGAATAACGCGTTGAGCCCGTTGGCCCAATAGCGGCGGCACGGGACCGTTCAAAAATTGTCTCCACCCTGTACAGCGGTGTTGGTTTGTTCCCGCGTTTCTTTACGTTCCGTAACCTAGATGGCGCCACCATACCGTGGCAAGCGTTTTGGTTTGTTTTTGCCCGCATTTAAACCTGGCTTGTTTTTGTTCTGGGAGAAATTATTCGTTTCCTGAAACAGTGCTCGCTCGACAATGGGGTCACGTAAGACACCGTTGCTTGCGTCAATCGGCCAGTGTCGTCTGCGACAACCCCAAGCCCCGTAGTGCTGTGCAGCTAAACCAAAGCATGCTGTGCGCAGTACGAACAGCAGAACGCATCAGTACTTCTATGTTTACATGTGCTTTCGTAACTTCCACTGTTTGTCCCATCATTCTTATTGCTTTGTAAAGAATGTGCCCTAAATTTAAGCGCAAATCGCTCGTTCGTCTAGTTTGTAAGCTCTACCTAATTTGCGTCTGCTTCTGCCAGCCTCCGCCAATCGCAGAGCTTAGCCCATGTGACATCACAGGTTCTGTTGCGGGAAATGAGCTGGTGGGTCGCATGACCATTCCCGTTTTTCCTAATTATGTAGCTTATTTGAGCGAAGTTTACGTTAAAAGTGGTGTCAGTATGATTCTAACGAGACAATCTTTTGAATGAACCAAACTTGTGTTTTCTCTTCATGGCTCCTTTAAGGATGTTTACACAAAGCGTTTCAATACACTTACAGAAAGAAGACAGCGGGCACTCCTGGCATACAGAACGGCTGACCTTCACTGGAGCGCCTACCGACTTTGTTGACCACCAAACTTGTACTTACAGTCATCCGTAATCATTTTTCCTACGTTTGTGTGCTCAAGAATCATCAATAGCAGCCCGTGGGAGACCTTGTCGAACGCTTTTTCTAAGTCTATTTCTACCATTGCTACTGCTTGTTCGAGGCTGTCAGGGCATTCCAGGATGCTGCGGGTTATACGTGGATATTGCTCGTTTGGTGTGGTCCGGCTATTTCTTTCACTACCAACTGCAACCGAGCAGCTACATAAAATCTTATAGTCGACATTTGAGAGACTGGTTGGGCGGTACTGTATACATACCGAAGAATAATGGCATCTTCAGTCTTTGGGATGATATCTGTGTGAAATAGAGTGAAAGATGGTGGCTTTCGTACGCTTCGGCGTAAACTTCACATAACACTGCGCTAAGTGTGTCTCTAAAAGCCTTGTAAAAACACGCGCCTATACCATCAGGGCCTGGCGTTTTACCGGGGGTTAAATCATCAATGGCACTCACAATTTCATTTACGGTGATTGGCACCTCAATGAGTGCCTTCATGTCATCTTCTAATCTAGACAATAAGTTCAAGAATTCGTCCCTGAACTTATCGGCGTGGACCTTATGAACGACTCCACCGTTTAGACCACAGAGCCCGAACGGTGACATCACACATGTCACGTGGTTGCTCTGTGCAGTGCAGCGTCTGTAAACTGTGCGCACGGCTCTCTCACTGCGCACACAACGGAACTTAGCGCGCATAAACGAGGCTCTGATTTTCCCGTCATCCGTCACCCCTACCTTTCATATGAACGTCGCGGCAGCAGGCACACGTTCCGGTGACTCGCCATCAGCGGTCGAATTAGCGCCCCTTTTGCGTTATCTTTTTTTTTTTTTACTCCCTCACCGGCAGGCATGTGCTCGCAGCGTGGTCAGCCTCAAACGTCTTTGCCTTTCCTTAGAAAGCTCTTTTGTGTGCACGCTCGAACCCACCACGAGCTGTCGAAGGAGAAAAAAATAAAAACTTGCAGCACTAGCCGCTCCGCAGGGAGAAAGCTGAGGGGCGATCTTTTGTTTATTTTGCCGGGAGCGCCATGCGTTTGCTTTAAAAAAAAAGGAAAGCGTCTGTGCGAAGTTTTCGACCGGCGGCGATAGCCTGGCCCAACCTAACTACTTCCACAAAAGAAAATATAACAACTCCCCCTTCCCGCGCGGCACTCCGCGCGTCTCCGACCAGCTAGAGGGCGTTGACCTCCGGCAGGAGATCCCCCGAAGGAACGTCCCACCGACGCGCGGTTCAAAGGGGCCTTGCACACTCGCAGGTGGTTTTAATTGATCCGAAGCGCCGAGGGCGCACTTCTTTTTGTGCTATACGAGCCCGGGCTCATCACCGGAGAACTCGTGGCAGGCCAACTCGTCAAGCCGGCCTTTCCGTGCAATGAACTCTCGGGCAAGGTGCCTTTCCGTCGCACCGCGACCGTGTGGATAAGAGCCTCGAAGCGTTGACCGTAAATTGGCGTTGAAAGAGGTTCCGAAGCTGGTTTCAACAATGTTAACCTCGTTGCAGCTGTTTAGGAGGCCGTGAGGAGGTCTGGGACACCTGCATGCGTGTATCTGCTTTTTTTTTTTTTGGGGGGGGGGGGGGGGGATGGAGAAGTCAGGGGGATGGAGAAGTCAACGCCCCTGCGTGAGCCCACGGGCTCATGCAGGGGCGTTGAGGTTGGGTACATAGCGCGATGGTATGGACAATGGTACTTCAAGTTACAGCTGTAGCTTGGCAAGGTGGTGGATGTGTGACCACGTCATGGTGTGACCTACACGTATGTTTGAACCCTTTGAACGCAGCTGAAGCGCTGTTCAGAAAGGGAAGGGGGGGAGGGGGGGAAGAGAGGACGGCGAGGACATATGGTGCACTGTCAAGCCCTTTGCTGTCAAGCCCTTCGTCAACGGTACCAAATACCGCTGACATGCGGTAAGGTTTACGTGGGCCAAACGGGAAGATGCGTTAACGTGAGATTACGAGAGCATGAATTATCGATACAGAAGAGCGCAAGCGGGCATCTCCCCACCCACTGCTCGGCATGCACGCGTAAGCCGTGTAAGCCACTCGAGCTCGAGGTCTTGGGTCGGTGCCGTGATCGCCGGGCGAGGGAGATACGCCAGGCATATCACGTAAAAAAGCTGGGTCATGAGTGCGTCAGTGAAACATCGATCTGGTTGCACAACAGTGAGATGAAGTTTATTGATGACCGCGGAGTTAGGGTGTTTGTTTTGTTGGGTTTTTTTTTATTATTATGCTAAGTGTCATCGTATTGTATTGCGCATGCGCAGTGGCGGTGGTTCCGGCTGTACTTATATATGTGACCTTAGTGTAATAAATGTTAATAGTTGCAAGTCTGCGCCTGTCCTGTCTTTCCTCCCTTTTTGTGGCCGTCTCGAATTGCGCAGTTTTTTTTACTTTGCGCTAAAGATGCACCAACTCACTCACCAACAGGTTATTCTAAACTTGCTTGATTGTGGAAATAAAAAAACTGGCTTTTCTGTCAGCCTTCGTAAGACCGAATCTGGAATTCCCCTCAGCCATCCGGCATGCACCGAAAAAATATGTAACCGCCCAAATCGAAGACACTCACGCCCCCATCTTTATCACCTCGCGGTATTCAAACCATGGCAGTGTCAGTGCCCTCGAGTTATATCTGTCCCTGATTCACGCCGCGTCATCGCTTGTCTATTACAATTTCTACGCATTGGCCTCAATCAAGGCGCGCTTTAATACGCATCGCAAAATATCTTGTCACTTATCACCCAAAATCCCCCATTACCGGTTGGTTCAGCTTATGTTTTGTTGCTGAATAGAGTAACTTTACGGAACGCTTTGACCGCCAACATCGCCACGTGCACAATAAATAGATGCTTTATACATAAGCGAAAAAAAGAAATTCCCATAAAAGACAATTCTCGTATTACCGCAGCTGTCACTAAAGAGTTCTACTGACATATGAGCTATGTTTTACCAGAGACGATGTTAAGTATGCGTTGCTCGAACGAATTAATAAATTTTAATTTCGGATGTTTCAGTTTAAGTTTATTCATTGGTTCTTTTCTTGTGCGTCATGTTTTTTTAATTGTATTCGGTTCTATTATATCTCTTCTAAACATTGTTATATCACCCCATCCCTCTTACGTAATGTCTCCGACACAATAAAAAGGAACCTGTGGGAACAGGGTTCTAACAAGGTCTAAGGGGAACAGGGGCTAACAACGTCGTCAGAATCAAAATTAAATATCAAAAAAGATACGACTCGTAAGAACGTACGTGTGTTTAACTCGCAGGCAGCCGTAAAAGTGTGCAGAGGAAGGAATCAATCAGAAACCGCGTCAACCATGTCGGCTGCACGGTCCTCTGCTGGTCGTCTGCATGGTCGTCTGCTACAAAGTTCAGTGGCGCCGCCACACAGGCGAACTATGCAGACGAGCGTCTGCGAAAGAAAGAACACAACTGTTTAGGTTATCATTAGTATTTAATTTGTATTTTATTAATTTTTTTACAAATATTACAAAATATTACCAAAAGACGTATACTTTTAGTTAAAGAAGAAATACTAATTCTAAATTTGCCCTAAAATGACAACTAGCGCCCCCTCACGGAACAACCGATGGGCTCCAACAGCATGTATATTGTTTACTGTCGTGATGCTTCTTCATTGCGTGTGGAGCTGTGGTCGTGTGTGGTTGTGGTTGTGCGTGTGCGGTACGACTTGTCGTCAAGGGACACCTAATTTTATTTATTGGTTGTGTGGGCGCGTGACTAGTGGCCGTATGCGAATGTGTGCCTCCTCCCATCAGCTCAGCGTCCACCGGAGTCGAGAGGCAACTTACGAAATCTACGCGTGAAAAGCTCGCATCGGGTGGCGTGACATGGAGGACGTCAAGTGCGGTTTCGTCGGCCTGCTACGCGGCGTCTACGACTCCATCCTGGGCATCACCATAATCAAGAGTCTGGACGCGGAACAAAGGAAAAAGTCGGCGCAGGCCGCCAAAGTCGCTGCGTCACAGCCGAACACGCCTCTGGCTCGGCGCAGGGCGGCCGCGCTGGCCGCTATCGGCTGTTCCACGGCTCAGTCGCCCAAGACCACCGAGGAACCGCGCTTGGTGTACCGCATCTTCCAGTGCTGCCTGCTCAACGGCGGCGTCTTCGGACTGAGCATTATCGCGTTCAACTACTTAGTCCTACCGTCTGTCCAGTGCCTTATCGGCCTGCTGTTCGGCGCGCACCACAGCTCGCCCGCGCAGGGCATATGGACGTGGCTCCAGCCGCTGCTCGTCTACACCTTCCAGGCGCTCTGGGTCCTGCCGCTGTTCGTGCTGAGCAAGGTTGTGAACAGCTTGTGGTTCCAGGACATCGCCGACATCGCGTTCCGCTACATCACGGGCGGTCACACGTTCATGCCGACGCTGAGCCGTATCCTGGCCGACACCTTGTTCAGCGTACTCGTGCAGACGCTCTTCCTGTTCCAGTCGCTGCTGGTCGGCGCGCTGCCGGTCGGCAGGCTAGGCGAGGTGGTCAGTCTGGTGCACTTGAGCCTGCTGTACTCGCTGTACTCTTTCGAGTACACGTGGTTCAACCGCGGGTGGGAGTTGCACCGGAGACTGTCGTTCATTGAGGACAACTGGCCCTACTTCGTCGGCTTTGGGATGCCGCTGGCCGTGCTGACGTCTTGGCCGTCGTCGTACTTCATCAGCGGCTCGATCTTCTCCATCCTGTTTCCCCTCTTCATCCTCAGCGCCCACGGAGTGACGCCCACAACTGGAACCGCCAGGTAACCACTCGCTTATGTCTTCTTATTCCTGGGGGAAAATGCTGAGTTGTGTTCGTTTTCGAAGTTTCCGTTTCGCGCCCGTTTCAAGACTTGCCATAAGGTGTCTTCTGTCATTTTGTACTGCTCAAAACTGCTCCAACGCAGCTCCGTATTTTATTTGCCGATGGAATGGGGCAGTCCTAGAGCTGCCCAAGAACTGCTCTGGACAGGCAAATAGGAGACTAGTAGTTGCACTTGAGAGGCCTTCAGTTTGCACCACTGCGAAAACAAAAAAACCGACTCCCTGCCTACTTGCTTCACATCCGAGTCTGCCCCCAGCCAATCGGGGCTTGATTGAAATGGACACTTTGAAATACACAACTGAGGATCCCGCCCCTGTACAAAGATCGTCTGCCTACATCTACCTTTTACGCCTCCACATCTGCCACTATACTCGGGTACAACTTGAGAATGGCAACGGAAGTGGCCCCTGTGCCTCGTCCTGCAGCCAAATGTTAATTCGCGAGGCGTTAGTAGTGCCTTACTGGTAATATTTTGAACATGGCACGAGCCGTTTTCGTGATTTTTTGCACTTTGTGTGCTTGTAAACTACTGCAGTGGTGACAAACTACGCGAGAAAAGGCAGACGACGTCTCGCATTCATAGCAGTCTCCTTTAAATGCATGCACGCCCGTTGACATCTAGGGCTGTCGCTTTAGGGGAGGGATACCTAGTACATGAGCTATTGCCGTTCTTAACTTGTTCCCGAGTATAGTTGCCTCTTGAGATACTTTCTGTGGTCATGAAGAGACTGCGTCACCAAAACGTGGGACGTTCACAGCTTTATCATTCTCGCGGCATGTACCCTGTAGCTGTCCATTTTGGTGAACACTCTGCGGAAGTATTTTTGAGACGTCGCAATGTTGTGTCAGTACTAGTCTTCACAAGTGCGTCTGGTTGAATGTTGGCAGCCGTTTTGCGCCGGCCATTACATTGTGTGAATGTAGGGACGTGCATCTTAATTACTGCAAGGGTTACATTGCCCAAAAACTTCTAAATAACTATTCAGCTACAAATACGTTTCAGCATCTTGCAGTTTTATCATAGACGTTAGTGTTGACAGATACGGTTTTGTGTCCTGTTTCGTTATGAGGCACAGTTGGGTGTCAGCCGCTCTTTAGCTTGTTCAGGAGAATATTAAGGATGTATTTTTTCCTGCGTTGCAACACCTACCACCATTCGTCGTATTTTACGGTGTCTTGTGCCAATATCGACTTCACTGAGGCAAAACAGGGAAGCAATAGACTTGGTTGCACAATTAGCTGTTATTAAGACTTGGCATGAGGCGGGCTACAAAAGAGACTGAGCACGCACTGTTTCAGAGGGGTAAAAGGTTTTTCCACTAGAAAGTCTGATGTCTACAGCACTGTACTGAACATTGTCCCACAGTTCACCACGTAAGCTGTCTGGGGAAGGTACGAGGCTACGAGTACCGGAAAAGGGGAGCCTTGCTTGTGATAGCACAAGTGTGCGTTGTCATGATCTCATTGTTTGATGGTGAAATATTGGGTTGGAAAATTTCTTATGGCAATTGCACGAATGTGATGCTATATTTAGTGTCGGCGCAATTCCTTTGTCGCAATGGTTTCGCCTTATCATGAAAGCCTTGTTACTTTTTGCCTGATTGTCTTCGGAATTTTTCCGTGTTTTGGTGCAAAAGCATCGCAGCCTACATGGACAATTTCGTAAAATGGGTTAAGCTTAATTTATGAAGCCGCCCATATTTCTTAGATGAAGTCACTGGCACAGCGGTTAGTGCTTGAAAGGTCTTTTTATATCAGTTTCGTCGAAAGTGTAAATGTTTAATTTGCTCCTTGTTTCCAGGTTCCCGCTGCAGTTGTTTTCTCCGTCCATCTGGGTCTCCAATGCCATATTTCGGAGGCTGACGGTGAACTGTGCTGTTAAGCCCGCTCCCCCGCGCAGCACGCCCAAGCCTACTCAACGTCACGTCAGCAGAGAGCGCCGCAAGCACATGGCGTCACCACAATCACTGCGGCACGAGCCCGTTTACAGCTGATTTCCAGACAACAGGGCCCCATGCCTCGGGAATCAGTCAGCTTGTTTATTTTCCCGCACTTGGTGGTCCTGTTAATGGACGCTCAGAAGTGGCACGTTGGATGGAACCACAAAGACTGAGTGTTTTAAGGAACTTGGGATCGACTGCCCGCAAGTATTTTATGCAGAGTCGCTGGCTAGACAACGGCAGTGCTCAGTGAATTTCGTTGCCTAGCCACTTTATCCTTTAGTATTTTTATTGACGCGCTACTGAAGCGTCCACTGTCTCAGCCTGATTTTGTCGGGTTTTGCACCGTGTATGGGTGGACTGTATTGAGTCGGTAAAATGTCTTTTCGGCTGCGTGGTTGCGAAGCGATCTCCACGAAAGAGCTATTTTTTTAAGAGGCTGCTTCACTTAAAAAAGCAAAAAAAAAGTGTGATTCTTTTACAATGTCAGTGAGGCAGTTATGTTTGATATAAAGTGTTCGTTGAACATGTTTTATTTGTTTGTATTGAACAAATTGTGCAAATAAAAGCGCACACCTCGGCTGTTCCACTTTTATTTTGAACTTTTTTTTGTTTTTTTATGGATTCAAGTTCACTCCTTCAAATCCACAATATTTTTTGAGAAATTAAACGCTATGGGTTAGCTAGAGGGGCAAAGCTTGTCACAATGCAAATGTGAGGCACAGAAACGACAGGTGCAGAACAAGTGCTATCGCTTACATTGCCTGTGTACACTGGTAGCTCTTGGATATGATCTTTTTTCTTTTTCATTTCTCTAAATTTAGGTTCAAGTGTGCAACTAAGCACGTTGATACCTTGGGCACTGCACAGCAGCACATGTCATTGGCTGTTATAGTGATGAGCTTTTTACAGTTGGTTCTGCAGTACTCTTAGAACTCTCAGGTTCAATCGCATTTATGGGACATAGTGTTGTAGTTTCAGTAACGTCTGTCTGTCGACCACACTTTCCCAATTTGATGTTCATGTCAGCTTAGGGATTGACCATATACTGGCAGGTATTGTGGAGGGGGACAGGAGGTAATGAGCATTTGCATTCCTCTCTTCTTCCACAGTTAACGTGCAACACCTTTTTTTTAGAGCATCTTGCCCCAACAGTACATCACCTTACAGTAGGTGAAGTGAAAAGAGTTGGGCTCAGTACGGGGTCTTGTGGAATGCCCTTCTGCCTATTTTACGTGCAGTCTCTCTTCTTACACTATTTACCACTCGATGACATGTGCGGGCACTCTAATGTGCTCGCAGATGCTATCATGGTTAGGACCACTTTGGAATAAGACATGCTACATTTGTTTGCTGCACCCATTTCATAGGGTAGCATTAAGACAGATTTTGATTGGCAGCGGTGAAGGTTCTGTTTCCCAATCATTTTGCTGCACAAGATTGGTGGGCTTTCGAAAACAGCATGGTGAACTATTGCATTGCTCCACTAGTATCAGTTACTCTTGGGGTTTCTAGCTATTCTGGTGGTTTGGAGATGGACTTGGTTAGGGAGTGTGGAAAAAAAAAAGCGGTGGATTGGGCTAACCATCGGAGTGTTTTTGTCCATCTCCAACAGCCAAGAATAGAAGGGAACAGTCAAGACGAAAGGAATGTCAATTTGGTTGTTTTCATTGTATGGGCCTGGAAGCAGAACATGAGGTTGAGGTGCAACCATTATGTAAAAAAATAAAACAGGCATAATGACAGGTACAGAGCCCTATTTTGTTTACTTTTCTCTTGTCTGCAAGGACTACATACAAAGGTTTGCTTATGAATAGTGTATTGTCTGGTGCCGTCTGTAATCTTTGTGTCGAGGTCAGTCAGTTGTGAAGCACAGTCGCTCGCATCACAGATTCATCTACTATGTCAAAATGAATCTTATCCCTCAATTTCTGGTTATTATTGTGTCGACATTTTTTTCTTCATGACTCTTTCTGATTGTGGGAAATTTACTTCAATCAAGGTTCAAGGTTTTCCCACACAAATACCTTTTCACTTGTGTTTCAGCGCAGATTTTACCCCTTCCCTAATCCCTGGATTTCACAAAAACAAAAGCCTATGCTTTAATCTGCAAAAACAAAAATTAGCAGAATGCCCGGTTTTCAGCACACACCTGCATGCCTAAACAAGAAGTACTGTGAAACTCAAAACTTTACAAATGGCAGGCGTCTCATTTGATTCATTTGATTTTCTCTATCATAGATGTTCAGATTCACCTAGGCCGAGGTAAAATACTCTTTAGAAAGTCTGTGTTCTCTGAAACTATGGAACACAGACGAAGTTCTTGATAGGTGATCATTAGGGATATTTTCCATTATCCCTAATTATCCCTAAACATTATTGAGGCATGCTGCCTACAAGTACATAACGTGTGCATGCTTTGATTTAATGCACGGCTATACGCAATTCACACATTTTCCAGCACAGTTTTCGTATACTGTACGCTATCTGGCCACTTGCCAAAGATGTGCAGGTACTCGCCAACAAAATAGTGTATTGTGAGCAGCCATGCTTGAGCTACTTTACAGCACAGAGGAATATGGGACCACACCAATGTCCTTTTGTTGGTACTGAGCTTTGCACCGGCTTAACAGTTAATGGGGAAACCGACTTCAATTCTTGTGTCGTGAAGGCTTGCAACATGTTGTGGTATTCAGCATGATTTGTGTGCTATGAATATTTATGGCAAAGTGCACTGCCCTCTGCTGCTTAAAATAACACTTTTGGTGCACATATCCTTTGATAGTACTCTGCAGACATCAGTACCTGCCAATAGTGTACATTCTTAGGGGTGAAGTGGTAATTCCAGTATGGCAGTTACTGTTGCAATCTCTTTCTAAGGAGTTATTTGTGACCGTGTTGTATGTGTGTTGTGTAGTTTCTTTTCGGGCAGTGCGCAGCAAAAGATGGGTAGGTTTCTGGATTCAAGATGGTGAGCCATTGTGTGAATAGTGTATCTCGCGATGGGGTGAGTTGATTTTGTTTCGGGTGTGAGCGTACCCGTGGAGACCCATGCTTTTCAGAGCATTGATAAAAACTTGCTGAGGGTTTTTCAAGTGGGCTCAACTAATTATGAATGAGCCTAAAAAGAAAGGGATAGGAATCGTATGTTGCTTGCTTTGAAGTATAGAACCCGTAGCTTTAACTTGAACCTATTCTTGGCGCAGGTTCTGGGATGGATTGGGAAACTTTACATTCCAAACTGCCTTGCATACCCTGAAAATGGTCTTGGAATCATGTGAAACACTCGAGGCACAATGTGTAAAAGAAGATGTTCCTAATTATGCTAAAATATTGTGTGAAGTAGAGTGAATACAGTCATTCTTTTTACTGGTGTCACCTATAGTTGCTTGGCACTCACTACTTTTCATCAGCAATTTTCACCAATTTAGTTGTTTTTTGCAACATCAAATGTGCTGCTGATAGGAAAACGTTGGCGGGGTGGTCGATGTACTTTACACCCGTTAAGGGTGTTGAGTTGGGAGTCAATTGGAACACCTCTTCCAGGGTGTTGGGCAACAGTGGCGCAATTACTCAGTGCTGGTATACTCTTGTCACGCCATTCAGCAATGACGCCTCGCAAATAGTGGGTGATGGTTTTTGAAGTGACAGACAACCGATTTCTGTCGACTGTATTTTCTTTATCCCTAATAAAAGGGCATAATTTAAAACACCTTAACCCGAAACAGTTTTGCTGATAGCGCCCTAGAAACTTTTAAATCGGAATTTTTAGATCTACCAGCCGTACGTGTCCCGCAAAAAGGAATGCTGGAAACTATGGCTGTGAGCCGTGCGGTAACGTACTTTTAACTGCACGTGAGATTAAAAGAGGTAGTCAAAAGATTGTCCCCACCCGAAACAACAATTGTGTACAACCTTTCATATTCCTTCATGCGGCTTTTGAATCGCGCATTAAAAACGACGGAGTTTTTTGGACACGTCAGGTATTGTCATCTTTTGACACTACGAGGCGTTACCTTTCAGACTTCAGAAATTTTAGTACGAAATTAAAATTACTTCCAACTGCTTATTTGTAAATTCCTTGCGGTTACCGCAGTATATAAAACGCTGGCTTTCATGTGAGCTAGAGGACATCCACTACACAAAAAACGGTTGTCTGTCCCTTTAGCCTTCTAACTGCAAGGCTTGCTTTTGTTTCCGCCTGTACCTCGCGTGGTAGTTCATCCGCGAGGCGTTTATATAATTGCTATGGAGAGATTCTCTTAGGTGTTAAGCTGCTTTTTGCCATCTGTGTCGACAAACTGGGTGCGCATGTAATGTCAGGTGTTTGATACATGAGCGCGTGTTTTCACTGTGGTGCTAGTGCTATTTAAACGCCGACAGCATGTGATGATGTAGTTCAGCGTGTGTATTTAAAAAAGTACAGAAATATTGGGAATTTAATGCGGACGCATTCTTCCCAGCTGCTCTGCTGTACACCGAGCTCCTTTAAAGGGACCCTGCAACACTTTCGATAAGCGCTTTCACTCTTTCCTTCGCGTCTGGAGCCACTGCGAAAGCTACAGTTATCGCCAGCACGGAGCGGCACTGCGTGATTTGCTCGTCGCACCAGTTACGCCTTCCATTTCTGCTTTGTTTTTGTGCCTTTATTTTTAAAGTTGCTATCGAAAAGCAATCATTGCTGCGACTGAAGGAAAACCGGCCAACAGCCGCTACATGGCCTCAGTGACGTAATTCGAGCGGGAAATACGTCAAGACCAGCAAAGAGAAAAAACCTCTTGGGCGAGTTTGTAAGTTAAATGATAGGCATAGAGCTGTAATTTTTGGCTGGGGTACTTTGCGACCCCCTAATCTAAGTACTGGGTGTGTTGGGTGATTGCGTTCTGCAAGCATTTAAGATTTCAAAAAAGTTAAAAAAAGGTGTTGCTGGGTCTCTTTAAGGTCAACTTCGCTTTATACACATGTATTGCTTGGAGTACCCTTTGAATCAACGAGTTCCTTTAAATTCGGTTTCACTATTGTACACGAATGCAGTGATAAAGCAACGTGCCGCTTTTTTATCTATTCGGAGGCTTCGATTCCCGACCGCGGAGGCCTCGTGGGTCGCGATTTTTGGGCGCGCGCTGCAGATCATCTCCCCCAGGTGGTCCACTACGGTACGCCTCGTAGCCCAGGAGTGGCTTCGACGCGTAAAAACCACCAAATTATAAATTATTTTTCTATTCTGAAGCTACCGATCGTCTACATTTGACCTATTATAATGATTACAGGCATTAACGTAACCAATAATGCATTTATTTGCCGATATCTAAAGCTCCGCGATATTTTTTTTTTGCGTTACGGACTGACTTGTACTCTCAAGAATGCTTACACATTACATAACATTTTTTCGGCATGTATTTAGTAACAAATAAAAAAAAACAAAAAATATCCATGAGACAGTTCATGAAGCTTGGTTGGTTAGGGCGTCGAGTGTGGGTCATCCGCATTGTACTTTTGAGGTCTCTCTCTCTCTCTCTCTCTCTCTCTCTCTCTCTCTCTCTCTCTCTCTCTCTCTCTCTCTCTCTCTCTCAGATTGAAGTTGTGTTCAAGTGTGCCACGACCTGTTCTTGTTGCTTCCTGTTTTGTAGCACACACACGCTTCCACAATACGAATAAATGAGCGAAGCACAACTGTGATGTCGTCTGTTTGCACCTCGAACGTCGTTGACGCTTGTGAGCTACGCTGGAGCCGTTTATACTCAGCTACAAGTTAAGAAGGACAATAGTTCTTGTAGTGCATCACTCCGCCGGAGCGACATATCCGGACTTCAACGCACGCACGAGTTTTGAAAGGAGGTGTCCATCGTCTGCTTTCAGGGCGCAGCCATTTGGCGGCCGTCTCTGCGGTGAGCCGCATCGCCGTCGCGACCGATCGAACGATAGCTGGACCGACAAGTGAAAGAAAAAGCGAACGATGAAAGAAAGCAGCGGAGGAGAGGGTCGCGAAATTGGGAGGGGAGGAAGGTTCGCCGTGGCGGCGCGAGCCAGCGCTGTCCGAAGGTGTGCGGTGAAGGAGGGGAGGGTTCCCGCTCGAGGCGCTCGAAGGCACGACGCTTGGCGAAAACGTTATGGGGGCGTGCGCGTGACTATGACGGGCGTTCGCTCAACACGCAGTTCGCGGTCCCTTCCTGAGACGCACTTCGCGCCGCGGACGTACAGGCTCATCATTGCTGCCGTCGAGAGAACCCACGAGTGAGTGCTGCCTCATCCCACTGTTGCTGCGCCCAAATATCGCATTAAGCAGTATCGTAATCGCCAGCCAATTTTTTTCTTACGTGGTTTGTCGTCATTGCAGTAATTTACAAGCGTATCAAGTCCAAAAATGACGGAAATGATTCGTATCACGTTCAAAATATTCGCAGTAGCACGCACTATTTGCTGACGCGGAGGAACAGTCGTTTCTTGGTGGTGGCTTTGGTCGACGGCCGCCGATCAGTGGAATCAGCCTTGCAATCAGCCAAAGAACAATGGAAAATCAAAGACAGCCAAGGTAACCAAAAAAGAAGCAAGGCAGAAAGCAAAGAAATAAATGGAGAGAAAAATATATAAGCTAAAACGTCGTTAGGGGTGTACAGGGCAGAGAAATTCGACATCAGAAAACAAAATTTCTACGATAATTCCAAGAGCAGTGCTTTGCTTTTTAAGGCTAGAGCAGGTTGCTTGCAAACTAAAACCCCTGACACACGGGCACCTAAAAGGCCTTTGCAGAGAAGGACTGCTACCGAAACGGCGTTCGCCTCGGTGACACACGACAAAGGAGAATCTCCTTCACCGAAACGGGCATTTTCCGTAAGGGGTGTTCGCCTATCTCCTTTCCCGCACGAAAAGGAGCAGCTAGCGACGCAGCCTCGTAAGCAGGCGCTAGCAAATCATAAGCTTCTCAGAACTTAGTGAGACCAAATGCGATTTCATAATACTTTCATAAATTTTTAAAACTGCAATGAAATAAATTTCACCAAACAAGCCCAATCATAATGCATTTTTGTAAACATCTGCCCGCTGTTGCCAGATTAGGCACGGGACATAGGCGAAAAAAGCACTCTGTCGTTGCTGTTTAATACAAATGTGAAATTACCCATTTACTTTTCTAGACAACAATAAAACGCACAGTTCCTCTCTAAAATAATTAAAAAGGTCTATTAGCCGCACTTTAATTTTGTTATTGTGCATGCTTTTTCAACAGAACTGCTAGCGCCACTTTATTGGTGTGTCAGTTACAGCAACTACATAAAGGAGATCGGGGCGATCGGGGGTTGCTGTGTGTCAGGAGCGCCACTCCTTTCCACAAAATGTCCTTTGACGGGGCGAAAGGGGTTTAGTTTAAAGGAGATCTAGCGTTGCCGTGTGTCACAGGTATAACTTAGAGCTTTGTCGGGAAGTATACACAAAATGATGGGGTATGCGCGCACTGCGGAGAAGAAACAGAAACTATGCGGCACATAGTGTTGGATTGCGAGCGTATCCAGCCAAATCTACATGAGGGAAAAATTTGGCTTCCAGAAGCCCTAGGATTTAAGGGGAGCACAGAGGGAGTTCAATTCAAGGCCACGAAGAGAAGGTTAGAATGCTGGTGGGCGAAAAGCTGAGAGAGGAATATTGCCTAGGGCAGCTACCACCTGTAACAGAAATTGTTTGTACCTGCCGTAAGAGCAGCGCTACAGTATTAAACGGAGAGTATAAAACATAGCTTTAGCTTTTTGGTAAAATACAGCATTACCCCGCTACAAAGGGGATACCACTAGCGACCATCATCATGATCATTATCGCCAAACAAGTACTTGCGAGGTTATGAGGTACCGGCGATAAAGTGGCTGTTGGAACGGCACAAATGTCTAGCGTAGTTCTTGCAATCTTGCGGCAAAGTCGGCATCGTTGTTGGGTCAATACAATCTCTTGAATGGACAAACGCATTTTGGCTGCATGTCCCCTCCAAAGTGCACCAAATCAGGTGGAGTGCAGCCCGCTTCGTAATTCTCAGCTATTCAAGGAATTATGGCGTAACATGTCGGTTATACGCAAAATTTCGGAGGCTTTACAACTATGTAAGTGCAGCTGTTGTAGCTGCCGCGATGTGTGGGGCGTAACGCGCGCGTCAAAAATACCGAGAAAATGCAGAGAGCTCGTGAGCGCGTGCCTCGCGGCGACCGCCCAGCGTCCCCGGCACGCGCAGCGGCTTTAGAAAAAAAAACTTCCACTACGTCGCGCGAGGCGTGAACCACATTGGAACTGCAGGATTTTTTTCTATGTGAGCTTTCTTTCTACACACACACACAGACACATATACAGAAAGATAGGGCAGAAGTCTACAACGCCAAAGGAGGCATAGGGGTGTGGTTAGGCTCTTTTCTTTTTCACTACGGTTAATGAAATAAACATTTTTTTTAATATACAGAAGAAAGAAAGAAAAACACGCGCCCAGAGTGGGGACCGAACCCACGCCTTTCGATTACATGTCGAATGCCTTACCAATTCGGCTATCTGGGCGACTGTGTTCTCCTTCACTTTCTGGGCTATTTATATTTACTATATATATATATATATATATATATATATATATATATATATATATATATATATATATATATATATATATATATATATATATATATATATATATATATATATATATATATATATATGCAATCATGTGTGTGCGTGTAATCCTGGTAGTCGTACGCACAGCATGCTGTGCCGTCGACTTTCGCTGCAAAAAAAGGGCGGGGGATGTGATGCTAACAAAAGCGTCGAGAGCCACACAGATATGCACAAGTGGCCTTCACATTTCAGCAATATCGGGCGATTGTTTGGTCGTATTGCAAGCGAGCAAATTACGACCAGAAATGTCAAGCGTGCGTGCTTATGAGTCACTAATTGCGTCCATACATGCGGACACAGATCGAAGATAAATTCACCGTGTGTGACGTCATTTTTTTTCGCCTGTCTAACTCAGCATCAGCGCAACTAAGTCCCCGGTCATGTATGTTAGAGATAAATTCGTTGAGGTCGTTAGCGGAAACGCGTACAATGTGTAAAGGGGGGGGGGGCAGCACAAGCAATTTATGGTGTGTTAAACGATCCTTATAAGAACAGCTCACGTGTCTTCCACGAAGTTCCACTGTAGCACCGCATGGGAAGTAGTTCCTACCATCGACCGCACGTTTTACCATGCACCGAAAAAACTGACAAATAAAGAGGACGAAAATTCACCCATAAACGAAATCTCCTTTACTGGCAAACTGCAGACCCGAGCTTCGCATAGTCTGGACCCCAGGCCACGCATCCCTCGAGGGGAATGATGAGCACACCTTCCGGGCCTTCCCCTCGTTGGCAGACCGATCGATGACTTCCAGCGATGACATTCCAAGAAGATATACACGGATGTCCTCACCCATTACCGACTGCAGCGCCGCATGACCAGAGAGGACGCCATTACCCTTAGACAGCTGCAAACTAACACTTACCCCAACGGAACACTACTCCATGCCATCTACCCAACAACATACACTCTGACTTACCAACACTGCCCCACACCCAACACTCTCTGCCATATGGTCTGGAAGTGCCGACAATCACCATCATCAACCCCCGAACCAAACCCAACACTAGAGCAGTGGGAGGACGAGCTGACCAGCTCACTCCCTCAAGACCAGCAACGACTGCTGGACAGGGCCCGCCGGGCAGCCAAGGACGAAGGCTTCCTGGACTAAGGAGTCCTCCCACAACGGAACTAATACAGTTGAATAAATGTTTATTCCTCTTCCTGGCAAACTGCAGGAAGTTCTTCTAGCCGACTATCCAGAAAAGTCTATAACGACTAGGCTGGCTAGGTCAGTTGGCTCTGCCCTGTTGATAAACTTTATCAGCGTGTTTGAATATCGCCTAATAACAATATTCAGCCCCGTTCTTAATATCGTTAGCTGAGGCACTTATATAGGCGTCAGTATCAGCGAACCATTCACATGCCAGAGTGCTGTTGTTGTTGGGAAACCTTACCCGCCATTTCACACGGAAACAAAAATTTTGCCGAATCAAAGTTCCCAGCCGTCCCCAGAGACTGGAATTTTGCCTAATTCGTAGTAATTGTCGCTCCAGCGATCTTGGACCTCCATAGAGGGGTAATTTCGCCACCAGCAATCCCGGTGGGATCTTTAACGTGCGCTGAGAGCTGCCAGCACACGGGCGTGTAAGTATACCCTTTCCGCAGGCGGGAGGTTGGCCTGCTGCACACGCCTCGCAGCGACAGGGCCACTGCGGAAAGGGGAGGGCGTCCCCTGGGAGAGGAGGACATGGACCTTGGTCCCCCACTGATTTTTGCGGCAACGCGTGTGCCTAGTTTTCCAATTACAACGGCCGCAGCTTTTCAAGCGCCGCAGCTTGATGGTGGCCGTCGTATTCTAGTGAGGGCGACTTCAGCGACCAGGTCCGGTCCTCCTGTTCTCCACCTGGCGGGGGGCGCGGGCACCGTAGGCAGAGCTCTGTTCTCTGCCGGGTGGGGGCCCCGGCCGCGCCCCTGTCCGCTGTGACTTCGACGGCTAGCCCGCCTGTCACAGGGACGCCCCCAGTGTATACGACTGTTTTAGGTGCCTTATTAAGTTAGCTAATCGAATGTGGAGGAGTGACAGGAGCAGCAAGATCTAGCAAAGGAGTCTGGAATGCAGGGCCTAACGTGTGCGGTGCTGTCCCAACGAGGTCACACGTTTTCCATATATAGATGAGTCTATACCTGGACGTGACGATTGGGTGCCCACTCACGCGTAGATGGCGCTGGCGAACACTAGCTCATAAGGCCCCTTAGGGGCCTTACTAGCAGGGTTACCTGATTGGGCTGTCAATAGCCAAATTTGGGGTACTTCCTGTTAGACTTGGGGTCGAAAATTTTCTTTCGGCAGTGTGGCTATTTTTGGTCCCCTCCACCACAATGCGTCTCCCCCAATCTGGTGACGCTAAGGACGGGGCGCATGCCAGACCGATTTACCGGCGTGTTGCAGGCTTTCCACATGCAGGCTTTCCGCGCGCTACCAACAAGCGCAAAAGCAAAGGTCGGGCGCGCGCCTCCTCTCCCGTCATAGAGTCTCATACAATAATAATCTATGCTCCTCGCGACACCGGCGCATTTCGGAGTTAAGGCCTTGGGGCAGGAGGGGGGGCGTCCTTTGCCGAAGCAAGCCCGACGTGGCGAAACGAGCCTTGCGAGCGGCGATCGACTGACCTTCCTTTGTTCCAGAACCGGGAGGCTGCAGTCCAAGGCCTCGTCTCCTATAGGGCAGGGGAAGGGAACTCCTAACTCTAACTCTAACTCTAACTTTTTAATGTATGGGAACAGATAACGGGACAAACGTAAGGGGAGAAAACGGGAACGAGGGGACTGGGCCCACGCTTAATGTACCTTCGTTCAAACCATCAGCATTCAGTTATCTTCACTAACTCGGCCTAACACTGAAGTCCGAAGACCAACAGAACTGTACCATCTAAAAAGAAAAGCAGCGGGGAGTCGCGGCTTTTTCGCCGAAGCTTCTATGCGGCCCCTTTTGTTCCTAACCTGAGTTCAGGTTCCAGAAAGTGACGCGCGTCTTGTGCGGCCCGGCTAGAGCGGCGGCGTGCGCGCGCCGCCGCTCTAGCCCGGCTGTGGTTTCAAACGCTGGTGTCGAATCGTTCGCTGTAAGGAAATTTATGGCTTACACGCGGCGCGCGGGCCCGAAAACGATGCGGTTTCGCGTGTTCCTGCATCGTGGACCGCGGAACGGAATGGCACAATAACATGCTCCCGAACGCGCAGACAGCCGAGTAGACGCATAAATAGGCCGAAGCAAAGCATCAAGACTTGTAGCTGCGCTCTGCTGCTGCTTTTAGACTCCGCAGGACTCCACTATAGCATTTCTAAGTCCAATCATCGACGAATTCGAGTGAATGAACAAGCTCTTTCAGTGCGAGGACCCGGACCCTGTCAGGCTAAATGAGGAATCGATTGCCTTTGTGAAAACACTTGTGGCAAGAGTTTTAATGCCTGGCTATGCAGAGCTTGTCAACACGGAAGGGGAGCAGCAGTCTTCACTCAGTGATTCTGACAAAGTTTGTTCTGTTGGAAATGTGCCGAAGTTCATTATAGCTTGTATTAGAAAGTGCGCTGAAGCGACTTTCTGTGAACCTGAAGCTTCTTAGTGACCTGCAGCTTCTTGAACGAAAAAAAAAAATATAAAAAAAGTACGCATTCAATTTTTTTTCTAACCCTAGTTCGGTGCTTTTGTAGAGAAAACTTCAATTCCGGCTCTAGAATCTGAGTATCGCTTGCTCCAAACTCAAGTCGACGATCTGACAGAGGGTACTCAGACCATGAACGAATTCTGGGTGAGTGTGAAAAACGCAAAAAAAAAAAACACGTTGCCGGAAACCCGACTTTCCCTCGCTCTCTTTCTATCACCACCCGTGTCGAACGCTGCCGTGGAGCGACTGTTCCGTCAAGTCTCGCTTAATAAAACGGACCTTAGAAATATAATGTCTAACGAGACATTAGAAGCTCTCCTTCAAGTGTAGTTTGGTCTGGCCAGGAACGAAGGCTGCTTTTTGCCCGTTTTACTTCAAACATTATGTTTGGGACAAGCAGTGGCACTCCCACGGAAGATCATGATGGCTAAGATCCCTCTCTAGCCTACATGTGCTCTCTTCGTACTCTCCAGCCTAGTGTAGCGTCATTGTTATGATGTTTATTTCAGTAAGTTTTTGTCGATACCAATGTGTGCTTGTAAATAAACTTCTACCTTGTTGTCTATGTACAAGCGATGGTGAAGTGATGTATTTACAACATGTTACCGCAGAGCGACGCGATCATTGTACAAGCGGCCATGATCGCTCTAGCAACGAGCCCGTGCCATCTACTGCTTCGTCGTCGTCAGTGATGGGTCACATGGAGCTATGCGCCAGCGTACACTTGCCCTTCCCGTAACATTACCCCCTCGTCGAAGGCGACCGTCCCGGTCGAGGTACTTTGACGGGTGCAGTGATTAGGTGGTATGACAATATGCACTGAAGTCCCTGCCGCCATGGGTGATGGTGAGCGTGACTAACGTTGGCCCCGGAACAGCTGTGCCCGCCGACATATCCGAAGCCACCGGAGACACGCCGGTGAACGGGGCAGGGGAACGGCATCGTCGTCTTGTGTGGTCGCGGCTCATCACGTATCGTCTGGTCTTGGCGGGTCGTGGCTGGGGACACAGGGCTTAGGAATGGGCGCATTCGTGTCTCACCGGTGCTGGGGCAGACGACGCGACCCCAGAGCTTCGAGGCGATGTCTTCAGAAGCCGAGACGGGGCAATGCTGGGGCCAAGATGAGGACGTACCCAGCACCTCCACCAAAATGTTACGTGGCGGCAGGACAAAAATGAGGCGAATAATGGGCGATGGTGAAGTGATGTATTTACAAGATGTTCATAGTGGTGAAACAGCGCGCAAAAAACAAGGACATAAGGAGGAATACGACAACACGAGCGCTGACTAACAACTGAGATGTTTATTACACCATGAAAAAGTATATAAGAGCGTGTGTGATCAATCTTGACGTATGTCTCACATGTGCACAGAACAGCCACTCATTCAACAACGGTCTAGATAGGCTACTTCTCAATCCAGAGCGATATGGACGGGCAACTAATACAGTCATCTGGATTCTTTTTCATAAATAGGCTTCAGCTATCTCCCTTGTTCCCCTATCTTTGTGAGTCATTAAAACAGTAGTAGCAATAAACAAGAGATAGCATCCGCAACTCTTACAATGCGATGATAAATGTGACGTGGTCGTGCCCTTGAGGGAGTTTCGATGTTCGCGCAAGCGCTCATTGAGGCATCGCCCCGTTTGCCCGATGTACTTTCTTTTGCACTTCAAAGGAATGCAATACACGACATTACATCGGCACTCAACAAACTGTGACTTGTGCTTAACACCACAACCCTTTCTTTGGGAATCCTCTTTCCTGGAGAGCTTATTGTCAATTCTGGGTATAAGCCTCTCTAATTTATTGTTCGCCGAGAATACCAACTCAACATCAAACTTGTCTGCTATCTTTTTTATTCTATGCGATATTGCATGAAGATAGGGTACAACAGCACACCGTTTGTGCGATTATTTTTCAACTGCAGATCTCCCTTGCGGCCTCAACTTTGTTAAAACCTTTTTTGCAGAAAACACAAGGGTATGATTAGAGAAACCAGCTTCTTTCAATCTATACTTTTCAATCTATCTACTTTTTCATGGTGTAATAAACATTTTAGTTGTTAGTCAGTGCTCGTGCTGTTGTCTTCTTCCTTCTGTCCTTGTTTTTTGCGCGCTGTTTCACCACTATGAATGTGTACCAAGTCCAACCGGCCCAGTTCGCGACACTTTTGAACTTTTCAGGATGTTGCCGTAGAACGATGCGATCTATGTACAAGCGGCCATGATCGCTCGACCAACGATTGTTGGTTGGTTGGTTGGAACAAAAAAAAACCAGCCCGTGCCATCTACTGCTTCGTCGTCGTCAGCGATGGGTCACATGGAGCTATGCACGTGCCAGCCACCGTACACTTGCCATACATATATATATATATAATATATATATATATATATATATATATATATATATATATATATATATATATATATATATATATATATATATATATATATATATATATATATATATATATATATATATATATATATATATATATATTTTTTTTTTCTCCTTGTAGGTGGGCCGCAGCCGGTGCCTATGTTGCCAAGCTCACCCACCTCAGCGGCCCCTGTGGGGACAGCCAGCCCTTATCCATATGCTGCTCTCGCCGCTTGGCCTCTGGTGACCAGCAGTAGTCCAGGGCGGGGCTGGTCAGGCAGATCCTCCATCTCTCGTTAAGGGTGGGGTAGGGTGGGGCTGGTGGGGCGAGACCCAGTTAAGGGGGGCGGGTGCTTCGGACTAAACCGACACTCTCCTATCATGTGCTGGAGAGTGCCTAGTTTTTTACAGATTAGGCAAGCTTCTTCAAATTGGTTTGGGAACATACGCTATGGTGATCCCCAAGCGCGTTAGAAGCCTGCGACCTTCCTAAGATTTCGATAGACGTTGAATGTGCGTTGTGCGCACTGCTTGTGTAATTTCAGCAATCGTGTTGAGAGATCCAAGAGCCGAGAATAACGTCGCGGAAGTGCTGGGAGGGAGTTCAAGGGCTTGCTTATAAGCTTTGCGGTGGAGGCCATCGACTTTGTGTCTCCAGCTTTGAAAGTTTGAGTTAGGGTAGCGCGTACGCAAATTTAGCAACTATAAATGTGCGTACCAGTCGAAGAAGTGGCGACTCAGGCATTCCCTGGCGCCGATTGGCCACCCGAGCAAGCATTCGCCCTACCTGCTGGTACTGACAGTAGTGTGAGAAGGTCTCGATTGTAGTTACGTTAAGCTTGTTGGCTTGAATGGTCAGGCCGAGTATAGGGAGTGTGTCACTGTGTGAATGGGATGCCTTCGGGTTGTATATTCTGTAACGATGGTTACAAGTAAAAGGTAAAATTTTTAATTTAACAAAGCGAACTTGTGCCCACAAACAATGAGCTCCTGCTATCCTCAACCGTTCCATTGTCTTCTTCTTCTTTCTCCCCGTTCGGCGCGCACGCCTCGTCCTCTTCCTTGCCTTCGATCGCAACACCTAACGGCCAAACGGGAAGGTAAACCGCTGTGGACATGGCGGGAAGTTCTAACTGTACCACAGGAGTTGCTGCAATACTTGGATGGGTTGCGTTCCCGAATGTTGACGTCGTCCAGGATGTATGGTAAGCAAAGCCGATTTCTGTGGCGAGAAGTTAAGTCCTTTAGCTGTTACCAGAAGTTCGATTGCGTGCATGCCCTTCTGAAGCGTATCCTGGATGCATCCATCCGAGCCACCCGCCATCCATATAGTGATATCATCAGCGTAGAGGCTGTGCAGGAGTTTCGGGATGCACTGGAGTGCTGGAGGTATGTCTCGCAGAGCTAGGTTAAATGAGCAAGGGGATAGGACAGATCCTTGCGGTGTGCCCCTAGTACCCAGTGGCATAACGTCAGACATAAGATCTCCCGAGGTTACGCACGCTGTGCGACCAGTGAGGGACGCTTGAACATAGTTGAAGGGGCGAAGGCCGACATTGATGTCAGTGAGTCCTTGGTAAATGGCGGCGTGGTGAACATTGTCAAACGCCCCTTTAAGGTCGAGACTGAGTATAGATATCTTGGGTCTCGGGGTGGCACTCCACTGCCTTTGACTGTGTCATGAGGGAGTGTGAATAGGACATCCTGAGCATATCTGCCCTTTCTAAATACATACGTAGTCTCCGGTATGAGATGGTTGTCGTCCAGATAGGTAGTGAGTCGATGAAGTACCATATTTCTTGAACAGAAATGCCGGCCTGTTATTGTCCAATTCACGAATTACAAAACAAGAGAATATATTTTTTTCGCAGCGATCAAAACTTAAGGTCTGTAATATATCTGTTGGGGAAGACGTCTCATCTGGAACTAGGCACACTCGCAAAAAATTGATAGCTTTTGGCAACGCCCTTCCACAATCGCCAGAATTCAAGTTGCGCTATACTAAGCTAACTGTAGGCAATTCAATGTACGTTTACGATAGACAGAGTGATAGCATACAGGAGGTGGCTCAGAACAGCATGCTTCGTGGTTTTACTGATGAGGTCAGTGATACCGCTGCTGGGCCTGCCTCTAACACTCGGTCACGTACAAATAAACCGATAAACTCGTCCGGACCGGAAGGCTCAAATTCAAATTCTGACATAACAACTACTCAGGGGCAATGGGGCAAAGTGCTCCTTTCTGTCACCGATATCAGTTCTTTTTGCTAACGTCAGAAGCGTTATGCGCAAGCGAGATCAACTAAATTCTACCATAACCTCGTGTGACGCGGATTTAGTTTTTTTAACAGAGACATGGCTCAGTGCGAAAGTGCGCAGCAGCGAAATTTTGCAGAGCAATAAAGAGAGAGGGCAGGAGCGGCGGCGGCACGTTGATAGCCGTATCTAAGCGCATTCCGTCTACCCATATTAGCGTGGTCTCAGATTTGGAAAGCGTGTGGGTTTGTGCTACATTCGTAACAGCAAAAAAAAAATTGTGTTAGGCGCCTGCTACCGCCCTCCTAATGCTTCCCCAGCGTGTCGATGATCTTCATGACCTTATTAATAGTATTGTATGTCGTCATAATTCTTTACCTATTGTTTTGATGGGGGATTTCAATTTTCCAAACATTAGTTCGTCCGGTACGTACCCTCTGCTTAATCCCTTCTCATCTGTCGGCCAAAGTTTCTTAAACCTATGCACGTGTTTTAATTTTACTCAAGTGGTTAAGGAACCCATCTGTTGAAGAACCGAGGCGGGGACCGCGGGACGTGGGTGATTCGTTTTAATGGCGGATGGGACTTTACAATGATGGTGATAGTGAAGGCCAGCTGCTAATTGCCACCTCTTCCTCTTCTAATATTTTTAACATCCTCCGGCCGCGCGATTAGCATAGGAAGATGCTAAAACTAGTTTTCAGTGGCTATTTAGCGTCGCTCCCTTCGTTGCACCGAACAGCAAAGTTCATTAAAGTTCGTTAATCAGTCCATAATTCAAATCGATGTAGTGTCCGTGGTAGCTGCACCGGAGCAGTCCATACTTCTGTTTCCACCTGTGTTTCCAGCATCGGTGGCACAGCCGTTCTGTGGAATCAGACCGTCGTAAGCGGTGCGTCTTGAGCGTCGGTCGTCCTCGATAACCACGTAGTGATTCCCGCGGAAGCATATTGCTGAATGCGCATCGGACAGCCTGTCGTGTGTTGGAGGAATTACTGTGCCGGTTGGGTCCTTTCGTACGGATGTTCATCGCACACCTTTCATGTCTCCTTTTTTCAATCAGACGCCAGTTGGTCAGGTGCTTTGGGGCAACCTTATTTCTGGTAGTTGCGTGTGCGCATAGTGGGGCCCCTGTGTTTCGCCGTTTTTGTGGTCTTCGTTTGAACGTCGGCGTCTTCACATTTGTACGTTTCACCTGGGCCATTAAAATTCTTTTCAAACCTTTGCTGCAGCAAAGGCGCCATCTCTCCGGCGTCTCCATGGGTGAGTGGTTCCGATAACTCTGCTGAGCTTCATTAATCTGTGGTTTTTGTGGGCCTTCATTACGTCGTTTCTTGCGCATTGATCGTGTTTTCTTCCCAGTAAAACCATGCAAACAAGTTAGCTCTGCAGGTTCTTGCACAGCGTTATCATTAGTATGAGTATCCGTCATTCTTGTTGCCGGTAATCGAAAACTTCCGTCGTTGGGGTTGCAGTCATCTAAGCGAGCAACATGAACGGGTGCCTCCACTTGGTTATTCCTTGAACTAGTCCCTTGTTTGAAGGAAACAACTTGTTTCCTAACTTCTGGCTGATGATGGAGTTCTTTAGGAGGCGTCGTCAAATTGCTGTTTTCGTTCATAAGGTTACTGTTTTGCAAAGCCGATCCGTTGACATTTACGATACCATCCTGCTGTTTCAGGGCTATTGTAACGATTTCATCGGTAGAATACTTTTCCAATTCCGGGAACAATCGCTCCATTCTAAATTTGGTCAACAGGATAAGATCTTCGAATTCATAGGCGGCTTCATATTCTTTTTCTAAATCATCCAAGTCGAGAAGTACTTCAATCTCGCTGTCCAGCTTTTTTAATATCCTATGTTTTGTCATTAGGCTTTTCTTGAGCGAAAGAAGCTCACCGATTGATGGTGTCTCGGCATTCATCCGTGATTTTATGTCCTTGATCAGGGTAGTGGCGTCGTTGCGGATTAGGTTTCTTCGTTCGCGAAGGGCCTCCATGTCGATGCTCGGCGTCGTTAATATCTGTTGGTCGCGGAGATGAGTCATGGTAGGCGAGAAACCGAAGCCGTTGATTCCGTTGGTCCCCGCAGGCGTCCGTTCGGTAGCGTTGGTGAGGGCGCCTGGTCGTTAGTTGCTTGGCGAGGCCTCAATTGATCCTTGGGTAGTCGCGCCGGCCTGCGGTCCGTGGTCAGCGGTCAAAATATAGTCCCATCGTTGTGGTCACTGACGTCATCGTTGTGGGGCGGTGCGGACTCAGGTCTTCAACTGTATTATTCATTAATCCTGGTCACGGCACCATTTTGTTGAAGAACCGAGGCGGGGACCGCGGGACGTGGGTGATTCGTTTTAATGGCGGATGGGACTTTACAATGATGGTGATAGTGAAGGCCAGCTGCTAATTGCCACCTCTTCCTCTTCTAATATTTTTAACACCATCCGATGTACTGGTACCTGTTCTAATACGTTAGATTTAATTCTATCAACACACCCAGAACTTATTTCTAGCCTTACATACCTGCCTGGGTTAAACGATCATGACATGTTACAATTTTCTTTTAACGTTGCTATTCTTCGTAGTGTGGACACTAAGAAAATAATCCGCGATTATAGTAAGGCAGATTTCGACATTATAAATCAAAAGATGTGTAATTTTTTTATACATATTTAACAGAATTTGAACAGCGGAGTGTACAGGAAAACTGGGACCTCTTTCAGAATAAGATAAACGAATTAACCAATGAGTATGTGCCTGCCTGTAAAATTTATTCGGTCAAACCCGGGAACACCTTGGTTCAGCAACACGTTGAAGCGCCTCTGCAACAAAAAGAAAAGGCTCTTCCGCGCAGAAAAACTGCGCAATACGAGGGACCGCTGGGAAGCATACCGCACGGCAGACGCGGAATATAATAAAACAGTTTGTGAAGCTAAAGAACACTTCCTAGACAGAACACTGCCAAACTTGGTGTCAAATGACCCCCAAAAATTTTGGAACATTGTTAACCCGAAGCAAGACCATACAGTTTCTGCGTTTAATGATGCCGGTGAGCCCGTTTCGTCTGCACAGGGTGCTGTGTTGTTGAATGAGGTTTTTTCCCGCGCATTTTCTTTGCCAACGAGTGTTCATGATGTTAGAAATGTTTTTGAATATGACTTTCCCGTTATGTTTCCTATTGTTTTTGAGCCCTGTGGTATTATGAAAATTATCTAGTCGTTGAAAATATCTTCGTCCTGCGGCATCGATAATATGAACTCTAAATTCCTTAAGCAGACTAAAGTGTACTCCTCCCTTTTTTTAACTAAGTTATTTGAGCAGTCACTTCAATACGGCATCTTACCATTACAATGGAAAATAGGCAAAGTAGTTCCGCAGTATAAGGCCGGTAATAGACACTCTCCACACAACTATCGACCAATTTCACTGACCTGTATACCATGCAAAATTATGGAGCATGTACTTTACACTCACATTTTTAACTTCCTTGAATCGAACTCGTTTTTTTCTACCGCTCAACATGGTTTTCGTCGAACATTCTCCTGTGAAACTCAGTTAGTCCTTTTCACTCATTCCTTGCACAACATATTAGATAAAGGTTCCCAGGCAGATTGCATTTTTCTTGACTTCCGGAAGGCGTTTGACAAAGTTGACCACGCATTACTAATGTTAAAACTCCGTAGAATAAACCTTGACGAGAAAATATTAACATGGGTAGAATGCTTTCTTGCTAACCGTGAACAGTATGTCTCTATTAATGATCACGACTCGTCGCTAACAGAAGTAACATCTGGTGTACCGCAAGGTTCAGTATGTGGCCCTTTACTGTTTCTCATTTATATTAATGATTTACCCAGCTGTGTTTCTTCCAATGTACATTTATACGCAGACGGCTGCGTTATTTATCGCGAAATTCATAATGATCACGACAGATTTATGCTGCAACAAGATTTAAATAACATTACGTCTTGGTGCGAAATTTGGAAGGTGAAATTAAATTCACATAAATGCAAGGTAATGCACGTCTCACGCCAGAATGAGGATCCCCCAATATATAGATATATACTACAGGACATTAACTTAGAAAACGTAACGTCTTACCGTTATCTTGGCGTACACATAACTTCTACATTATCATGGAACCTCCACATTGAGACAATAACTGGTAGTGCAAACCGAATGCTTGGATACCTGCGGAGTAATTTCAGTAAAGCCCCTGTTTCTTTAAAATTGCTTTTTTATAAAACACTAGTACGTCCAAAACTTGAGTATGCCGCGGCCATATGGGATCCCAGTTACGCTAATCTCCAGCAAACAATTGAAATAGTACAAAATAACGCCTATCGCTTTATACTCTCTAATTTCAACCGCACTGCTAGTGTCACATCCATGAAGTCCACACTATCTTTACCTTGTTTATCTCTTCGTCGGAAGGTTTTTCGCCTTAGCCTCTTTTTTTTTAAGATTTATAATCATGCTTCCATTACAAAACCAACTTATTTTGATGCCTGCCTACCGCTCTTCTCGTGTAGATCATCAACATAAAGTTGCGCTAACACAATGTCGCACGAATGCCTTTTTTGATTCGTTTGTTCCAAGTACTTCCAAAGATTGAAATCATCTTCCCCGTGACATCGCCCAGATATCGGACTTTTCTCTATTCGACAAAGTTTATGTGCCTTCTTTTTGGGCGATGATGCCGCATGATTGATTAATTGTCGGGTTTTTATACTTTTGCGTGTGCGTGGTTTTTGCTGTGTTTTGTTGTTTCTGTTGGTTTACTTTTGAATACTGTTATCAAATCATTGACAAAGTCAGTCACGATTTTTTTTGTGTGTTTTTGCCGCACTTGTGTCAACTGTATTTTCTGTAACCCACTCCCCTCTACAATGCGAAAGGGACTGAGGGTATGTCAAATAAATAAATAAATAAATAAATATGTTCAAGAAGTTAGTTAAGGCAGGAAGTAATCGAGATAGGGCGGTTTAGTAATGAGGGCGGTCTTAGCTAGTGTCACAAATAGGGGTACAGAGTATCGGTACTCTTTTCTCCTATTGTTCCGCGCCGCCGCATGATCATTGGTTAGTTCGGTTTCACTGCGATACTGCACGGGCGCAGCCATTTTGTTGTTTATGCGTTTTAGTTCGTCAACTCTGGTAGGCTTAGCTCTAGCTTCTCCTCCGTGCTTTGCGGCTGCGCGCGACTCATGTTGTTCCCAATGCCAATCAAAGATAACACGTGTAGCACTATTTAAGCAGCAGGCGTGTGTCCAAAGATGCCGTTTTGATGCATCTTCGACAGTGTTGTTAACAAGCGACACGGTAGAAGTTAGCGGCGAGGTCGTAGGAGCGGCAATCTTGTAACACTGATTAACACCACCAAAATGGCTGCCGTTGCTGATTTGCGTGCCTGAGTGGCGGTAATCTTATTTCTTATCTAGTGACACTAGCTTTATCCGTTTTCCATTCCCGCGGGAGCGTGCCCTGTGTCCAATGATAGTTGAAAACTGAGAGAGAGGTTGAAAACTGAGAGAGAGAGAGAGAGAGAGAGAGAGAGAGAGAGAGAGAGAGAGAGAGAGAGAGAGAGAGAGAGAGAGAGAGAGAGAGAGAGATAATAAACTTTAATGAATCCAGAAAATGCTTGAGAGAGGCGTCCTCATTCCAGGATGCCTTGAGCTCGGGCCGCGTCTACAGCCCTTTCGATCAGGCGCAGCTGATCTTCGAGGCCGGAGCTGGCCAAGGCTCTCTCCCAAAGCTCTGTGGAAAGGTGGATGTTAGGGGGGTCTAGGGTGGACTTGTCACAGCCGCCCACTATGTGAAGCGGCAAAGGGGAGAAACGTGCGTCCGGTCAAAGAGGTGTAGTCTGGTGGGATGCGGGAAGGTGTTGACCTGCAGCTGGGTAGAGAGGCAGTCGAGATTGCGCTGGAGCTTGTTGGTTATGCCGTCAGGGCCGGGTGTCGTGTTGGTTCTAAGGACCATTAAAGCCCGCTGAGTCTCGGCCTCCGCAAAGAGCTCATCGAGCCGAGAGTTGGGTGCGCCCTGGTAAGGTCGGTCAGTCGGTGAGGACGTACTAAGGTGTCGTTCAGCCACAGCTCGAAGGAGATCTCGGGGATGTGTCATGCTGATGTGAAGAAGCTTTGCAATTTGCGCTGCGCCGCTGTCTTCGTGGTGTTTTCGTTGAGTAGGTGTCGAAGGATGTTGCGCGCTTTGCTAGTTGTGAGCGATTGCTTAGCTGTTGGCAGAAAGAATACCACTGTTGGCTAGAGAGTCGCTCACGTGCTCCTCAAGAGTTCGTTGCCCTTGCGCTATTTTACGTCGAAGCGAGCGATTACGAGGATGCAACTTCAATCGGGTGCGAAGACTCCGGAGTGCTTCCCAGAGGTCAGCCAGGCGGGCATCCGCCTCCGGAAGATTACCTTCCTCTAGAACCAGTGGGGTGTCTGCGGCACGTCCTTGTGTAGTTCACGTACCCATGTGTCTAAGTCACTCAATGAACGCGGAGGTCTTTCGGAAGGCGTACCAATTCGTAATTCGATGCTCCCGGCCAGCCGTGGGTGTTCCCATCATCTGGTCAGTGGTCACTGTTCACATTCACTTGCAAAGTGGCCCGGCGATGGTTGCGCTCTTGGATATTCTTGAAAATGTAGTATGTCTACTATTACCAGTTGCTTAACGAGTGAACTGTGTAGCAGGGAAGTACCCAGAGGGGAGGCCAAGGGGCCCGGCACCACCCCCACACCCCCGAAAATTTTTTGCGCCATACCTTCTTTTCTCGCGCTGCCTCTCTTCTCCCCTTGAACACATTCTAAAACGCCCCCATATAAATCCTGCGCTTGATAGCTATTTGAGGCGTTTTTTTTTTCGAAAGGAGCCAAATCCACGTAACGAGAATTTGAGGGGGAAAAAACGAAGTTCGAAACCGGACATAACTGCAATGTCGTCAAAACTATTAAGTGACATGTTTTATATGTGAGCTAGGGGAAATCTATGAAGACAAATAATTAATAATTATGCGGAGAATTTGAAAAGTATTAGGATAAGCTCGGATTTGGCTCGTACTCAATTGAAACAGTAAAGTTGGCGCGGCATTCTTATAAAAGCTTTATTGCAATTGACTTTCAAGAATGACTTTCAAGACCCTCGCCCTCTCCCCTACTTTGCATAGAAAAGTTACCTTGTGTCGACCCCCCCCTTACCCCCCCCCCCCCCCCCCGCGAAAAAAAATCCTGGGTACGGGCCTGCCGTGTAGGGCTGGTGAGTAGGAGGAACTTTTTTTTTTTTTTGCGAGAGTTTGCCTTGCGGCATAACAATTAAATATACAACATCACATTTGTGTCACGCAGAAACGTAAGCAGAGACCGGTACTGCGGGCCCCAGATCCACCGCTGTAGATCAGGGGGTCTCCCAGGATGGAGCCCTGTGCCTCGGAGGTGTTGCAGGCGAGATGTTTGCAGGGCAGGGCAGGTCCACAGAAGGTGGCTCGTGTCGGCCTCGGACGCAGGGACCGTACAAAAGGGACAGGTGTCCGCAAACGGTGAATGATAGCGGGCAGGCCAAGCGTGGGTCACTGCTGGGGATAAGGCCACCCCAACTCGAAGCCTCCGCAGCAGCACCTCCACCCAGCGAGCGAGCCCACTGGGGAGGTCAGTTCCACGCGGTGGAAGTAAAGCACGCGTGGCGCGGCGGAGGCTCTCTTTCTCCACCAGCAGTTCTTCTAGGGTGGACACTGAAAGAAGTGGTAGCGGCCGTGAAAGGTCTATACGGCGACAGGCGCGATCCGCTGCTATATGGGCAGGAAGCATGTCCCGGCGAACCCACAAAACACGCACAGGGCATGGGTATGTGTCCAGGATCGCGTGAATACGTGCCGACATGCTGGTGCTACGCGCAACGCGACGTAAATCACGTATCGCTGTCGTTGAGTCCGTGTAAATTTCCAGTTTCATGCCTGTAGTTACCGTCGATGCAAGTGCTTGGAGACAATCCCGAATAGCAGTAAGTTCTGCCAACAGGCTTGGTAGAGGTCGGAGGGTCTCGTAGGCGCAGCTCTGGTTTAAGATTGGGTGAGAAGGACAAGCCAAGGCTGTGGTTACGAGGGAGTCCTGTGCCCCGGCGTCCACAAAAGCCTGCATGACTCGTGGCCGCGTAGCAGGCGCCCGGTGACTGACATGAAGTAGGGCTGTATCCGGAGGTTGATGAAGGCCAGAGGTTCGGACATGTAGCCTTGCCAGAGGCTTGTTGTCCGTCACCTGATGGTAGAGCCAGGGCGGCCTTGCGACGGAAAAGGCTGGCATCGTATTCGGCGGCTGGCCCATGTACGCGGCCAGAGCTGCCGCCTCTGGAACCAGCCCACGTTTCAGCAGGCGTGCGGAACGACGCTGATGAATCAGTTCATCAAGCGTGTTTAGCTGGGCTTCGGCTTGTAGCGGTGGAATTGGTGTTATGCGAGGGAGGCCAGTAATGGTGCGCATGGCGGCCCTGTTGATGGCCTCAAGCCGGGCCCAGTCCGCTTGCGTCATGTGCTGGAACTGTGCCTGATACACAAGCCGTGGCTGTAGTACGGCGCGTACTAGGAGACGGGCAATCGTCCAGCAGGCCCCACCAGACTTCTGCGAGATGCGGCGAACGAGGTGGAGCATCTGTCCGGCTTTCTGTCGAGCAGATCGTAGCCACTGAGCTGCTGACCCTGATGACGATATTTCTAGTCCTAGGACCCGAAGACGGTCAACCGTGGGGATGTCGTTCCCATTCAGTTGCAGTGAAATGGGAGACACAGCAAGGAGGCGGCGGCCCCAAGCGTTGGCCACGGGAAGTAAAGCAGTCTTCTCTGGCGAGAGAGTGAGGCCCGCGTACTCGCACCACCTCTGGCAGTCTGTTAGTGCTTGCTGGAGGCACTCGGCTTGCTTTCGTGACAGGTCTGGATGCACTGACCACACCGTAATGTCATCCGCGTACATGAGGAAATATAGATCTCGGATTGAAGCAAGGTGCCAAGCTAGCGGCAACATGACGATGTTGAAAAGAAGCGGAGACAGAACAGACCCTTGTGGTACGCCTCGGACTGGTGTAAAGTGACCGAAACTTGCTCCGTTGATGCGGATGGAAAAAGAACGGTGTTGAAGGAAGTATCGGACGAAATCGCAGACTTTGTCTGGAAGGTGGAGGCCATTGAGAACTTGTAGGATGGCAGCGTGACTAACGTTGTCATAGGCCTTGCATATGTCCATGGCGAGCACAGATCTCACACGGCGGCATCGGCCTCCAACTAAAACCATAGATGAGAGGTATTCCAACCCATCCTCAGTACCGAGATAGGGCCTGAATCCAATTTGCGCCGGGTGATACCATTGGAAGGTATCAAGCCACCACTGAAGCCGTGTTGCAAGCATTCGCTCTAACAACTTGCACAGCGTCGATGTCAGGGCGATGGGGCGCAAGTTCTGAAGTACATGTGGTGGCTTCCCGGGCTTTGGAATGACCTGATTAACCGAGTCCAAAAGCGGCACGAGGGCTGGGTCGTCGATGTTCTTGTACACCTCGTAAGCTATGCCGTCGGGACCCGGAGCAGTCCGCTGTTTAGCGTGATCGATCGCTGCCAGGAATTCAGCCACTGTGAACGGTGCCTGAATTCCCAAAACGGCTTCATGAGTAGGCCGTAATCCAACATCGTTCGGCAGGGGGAACGGAGACGGCATGGCCACTGGGGCAACATCAAATGCAGGAAACAAGGCCCGAGCAACGTCGGGGGCGAATTGTGCCGGATCCTTGTTTGACGCAATACAAGCGCTGGCAGCTGCATCCGGAGGGCGACTGCCCGATTCCATGGCGCGAAACGTGCGCCAGACAGACGCCGTTGAGGAAGATGGGCCTAGAGAGGCGCACCAGTCAAGCCAGCGCTGCCTCGACAGTCTTTTTTCGTGCCGTCTGGCAGCAGCGGTAAGGCGCTGATACTGAAGCCTGGCCGGTATGGACGAAGGATCCCGGGCGGAAATTACTTCAGCTTGCTTGCGCTGAGCCCAAAGCTGCAGGAGCCGAAGATCGGGCTTCGGGCGGGATTCCTCCACCCACGTATGTTGAGAGGCGTCCGTGAGGACACGCCGAAAAAGAGCGGTGGGGTCCGGGATGGGCGCCGAGAAGGATGCATTCAGTGTGGAACGGAAAGTGTCCCAGTTCACCACTGTGCAACGGCGACGAAGGCGACCCGTCGAGTCTGGCATGAGGCCCAGGCGAATGGGGTGATGGTCGCTGCCCCAGCAGTCAGCTTCACGTTGCCAGGATACGGGTTGTGCACCCAGCCACCACGACAAGTCAGGCGAGTACGGTGGCATCCGTGCGTGCGTACACCGGCGTGTCGGGCAAGAGATGTCGTTCAGAAGGGTGAAGTGGGCATCACTGAAGTGCTCCAGTACCACACGGCCACGCTCACTCGTGGACGGATATCCCCAATCACAGTGCGGAGCATTGAAGTCTCCTGCCACAAGTATGGGGCACCCAGGGTTGTTTCGCCGAAGTGCGGTAAGCCAACCCAATCGGAGGCGGGGCGCACGACCACTGTAAGGGCGCACATAACAAGAAACCAGGATTACCGCACAACGAGGAAGTTGCACCTTTACCGCTACCACCTCCTGCCAGGCTGTGCACCATGTGTTCAGAGGGATGGGGTTCTGAGGAAACCGAGATTGTACATAAATGGCCGCCTTGCCCGGAGTAGTAGAACTGGAGCTGCACCGGCGATCAGGAATTGATGGCTCCGCGTACGCCGTAAATTGCGGCAGGCGTGGGAGAGAGTTCGTCTCCTGAAGTAAGAAGGCCCAAGCATGGAGCTTGCCCAGACGGAGCCTTTCACGGAGCTCTCCAATTTTCGTAGAGAGGCCCCGACAGTTCCATTGTACAATGTACTGTTGCGAGTCGGGCATATTGACGGAGTGTTTAGCGAAGTTGTGCAGCAAGTACAGATACCAATGACTGTAGCTGGTGCACCACAAACTGGAGAAGTTCTTGGTGGGTTAATGCAGTGGAGGCTGGCGGTGAGGGAATGGAGTTCGTGGGCGGGGCGCTTTGATGATGCTTGGAGAAAAGACGAGGCGGACTTGTAGAGTCTTCTGAAGATTGAGGTAAGCGGCGAAATTACCAAACTCACCAAGCGCAAGTAGGAGGAACTGCTCTTGCAACACCGCCATCCATAGCCGTTGGCCTTTCGCCGAGTCTTTACGGTAGCCCCAGGCGGTGCGTGGAGCGCTAGCCTGTTCGCCCGCCTTTGTTGCGGCAACTTTGAGGAGACGGAAGAAAGAGTGGTTCTACCGAGAGCTGCTATTTTATAGGATGAGAATAAATACCCTGCATCGCCGCTTACCCCTCGTTAGAATAAGTTCTAATAGCTGGAGTTCTGCCCCAGTAATGCCAGTGTCATGCACTTCCGTTGGGATGTTTCGGCGGACCAAAAGAGTCAGTTGCGATATCTCTATTGCTTGCGGGGTGTACACGGTGTATACATCCAGGAAGTTTAGCAATTCCGTGGGTTTCCTAAAGGGCTAGGACGTCCGGTCGTTGGGTCTGAGTAAGAGTCAGTATGTGCTGATGTAATAAATGCAGTTTATTAGAGTAACTGCGACCATTCCATTGCCAGATTCGGGGTAGATCTGTGGGTGTCCCAGTTTCGTTGGACATCGCTAGTTTCTACGGGTGACTGCCGTCGCCGCATCTTCATTATGAATGTAGCGTGTTGATTCCGCTGCCGGACGAGTGTAAGGTTGATGGGACCTCCCCCTGAGGATGAAGTGGAGAGTTGTTGGTTGTTCTCCAGTTAATTCGGACGAAGTTCGTACTTCGCGACTTTTTCGGTTATGAAGTCTGTAAGTCCTTTATCGTAATCTTCAGATCGGTGAAGTCAGTCTTAATTTGGCCGTCAAGCTTTGCTTATAGTTGCTCAATCTTGGAATCTATTGACTGGTCCAGTTTAGTTCAAAGTATCTCTGCTCTTTCGTCGATGAGTGTGAGGCTCCGTCGTCAGCGTTTCGTTGGAAAGGTATCTGTATCGCGGCCTGTCTCCTGTGTATATCTCGCTGGGGATGTGTTTGTGGGTATGTCGCCTATAGCACATCATGTTTACGTGTTTACTGTGTACAATTGTGTCCAATATATCAGTCGCTGACGTTTCTGCGGTTTGGGTGAAAGAGGCAATCTGTTGCGTTAGATTCGCGTTTTCTTCAATTAATACTGTAGGCAGGGCTGGCCGTCGCGTAAGGAGGCGGGCCGCCCGCGTCCACAAATTCTGCACGGCGCCTGCAGTGGTCGACGGGCCAGGGCCGCGGAGTAAGGAGACGCAGACGGCGGACGCAGTGCTGGCGTTCGAGCCTCGGGGGACTTCGTGCTCTTCTTTCTCAGCCCACATAACAGCCTACCGATGACTATGGTGCTGTTGCGGAGGCTGCTACAGATGCCCCCCTAGCGAACAGGTTGAAATAAGCAATGAAAAGTGCTGATAATGGACATGAGCTAAGACAGAACTGCATATATGCGGTAACTATGTGCAAGATATGACAGAAGAAAGCGCTATAAATCTGTGCAGATATGTACAAACGATGTCCTTGTCAATCGAGATCGGTAGGTTCAGTGTTCATGCCCTTTCGGGGTCCTTGCAGCACCGGTAACACAGCGAGTTCCGGAGGTCTGGGCTGGGAGTGCGGCAGCGGTCGGGTGGCGTGACGGATGATGCTGTTACACAAATTCCGCGGGCCGTAGTGCGTAAGTCTGCGAACAGGGACTCTCGCATGAGTTGGAGAGAGCATGATGATGCCGGTACGCGCTCGAGAGTCGTCGGGTGGAAGGAGAAGCCTGGGTCTGGGATGGTGCCGATGTCGAACGTGGATTCGTCTAGAAGCAGACAGGGACGTGAAGATTGAGTGACGGCGCGGTGGTCGACCACGGCGTCGACGCCACGCACGGCGCTTTGGACGTCGTTCCCTCTTTCTCGCAGCCAAAGCGAATGCCTTCTTTGCGCCCGGGGAAGGACTGGGGCGAAATTCGCATGAGCAACATTTGGCTGAAACGCCAGGCATTGGAGACCACGGTTGCCGGTGCGAGAACCAATGGCGTGTGCTCTACGCTGGCCTCTTGCAGTTGAAGAGCAATTGTGGTCAGGATCGACAGAAGCACACGACAGTGCATCAGGCAAAGGAACTGGAGCTGAGCAAGGCAACTTTGTTGGCTGTTTGGTGGTGTATGGATTCCGAGAATTGTCGGAGACACTGTGGAGCTCACATCAGGAGTGGACAACGGCTCTATAGTTTCAGGGGCAGAAGCGTGCCGCTCAAGATGAGTGCGCGCGCAATCAATGACGTAAGGTTGTGTCAAGGAGATACTCGTTGAAGTGTCAGTCCCGTGCGGTGGATTGGTCGTCTTTATTTTGGCGATGATAGAACGGGTTTCAACGTCTTCATGATAAGTCACGATAACTGGCAGCGACGGGGACGACGATTTCGCAGTTGACGACGTCTCAATTGGAGCGCCGTTGTCATTGAGTTCGGGGAAATTGGTAGGAGGCTCGAGTTTCGGTATATGCGCTGGCGGTTGTGCCTTCGAAGTGGGCGAGCTCGGTTGGGTCGCGAGCGGTGGATGACGAACCACTGGTATGCCGAAGCACTCTAGCACGGCGTCTTTGGGGTCGCAGTAGAGATTTGGTCCCGATGGTTCCACGCGGAGTTGGGGAAAGACCTCGCTCGGGAGAGCCCGGCACGTGATGTTGTACCTTGTGGCTTGGCTAAAGAACCCGCGGATGAAAAAGTGGCTCTCCATGAGTGCGAACCACAGCTCCGGGTCCTTGGGGTTGAAAGGGGGCATAGGAGGGAATGGCGAAGGTGGCGGCTTGCTGTTGAAGCCTCGCTGATCATCTCAGTGGTGAATGCATGGTTGTGTTGAGTACGGTGTCTCCGGGTCACCACTTTTGTAGGCAGGGCTGGCCGTCGCGTAATGAGGCGGGCCGCCCGCGCCCACAAATTCTGCACGGCGCCTGTGGTCGACGGGCCAGGGCCGCGGAGTAAGCAGACGCAGACGCAGTTGGTTGGTTGGTTGGATCCGGAACGAGAATGGCGCGTACCCACTCTGGGGGATTGGCCAAGTCTTATTGTGATTTCACTGCTGAGGAAGCTTAGTAATTAGTTTCAAACGAAGGGAAAATAGGGTACAGTGATGCTAACAGTTTTGGAACCAAAAGAAATTCAAAACTATACCAACAGGTATTTCAATAAACGATTAAAAATGGGTTGAAGCTATTGATTAACAAGGCAAGCGACCTGTTTCGGCAATAAATGAGTGAAGAGCGCGAAAAACATCCCCGTTGCACCGACCAAGCCCGACTGCCCCAAATGACAATAAATTAGGCACCGACAAGGCGAGACCCAGGCGCCGGAGGGGAGCCTCCAGGTAACGATTTCGGAGGGAAGAGAATCGCCGGCAAGACAACAGGAAGTGGTCAAGTGTTTCCTCCTCTTGACAGAAGCCGCAGATGGCCGATGGCGCTATGCGTGCACGGTGCAGATAAAAATTCAAAGTAGGTGTTCGACATCGAAAGCAAGTCAGTGTGACCTCGCACAGCCGAGACTGCGCCAAGTCACACTTCCAAGAGTACCGCAGATGCTCAATGTCTGGGCAGCCAGCGATGCTGTCTGGTGGGAAGCTGTCCAGTGCTGGCGTTCAAGCCTCGGGGGACTTCTTCGTTCTCCTCTTTCTCAGCCCACACAACAGCCTACCGATGACGATGGCGCTGTTGCGGATGCTGCTACAATACGTAGTTAGATCGCTCAGGTCTGTCCTCAACTCCACGCAATAATCTTTCGCCTTTTACTAAAGATTACCGTGGGGAGGGACACTCTAATGAGCGTATAGGCCAATTTTTGGGAGGCCTTGCCCGTTTGGCCGGTTTAGCTCTGGCCAATCCCCCCTTGTGGGTACGTTCCAAAATATTTGAGGGCATCATCATCATCATCATCATCATTTCTTTCTTTTGGGCGATTTCGGTTTGCTGTTTGTACAGCGTGTGTTACCTGATATCGGACCGGTAGATAGACTCTGCCCCAGCTTACCTGAGGTGAGGCCGCCGTTATGGAACTCTTGTCCAGGTACGAGGTCCCCGCCACTTTCCGGGAAACCGGTAGTTGGGCTTCAGCGTCCGACGCCCTCTTCTCGAGACGTTGCACGGCGCCCTGGACTCTTGCCTGCCCGATCTTAGCTCTTGCCGCTGGTTCGAAGATGGCGGTTCCGTGAAGGAGATCTTCCGGAATGGGCTGGGGGGTGGAATCCCTGTCCAGGTGGTGGCCGCTCCAGGGACGAGGCCGTGGTCTGGGGACGGCGTTCACGCGAATGGGATTGGTGAGCTGCATGCAATTGCACGAGAGGAAGCCGGGGATATGATTGCGATCGGTCTCTGATACGATTACGATGGATGCTTCTCGATGTCGTCACACGTTCTTGGGACTGGCGGCGGCGAGATAATGCGCGATCCCATCTTCTCCGTTGCAGTAAGTATGGAGTGCGATATTCCTGTTTTGCACTCGCGGTCTCCTGTTTTGTGTTCTTGGCCACATATGGCGCACCGAGGTTCACAGGGATTTCCCGGTCCAGGGTTACGCGTACCACACGTGAAACACTGTTCCTGCACGTAGCCGCAGGGTTTGGGACACACGTCGACCCGATGCCCATACTGTCCACAACGTTCGCATATTTCGTGACGTTTTTTTTATGCAGATAGCACTGGTACTCGGTCCCTTGGTAATAGAAGAAGTACGGCACTTAAACATGATCGCAGGCTATAATCCCCGAGTGCGTGGTGCCCAGGAGACGTGCCTGTAAGATACTTGGGTTGCGGGCGTTCACCAAGCTTCTAGTTGTGGTATCTTCGTCGTCTGTGTCCGGAACGTTATGAATGACGCCTTTCGCCGTGCCCTCATGAACAGAAGTGAACAGAAGTGCCGACCGTAATCTGCGTGATGCTACCATACATATTCGCTCTGCTCACCACAAGCGCGTTGCGAAGAGTGTTGATACGTAGTGTGTCTTGTGATGCCGTCTCACGGGGGACGCCAACTGTACGCTCCTGCGCTTCCAAGTCGTAGATCGTGCCGAGTACAAGTAGAGGTATACAGCTTTGCTGTAAAAGTCTCGTGTCTTTGAAGCGCGAGGCGTTGGAAAACGAGTGCCTCGGTGTTTTAGTACCGTGACTACATAAACGACGACGACGACAGGGGACGCCGACAGCCAGATCCACTAAGGGGCTTCGCCCCTAATAAACGATTTCAAACCTAATGCAATGGGTGCTGGTGTGTCCGTCAGGGTTCATGGTTAAGTCTTGCGCGACTTAGTGCAAGCTTCGCCATTTTTCTTAATTTGCGGGCAGTGTACGAAGGGATGCAGCGTGCGTGGTTCACACGAGCAGTATGCGGGTAGCGTAGGGTAACGGTATACAGTAGGCAGACGGAAAACGTTGGTTACGTAGAAATTTATCCAACACCTAGTGCTACCTAATTTTTTATAATGTGGGTTAAAGTACAAGTTAAAAATGATAAGGTGAGGATAGCTCTTATAAGCGCAGCTTTTCAAACTTGTGAAACTTGCCCTAAACTTCCCTCTGTAATTAATGTTTGTCATGGATGTATGACAAGATGGTCCCAGGCAATTCGGACGCGGACAAAATGGTCCCAGACGATATGGTCCCGAGTGGAAATCCGGAAAAAATGGTCCCAAGTCAATTCTCTGACTCCGTAAAATGTCGTCGATATCTGTAGCGATAACACTTTGGGTGGGTGATGGAAATAGCGGTATCTTGCGAATGTTAGTTTCAAGCTGTTAAATGAGGCTGTAACAGGATGACAAGGCATTCATTGTGCACATAGTGCACGTTTTTATGCGGGTGTATAGGCCGGTTTGTCACATGGCGTTTTGTCATGGGCCAATTCGTAATCGGTCATTGGGTGACAGAGGATCATTCCTCATAGTGCAGTTCGTCATGTAGGAAACTTCTTCATAGGGGAGCGAAAACAAATTGGGTTTTTATTTCCTTTTTACTATTTATTTGTTTTGTTTTCAGAGGTGAGAGTACAGTCTTCAATGAGTTGCAAAGAGCCGCGATCCGACGTCGCTCATCTTGGGTTACACTGGGCTGGCATGCACTATTGCTGCGAATAACCTTTCGTAATAGTAACTGCTGCTGCAGTCTTGTTAATTAACGCGAGCACCTCTCATAAATGAATGGCTTATGATTTCGCTTCGAAAAATCTTTATTAGTCGTAATTGTGATTTTCGTCTCGCGAACTTGCCTTTGCCTGCAGGCATGCAGCGTCTATCCGTTAAACTTGATGACAGTATACGAGTAACCATTGTGCAAAGGCATAGCACCAGCTCTATTTGTGGTTATTAAATCCAGAAAAAATCAACAACAAAATTATTCACAAAAATGGCCCTTTTTTATACAACGCAGAATATTGTCATGCCAAAGTAAAGTCAGAAATATGTCATACAGTTAAACCTGGATGTAACGAACCTCTATGTCAGGAATTCCTGGATTTAACGAAGTTTTTAAATTCCCCATTTCCACCTTCATTGACGCCCATGTGTTTGCGCCCTCTGTGTAACGAAGGAGTGGGACGGTGTGCCCAGATGTAACGAATTCGCTACGCTGATGAGTCAAGGTTTCTTTCCCTTTTTCTGAAAAGTCGGCTGGTGAAATGCACTAATTTAGCGAATTCCGCCCGCACCGCATGCATCTCTCGTGCGTTTTTACGTGTGAGAGCGGTGTTGGTTAGGTGCTAGGCCTGCCTGTCGGCGTGTAGTCGCGTGTGTCCCCTGATATCTGTGGTATATGGGTTCGTGGATGATTTCTGCTGCCTGAATACGAAAACATTTGTATTTTCAAGACAATCTCGCAATTTTTAATGCTGTCTCCGCCAGCGAGAAAGAAGAATAACGTCACCGCCCGGTACAGCGTCCCAGCTGGCATCCCTTCAACAATTTTGACTGCATAAAAGAGCATATGAAGTTCGCGAAAAGGCGCCCTGTCAGCATAAGTTTGTTTCTGGAAACGCGTTAAGGTACCTAAAAGTATCAAAAAGCAAAAGAGATACTTAGTTACGTTTGCGAATTTGGGGGCCGTGTAGTAGCAGAATGCGCAAATCACGCAGTTTTTTTCAGTGTGAAATATATCCTTGAGCAAGGGTGAGTTCAAAATCTGGATGCCTGCATATTGGTTTCGTTCTTCATTCCCGCGAGCTTTAACTCGAAAGCTGCATGTAATGAAAACCTGGATGTAACGAAAAAAATTCGAATTTTCGTCAACTTCGTTATATCCAGGTTTAACTGTATGAGTAAGAGAGGAATCAGCCGGCCCAAGCAGGGTGGGGCAGGGGGGTTAATCCTCCCCCCATCTTTCAGGAGTTTACTCTGAGATTTACACCTTGTATGCCATATTTTTTGCAATCACATTGGTTTTGAATACGATGTCCTCACCCCTCTTCCAGGAGTTTACTCTGAGATTTACACCTTGTATGCCATATTTTTTGCAATCACATTGGTTTTGAATACGATGTCCTCACCCCTCTTCCAGGAGTTTACTCTGAGATGTACACCTTGTATGCCATATTTTTTGCAATCACATTGGTTTTGAATACGATGTCCTCACCCCTCTTCCAGGAGTTTACTCTGAGATGTACACCTTGTATGCCATATTTTTTGCAATCACATTGGTTTTGAATACGATGTACTCACCCCTCTTCCAGTAGTTTACTCTGGGATTTACACCTTGTATGCCATATTTTTTGCAATCACATTGGTTTTGAATACGATGTACTCACCCCTCTTCCAGGAGTTTACTCTGAGATTTACACCTTGTATGCCATATTTTTTGCAATCACATTGGTTTTGAATACGATGTCCTCACCCCTCTTCCAGGAGTTTACTCTGAGATGTACACCTTGTATGCCATATTTTTTGCAATCACATTGGTTTTGAATACGATGTACTCACCCCTCTTCCAGGAGTTTACTCTGGGATTTACACCTTGTATGCCATATTTTTTGCAATCACATTGGTTTTGAATACGATGTACTCACCCCTCTTCCAGTAGTTTACTCTGTGATTTACACCTTGTATGCCATATTTTTTGCAATCACATTGGTTTTGAATACGATGTCCTCACCCCTCTTCCAGGAGTTTACTCTGAGATGTACACCTTGTATGCCATATTTTTTGCAATCACATTGGTTTTGAATACGATGTACTCACCCCTCTTCCAGGAGTTTACTCTGAGATGTACACCTTGTACGCCATATTTTTTGCAATCACATTGGTTTTAAATACGATGTCCTCACCCCTCTTCCAGGAGTTTACTCTGAGATGTACACCTTGTATGCCATATTTTTTGCAATCACATTGGTTTTGAATACGATGTACTCACCCCTCTTCCAGGAGTTTACTCTGAGATGTACACCTTGTACGCCATATTTTTTGCAGTCACATTGGTTTTAAATACGATGTCCTCACCCCTCTTCCAGGAGTTTACTCTGAGATGTACACCTTGTATGCCATATTTTTTGCAATCACATTGGTTTTGAATACGATGTACTCACCCCTCTTCCAGGAGTTTACTCTGAGATGTACACCTTGTATGCCATATTTTTTGCAATCACATTGGTTTTGAATACGATGTCCTCACCCCTCTTCCAGGAGTTTACTCTGAGATGTACATCTTGTATGCCATATTTTTTGCAATCACATTGGTTTTGAATACGATGTACTCACCCCTCTTCCAGGAGTTTACTCTGGGATTTACACCTTGTATGCCATATTTTTTGCAATCACATTGGTTTTGAATACGATGTCCTCACCCCTCTTCCAGGAGTTTACTCTGAGATGTACACCTTGTATGCCATATTTTTTGCAATCACATTGGTTTTGAATACGATGTACTCACCCCTCTTCCAGGAGTTTACTCTGAGATGTACACCTTGTACGCCATATTTTTTGCAATCACATTGGTTTTGAATACGATGTACTCACCCCCTTCCAGGAGTTTACTCTGAGATTTACACCTTGTATGCCATATTTTTTGCAATCACATTGGTTTTGAATACGATGTCCTCACCCCTCTTCCAGGAGTTTACTCTGAGATGTACACCTTGTATGCCATATTTTTTGCAATCACATTGGTTTTGAATACGATGTACTCACCCCTCTTCCAGGAGTTTACTCTGGGATTTACACCTTGTATGCCATATTTTTTGCAATCACATTGGTTTTGAATACGATGTACTCACCCCTCTTCCAGTAGTTTACTCTGGGATTTACACCTTGTATGCCATATTTTTTGCAATCACATTGGTTTTGAATACGATGTCCTCACCCCTCTTCCAGGAGTTTACTCTGAGATGTACACCTTGTATGCCATATTTTTTGCAATCACATTGGTTTTGAATACGATGTACTCACCCCTCTTCCAGGAGTTTACTCTGAGATGTACACCTTGTACGCCGTATTTTTTGCAATCACATTGGTTTTAAATACGATGTCACTGTGTATTGTATTCTCATTAGGTATAAGCCACATACCTGCTATAAGTACCATCCCCGGCCTCAATAAAACCTTTTAGTCTGGGTATTGTTTGTTTAGTTTATAACTTTAAGTTCGCTAAAAGTTGTTTTCATTATTTTACTGTCTCTGACATTTCTTGAATTGCGTTATCACACTATGTTCTCTTGTGCTTTACTGTGTGAAATTAACCTGTAATTACGTTTATACATTCTCACCTACGTCGCAGTATGTTATGATTATGTCATAATTTGCAGTCTTAGGCCGTTACATATGCTTTGTTAAGCTGGTGCTGCTGCCGCGTGCAATCTCAGATACGGGGCCTGGCGTCTCGAACCCCTATAGCCCCGTTCACTTCGACAGAAGATGAAAATTGGAATGTACCGTGTGATGTACGTGTATCATGCCCAAAATATACATAAACAGACAAAAAAACAAACAAACGAGATACCAGCACCGTCTTCTGCAACCTCACCTTCCTCAATTTTCCGCTTCCCTCGCTTGCTGGGTCTCTCTTCCCTTCCCCTTTCACACCAACAGGCATGTGCCAAAACGTCATGTAATGAATAAGCCGTATCCAGGCTGGGGAGGCTAGCATAAAAAAATAAAATAAAATGAAACAAATAATAAAAAGTAAATGCAGTTGAAACTCCATCTTACGAAACCCTATTTTACGAATTTCCCGATTTAACGAACAAAATCGGATTGCCCCCCCGGAGTAGCCCATAGGCTGAATGCTTTTACGAACTCGAAATAACGAAGGAAACTTCGCCGCCAAACCCGGTTTAACGAAGCATTCCGAGAAAAAAAGATGTATAGAAAAGGAGTTTTGTCCAAATTTATGGAGTCTAGAATGTTTGGCAGTGGGCTGCCAGCGCAGTGCAAGCACACGAGCTGCCAGTGCGCTGTTAGCTCGCGTTGCGGGCTCCGCAAGCCCGCAACACGAGTAAGAAGAGGCATCGCCCAGTTGTTGGGAGAGCTTTGTCGGCGTGACGAGGCGGCCGCAGATGAGAACTTTGTCGACTTCGTAAACGCCGGCGCAGACGCGCACCCCGACACAACAGAAGTTCTCGGCGACGAGCACACTGACACCACAGAGGTTGTCGACGACGAGGAGATAGTGCAGCTTGTTTCCGGCGCACAAGAGGAGTCTGAAGGTGCGAACGATCAGGATACTGTCGAAGCTCCCGTGCCCACACAAAGCCAGGAGGTGGACGTCGTCGACCTTCTGAGGCGGTGTGCTGGGGCACACGAGGGTGACGAGGACGCTTTGAATTCACTGGCTAGATATACGAGAAGTGTGTGCTCCCGATATTCACGAAGCGCGCAGGCGAAAATCGCAAGCTTTTTCTCGAGGCAATTAATTGGTCGTTCTCGAACGAAATTTGTCGTTCTCTCGATTTTACGAACTTCCCGGTTTAACGAAATAATTTGCGGGTCCAGGCGACATCGCTAAATCTACGTTCAACTGTACAATTGATACATGCCATATGTTACCAAATAATGTGATGGGAGGCAATTTTCCCCAAATTGCCTCCCAAGGCAATTTGCAAGGCAAGGCAATTTGCTCCAAATTGCCTTGCAGGCTTCAAGCTGATTTAAGACCATTTTGCTCGGTGTTCCACTTGGGACCATGTTATCTCGGACCATTTTGACCGGGACCATTTCGTCCGGGATATAATATTGTCCGGATCCCGTTTGTCATCGAACACTTTACGCTCCGTATACATTTGGATGAAAGGCGCGCCAAGCGTGTCCTTACTTTAATTTGAAAAGTAGATTTATCTTGTAGACAGGATCTTAGTTTCGCAGTTCACCGGTTCATAGCTAAAAAGCACAATCATGAGCTCAATCGACGTATTTGGTTTTTTTTTTATTATCAAAAGCATGCGTTTGCATCGTGCTTGGACCTCATGCTCGCATTATTGTGTAAATAATGCAATAAATAAACAAAATAAATAAATAAATAAATAAATAAATAAATAAATAAATGGTAATTTCAGCGCGTGTCTTTCGCGCATTTTGGCGTCAGTTGCCTAATTTTTGTCAAGTGCGCATGCATTCAATAAAGCCGGAATCATGGTCTTACATACAGAAATTTCTCCAGAATTCGGCACAAAGACATCGTATAAGCGGTCGATGCTGCTAATTAACCTCTTTGTTCGAACTTCGAAATGATCGGTGGCTCATTTTCGGTTCTAGCACACGGCGGAAGTTGTGTAGACAAGTAACGCTTCAGGAGCCGAGGAACCCTCCCGATGCACTCAAGCTGGTGTTGGCGGGAGCACGGCACAAACAGGAGTGCGCTGTCGGCGTTTCTAAGTTGAAACCGCCTGCAGGTGTGCAAGGCCGCGCTGTCTCGCCATTGTCCAGCGTCCCCCCTTTGATCCCCGCGTCGGGGCGACGTTCCTTCAGGGGATCTTCTCCCGGAGGTCAACGGCCTTAGCTGATCGGAGACGCGCGGAGTGCCGCCCGGAAGGGAAGTTTTTTTTTTTTTTTTTTCTGTCGAAGTAGTTTGGTTGGGCCAGGCTACCGCCGCCGGTCGAAAACTTTGCACTGACAGTTTCTTTGAGGCGTAGAACCCACGAAAGTGCACAGTTTAGTTATCACAGTTCACAGAAAAACTCTAATTTTTTCGCTCCCCCCCCCCTCTTAAAAAGCAAACGCATGCGCTCCCGGAAAAATAAATGAATGGGCTTACATACAGAAATTTCTCCAGAATTCGGCACAAAGACATCGTATAAGCGGTCGATGCTGCTCATTAACCTCTTTGTTCGAACTCAGCTTTCTGCTTGCGAAGCGGCTATGCTGTCCAGTGCTGCACGTTTTTATTTTTTTCTCCTTGGACAGCTCGTGGTGGGTTTGTGCGTGCACACAAAGATAAAAGACGTTTGAGGCTGACCACGCTGCGAGCACATGCCTGCCAGTGAGGAAGCGACAAAAAGGAAAAAAAAAAAGTAAAGGAAAAGGGGCGCTTTGACCACCGAAGGTTAGTCACCGGAACGTGGGCCTGCTACCGCGACGTTCACGTGAAAGGCACGGGCCACGAGTCGGAAACGGAAAAAATGGTCCCGGAAAAAATGGTTCCGGAAAAAATGGTCGGAGAAAATGGTCCCGGAAAAAATGGTCCCGGAAAAAATGGTCCAAGTGACCATCTAGGAAAAAATGGTCCCATGGCCCAGCCAACGTGTTTCCCTTCAAGTTAGTCCGATCTGAACTTTGTTGCGGTTTGATTTTGTCCCTTTGCGTTTTAGCTAAAGGTTTGAGAAAGATGGAATGCTTTAATATTCCCATAAGGGGCCGAAATTTACGCCTTTGGAGGCTAAAATCTAACAAAAAAATTGGGTAGACAGACAGACGGACGGACGGACGCTTTGATGGATGGATGGATGGATGGATGGATGGATGGATGGATGGATGGATGGATGGATGGATGGTAGGGCTGAGCACGGATTAAACATTTTAATGCAATTAATTGGATTAAAACCGCGCAAGCAACTGCGAGGCCTGGAACCGTCGGTTTAGTAGCTTAGTCGAACACAGCCATCTCAGTGTCTGGAAGGTCATAGAAGCTCTACGCTCTCGTCAGTATCGGTGAAAATTGCACAAAAAGCCGTGGGAGCTCCATCAAAGAAGCGCACAGCGTCGTCCCGGGTCTAGGATTTAGCGTCGTCCCGGGTCTAGCGTCGTCCCGGGTCTAAGGCATTTCCACATTTCCACCGAAATGTGGAAATGCCTTCCACATTTCGGTGGAAGGCATATCGGTGCAGGACGTTTCGGTGCAGACATTTCGGTGTACGGATATTTCGGTGTACGTACATATCGGTGTATGGATACCGTTACGCTGCACGGACACCTCCGTGCGCAAACATTTCGGCGACCGAATTATCGTGTGCTTGCTTGTTTGAAGCAACCATTGCATTTTTATTTTCGCTTAACATGGGTTATAGACAACAATCTAGCGCAGCGGTTACATTTTTAGATTGGTGCCGTCTTCAATTTTTTACGGGTATTTTTAGAAACTGAACATTTCTATATTTTTCTTTAATACCTCGTTCATTTTAGCAAGACAAACGTTCTTGGTCCGATTAACCGGCTTTACTCGAACAAGACTTTTTCGTACCTTGGCTTCGGGACCGATTTTTCCGGGACCATTTTTTCCTACCTTTGATTTGGGACCATTTTTTCCGGGACCATTTCTTCCGGGACCATTTTTTCCAGGACCATTTTTTCCGGGACCATTTTTTCCGGGACCATTTTTTCCTACACCCCCACGAGTGGGTGCAGGAGGTACTGCAGGACCAGGATATTTCGTGCACGTGTTCTCCGAAAGCCAGACTTATTTGGGAGGCGTGCCTTACTGCATTTTTAGTTCGCCGTGGCGGCCGCTGTAGGAGGACCGGTACTGGAAAAAGTTCCATTGAGTGAATGAATGAATGAATGAATGAATGAATATTCTTTATTTAGGGGCAGGCCCAGTTTGGGTAAGATGAAAGGCGATGGGGAGACGCGTTAGAAAGGATTACCAGTAATCGTTTAGAATTTCTTTTCCTGTTCGTTGATACGTTGAACATATATTGTAAGGTCCACATGGCCGAGTGCAGTCGCACGCGAATGAATAAATAAAACACCGTTTTATATGAACGACGTTTTATCGAATGTCATTTTATCGAACCTAGAGTTTCTCTATATAGCTTTCGCAGGAACTCTAATCGAACCACCTCCGTCACTTTTATCGAAAGTATGGCTTTTCTGCCGTTGAACTGGCCTTTGCACTAATCTAATCTGCAGCTAGTTTCCTTGGACGTAGTCTCGACCGCGCATTATGCGCAGCAACCTGACGCGTCTTTTCCTCCATTTCGTTGTTTTCGGGCACGTTTATTTTATGACTTCCTTATTTTTGCATGTTCATTGATAGTTCTCAAGCATGTATATTCCAATTTTTGTATTACAATATTTGTCACTATATCACAAACCCGAACCTCGTGCACAACATTTTAGTTGTGTTCGGTGTATTTAGATTGGTATTGCCAAATATACGGTTCCCAGGCAGTTTATCGAACCGTTTTATCGAAAAAGTTCCCGTTTTATCAAACGCCGTTTTATCGATCCACCTATATGTCCGTTATATCGAAAGTTCTTTTGCGGCTTTTAATTCAATGTTTACGCGTCTTTTCCGTGTTTTCAATCACCTGTGTCTTAATTATTACAATTTGTTAAAAAAATTTTGCGTCTTCATTGACTGCACTCAAGCATGTATTATATTACGGAATTTGCCGCTTTAGTAACAACCCTAACCCCGTGCGCAATATTCCTCAGATGTGTATCAGTGTATTTAGTTTGGTGTGGCCAAATATATCCCTTGCGCCATGGTTCATCATTACGTGATCCGAAGTTTTGTCCTCCCCCAATTTTTCTTGTTACGTGGTTTGAACGCGACCCCTCCTCGGACCATATAGGTTTTTTGTGTGCTTTAATTGTTCAGCCACGGCCTCCGCGATCGGCTGCCGCGGAGGCCGTGGTTCAGCTAACCGCACGGGCCACATTAGATTTTGTTTGCTCGTTCCCACTTTTTTCAATTTCTTTTATCTTTTCATTTCCAGGTAATCGAGAGACAGCGCTGTATTGAGTAGAGTTCAACACATCTCCATTTTTGGTGTTTACTATTTTGATCTTAGTTTTTTTATGCCTTAGGATAAAAATGTAAAAAGGAGAATGGGCTAAAAAACCCAAACATGCTGGGGTGCAACGAGGGGGGGGGGGGGAGAGATGAAAACAAACCAGCCTGTAGTATGGTGACTAATTTTGTAACTAACCATTTTCTTGTTAGTTCTAAGCAAGACATCGAGAACAGTAGGACAAGGCTTGGTAGCTTCTTAGGAATGCAGAAATCGGGGGGAAAATTTTGCTAGCGTTCCAGTTAAGCTTTTAACATTGGACCCACAAGCGCCAAGAAGTGCCTTACTTATGTCGAATATACGCGGCGAAATAACTAGATTGTGTGCCGACACCAAAGCGGTGTATACAAAAAAAAAAAAAAAAAAAAGGGCGAAGCATGTCGAGGCATTCTAGTCTATCTATACGCCACAATTCCATGATATGCTTCGGATCAGAGGGGGGATTAGAGACACAAGGAGATTCGTTATGGCAGTACCCCCTGCGCAATGAACAGAACAATAAAATAGTTGAGACAAATTTCGCGCATCACGAAAACAAAAAAAAAAAAGCACGCAGGAAATAAAAGACAACTAGTACAAAGATTCCCAATTCTGTTAAATAGCCTCGCTGTGGAGACAAGATTGCCAAATTACATAGCGAGGAGCAAACTAAAAAACTGTACTGCAAATTTTGTTGCACGAAAAGGCTGGGAAAAACACTTTTGATAAAACGGCTTCGATAAACCGGCGTTCGATAAAACGGCGTTCGATAAACTGTCCGGACCCCACAGCACAGGCCGTGCAATACGAGCCACACGTGCAATACGAGCCGCCTTGAGAGTAACGACCGGAGAGAATGCGAGGCTACTGGCGACATAGAGATACTGGCGATGACGAGCGGGGCGCTGTCCAGGGGGATGGTCAATCAATCAATCAATCAATCAATCAATCAATCAATCAATCAATCAATCAATCAATCAATCAATCAATCAATCAATCAATCAATCAATCAATCAATCAAAGTTAATTGAATGAACACTGGGGGGCTAATATAGTTTGCCCCTTCAATATAGCTTTATTGATTGATTGAATGATTAATTGGTGCCGACCGGCTGCGAGGTTCAACAGCAGGTCAGCAGGTCCAACTATGATTTCGCCTTCACATTGTTTGAAAGTTTCAACTTCTAAGCATTGCCCATAATTTTCTTCTACCTAAACGTTGCGTATTGCCCTTCCGAAGGAGGAGTCAGTTCGAGTCACTACATTAACTCTAGGCTGAGGAGTTACCGAGTTCCTAGTGGGGGCGCCACTTACCAGTTCTCTGATTTGTCCAGTGTTCTTGCCACATTTTTTTCCTACGCTCGTTCCCGCGCGCAGGCAGTCAGTCGTCGTTTTTGCGCGCTGCGTGACACAAGGCGATGTTTTGTTGTTTTTAAACAACGATGGGAGATATATTTTGTCTAATAATATTAGAGAGCGGCAGCAGGCGGAAGCTGAAGCTTCGGAAAGGAACGTACGATGAATTACTTTCAAGTCTGCGCAGCCTCGCTGACGTCGAGTTGGAGAACACCCTGGTAATTTTGCACCTTTATCTAGGTTCTACCGCCGTGGAGAGTTTGCATGTGTTTTAATTCTTTCAGAGTGTTGCCGGAGTAGCTAGCTAAGAGTAATCTTGGAGCCAGATTTGAACGACATCGTAAACATGCCGTGAAATGAGTGCGCGCCGATAACTAGGCGTGAGCGGAATCAGTATCAGTTGGCTACATGGCTTTCTTTGTTCACGCGGCAAGTTTTATGCGATGACATGCAGAGTGAACGCTGTTTGCGATACTATAGTGCTGAGATAGTGCGCTCTGCGCACAGTCTTCAAGTTAATTAACTTGACAATTCAATCTAGTTTAGTAAACTACTTTGAATTGTCATTAACTAGCGCCCTTGAACGCTGTTGTTTATTACTTGTGATTGTACCACGTGCGGTATGCTTCCAGCAAGAGCAGACCCAAAATCGATGGGTGACCGGTACGTTTCAAACAATCATTTTGTCGTTTATTTTTGACAGATCCAGGTATTTGACACCGACTTGGAGGACTTCGTGGATCTTTTGCCCGATGACACCATCGAGAATAAGGCAAAGCTCCGCATTATTCAGAAAAACACACCGAAGCGCATTTCCGGCGGCGCCTGTTCAGATGGCCTTGTTCCTTTGAGTCATCCGCAGCATAATGGGTGAGTATTAAGAGGATTCATCTTGTCTTTGATTTGCGAAAAAAAAAGAATCTAAATGGAGGGAAGGTTCGAGCTATGTACGGTGTGATTGCAAAACCTGTTGCGCTACATTCTGTAGGCATACAGAAAATGTGAATCAGTGGTGTCACGTGTGACTCCATTGCTTGAATTGTCTCTAGCTATGTTTAGAGATGAACCACAGCACGAGGAATCGACCATGCATGGAGGCTTCAAAAAACCAACTGTCTAGTTTTGGCCATCTAGTATAATCGAATGTACCTAA